>NC_142520.1:59086257-59386257 GCF_964205215.1 Stylophora pistillata | reverse complement strand
CGGTGCGCGCCTACTTTCCAACTCCCCTGGGACTATCTAGTGCACGCGGGAATCCATTTTAGCCGCGTGGTGATGTGTTTCGTGGAAGTGGCAGGCGTGAGTACAAGGCTCACCCCTTCCTCTTGCACAGCCTCCCACTCTCACGCATGCCACTCCGTCGCCCGTGATATCCCGGAGTTGCGCGTCTATTGCCGAGGTTCCCCTGGGTCTAGTGCACCTGGGATTTCATTTTGGAGGCGTTGTCATGCGTTTCGTGGAAGTGGCAGGCGTGAGTACAAGGCTCACCGCCTTCTTTAGCACATGTGCCTCATAGTGCAGAGCCTCTCACTCGGAGGCGTGCCAGCAGGGCTGCCGTGATTTGGCAGGAGGTGCGCGCCTACTTTCCAACTCCCCTGGGACTATCTAGTGCACGCGGGAATCCATTTTAGCCGCGTGGTGATGTGTTTCGTGGAAGTGGCAGGCGTGAGTACAAGGCTCACCCCTTACACCTTGCACAGCCTCCCACTCTCACGCATGCCACTCCGTCGCCCGTGATATCCCGGAGTTGCGCGTCTATTGCCGAGGTTCCCCTGGGTCTAGTGCACCTGGGATTTCATTATGGAGGCGTTGTCATGCGTTTCGTGGAAGTGGCAGGCGTGAGTACAAGGCTCACCGCCTTCTTTAGCACATGTGCCTCACAGTGCAGAGCCTCTCACTCGGAGGCGTGCCAGCAGGGCTGCCGTGATTTGGCAGGCGGTGCGCGCCTACTTTCCAACTCCCCTGGGACTATCTAGTGCACGCGGGAATCCATTTTAGCCGCGTGGTGATGTGTTTCGTGGAAGTGGCAGGCGTGAGTACAAGGCTCACCCCTTCCTCTTGCACAGCCTCCCACTCTCACGCATGCCACTCCGTCGCCCGTGATATCCCGGAGTTGCGCGTCTATTGCCGAGGTTCCCCTGGGTCTAGTGCACCTGGGATTTCATTATGGAGGCGTTGTCATGCGTTTCGTGGAAGTGGCAGGCGTGAGTACAAGGCTCACCGCCTTCTTTAGCACATGTGCCTCATAGTGCAGAGCCTCTCACTCGGAGGCGTGCCACCAGGGCTGCCGTGATTTGGCAGGAGGTGCGCGCCTACTCTCCAACTCCCCTGGGACTATCTAGTGCACGCGGGAATCCATTTTAGCCGCGTGGTGATGTGTTTCGTGGAAGTGGCAGGCGTGAGTACAAGGCTCACCCCTTCCTCTTGCACAGCCTCCCACTCTCACGCATGCCACTCCGTCGCCCGTGATATCCCGGAGTTGCGCGTCTATTGCCGAGGTTCCCCTGGGTCTAGTGCACCTGGGATTTCATTTTGGAGGCGTTGTCATGCGTTTCGTGGAAGTGGCAGGCGTGAGTACAAGGCTCACCGCCTTCTTTAGCACATGTGCCTCATAGTGCAGAGCCTCTCACTCGGAGGCGTGCCAGCAGGGCTGCCGTGATTTGGCAGGAGGTGCGCGCCTACTTTCCAACTCCCCTGGGACTATCTAGTGCACGCGGGAATCCATTTTAGCCGCGTGGTGATGTGTTTCGTGGAAGTGGCAGGCGTGAGTACAAGGCTCACCCCTTACACCTTGCACAGCCTCCCACTCTCACGCATGCCACTCCGTCGCCCGTGATATCCCGGAGTTGCGCGTCTATTGCCGAGGTTCCCCTGTGTCTAGTGCACCTGGGATTTCATTATGGAGGCGTTGTCATGCGTTTCGTGGAAGTGGCAGGCGTGAGTACAAGGCTCACCGCCTTCTTTAGCACATGTGCCTCACAGTGCAGAGCCTCTCACTCGGAGGCGTGCCACCAGGGCTGCCGTGATTTGGCAGGCGGTGCGCGCCTACTTTCCAACTCCCCTGGGACTATCTAGTGCACGCGGGAATCCATTTTAGCCGCGTGGTGATGTGTTTCGTGGAAGTGGCAGGCGTGAGTACAAGGCTCACCCCTTCCTCTTGCACAGCCTCCCACTCTCACGCCTGCCACTCCGTCGCCCGTGATATCCCGGAGTTGCGCGTCTATTGCCGAGGTTCCCCTGGGTCTAGTGCACCTGGGATTTCATTATGGAGGCGTTGTCATGCGTTTCGTGGAGGTGGCAGGCGTGAGTACAAGGCTCACCGCCTTCTTTAGCACATGTGCCTCACAGTGCAGAGCCTCTCACTCGGAGGCGTGCCAGCAGGGCTGCCGTGATTTGGCAGGAGGTGCGCGCCTACTCTCCAACTCCCCTGGGACTATCTAGTGCACGCGGGAATCCATTTTAGCCGCGTGGTGATGTGTTTCGTGGAAGTGGCAGGCGTGAGTACAAGGCTCACCCCTTACACCTTGCACAGCCTCCCACTCTCACGCATGCCACTCCGTCGCCCGTGATATCCCGGAGTTGCGCGTCTATTGCCGAGGTTCCCCTGTGTCTAGTGCACCTGGGATTTCATTATGGAGGCGTTGTCATGCGTTTCGTGGAAGTGGCAGGCGTGAGTACAAGGCTCACCGCCTTCTTTAGCACATGTGCCTCACAGTGCAGAGCCTCTCACTCGGAGGCGTGCCAGCAGGGCTGCCGTGATTTGGCAGGCGGTGCGCGCCTACTTTCCAACTCCCCTGGGACTATCTAGTGCACGCGGGAATCCATTTTAGCCGCGTGGTGATGTGTTTCGTGGAAGTGGCAGGCGTGAGTACAAGGCTCACCCCTTCCTCTTGCACAGCCTCCCACTCTCACGCATGCCACTCCGTCGCCCGTGATATCCCGGAGTTGCGCGTCTATTGCCGAGGTTCCCCTGGGTCTAGTGCACCTGGGATTTCATTTTGGAGGCGTTGTCATGCGTTTCGTGGAAGTGGCAGGCGTGAGTACAAGGCTCACCGCCTTCTTTAGCACATGTGCCTCATAGTGCAGAGCCTCTCACTCGGAGGCGTGCCAGCAGGGCTGCCGTGATTTGGCAGGAGGTGCGCGCCTACTTTCCAACTCCCCTGGGACTATCTAGTGCACGCGGGAATCCATTTTAGCCGCGTGGTGATGTGTTTCGTGGAAGTGGCAGGCGTGAGTACAAGGCTCACCCCTTACACCTTGCACAGCCTCCCACTCTCACGCATGCCACTCCGTCGCCCGTGATATCCCGGAGTTGCGCGTCTATTGCCGAGGTTCCCCTGTGTCTAGTGCACCTGGGATTTCATTATGGAGGCGTTGTCATGCGTTTCGTGGAAGTGGCAGGCGTGAGTACAAGGCTCACCGCCTTCTTTAGCACATGTGCCTCACAGTGCAGAGCCTCTCACTCGGAGGCGTGCCAGCAGGGCTGCCGTGATTTGGCAGGCGGTGCGCGCCTACTTTCCAACTCCCCTGGGACTATCTAGTGCACGCGGGAATCCATTTTAGCCGCGTGGTGATGTGTTTCGTGGAAGTGGCAGGCGTGAGTACAAGGCTCACCCCTTCCTCTTGCACAGCCTCCCACTCTCACGCATGCCACTCCGTCGCCCGTGATATCCCGGAGTTGCGCGTCTATTGCCGAGGTTCCCCTGGGTCTAGTGCACCTGGGATTTCATTATGGAGGCGTTGTCATGCGTTTCGTGGAAGTGGCAGGCGTGAGTACAAGGCTCACCGCCTTCTTTAGCACATGTGCCTCATAGTGCAGAGCCTCTCACTCGGAGGCGTGCCACCAGGGCTGCCGTGATTTGGCAGGAGGTGCGCGCCTACTCTCCAACTCCCCTGGGACTATCTAGTGCACGCGGGAATCCATTTTAGCCGCGTGGTGATGTGTTTCGTGGAAGTGGCAGGCGTGAGTACAAGGCTCACCCCTTCCTCTTGCACAGCCTTCCACTCTCACGCATGCCACTCCGTCGCCCGTGATATCCCGGAGTTGCGCGTCTATTGCCGAGGTTCCCCTGGGTCTAGTGCACCTGGGATTTCATTTTGGAGGCGTTGTCATGCGTTTCGTGGAAGTGGCAGGCGTGAGTACAAGGCTCACCGCCTTCTTTAGCACATGTGCCTCATAGTGCAGAGCCTCTCACTCGGAGGCGTGCCAGCAGGGCTGCCGTGATTTGGCAGGAGGTGCGCGCCTACTTTCCAACTCCCCTGGGACTATCTAGTGCACGCGGGAATCCATTTTAGCCGCGTGGTGATGTGTTTCGTGGAAGTGGCAGGCGTGAGTACAAGGCTCACCCCTTACACCTTGCACAGCCTCCCACTCTCACGCATGCCACTCCGTCGCCCGTGATATCCCGGAGTTGCGCGTCTATTGCCGAGGTTCCCCTGTGTCTAGTGCACCTGGGATTTCATTATGGAGGCGTTGTCATGCGTTTCGTGGAAGTGGCAGGCGTGAGTACAAGGCTCACCGCCTTCTTTAGCACATGTGCCTCACAGTGCAGAGCCTCTCACTCGGAGGCGTGCCACCAGGGCTGCCGTGATTTGGCAGGCGGTGCGCGCCTACTTTCCAACTCCCCTGGGACTATCTAGTGCACGCGGGAATCCATTTTAGCCGCGTGGTGATGTGTTTCGTGGAAGTGGCAGGCGTGAGTACAAGGCTCACCCCTTCCTCTTGCACAGCCTCCCACTCTCACGCCTGCCACTCCGTCGCCCGTGATATCCCGGAGTTGCGCGTCTATTGCCGAGGTTCCCCTGGGTCTAGTGCACCTGGGATTTCATTATGGAGGCGTTGTCATGCGTTTCGTGGAAGTGGCAGGCGTGAGTACAAGGCTCACCGCCTTCTTTAGCACATGTGCCTCACAGTGCAGAGCCTCTCACTCGGAGGCGTGCCAGCAGGGCTGCCGTGATTTGGCAGGAGGTGCGCGCCTACTCTCCAACTCCCCTGGGACTATCTAGTGCACGCGGGAATCCATTTTAGCCGCGTGGTGATGTGTTTCGTGGAAGTGGCAGGCGTGAGTACAAGGCTCACCCCTTACACCTTGCACAGCCTCCCACTCTCACGCATGCCACTCCGTCGCCCGTGATATCCCGGAGTTGCGCGTCTATTGCCGAGGTTCCCCTGGGTCTAGTGCACCTGGGATTTCATTATGGAGGCGTTGTCATGCGTTTCGTGGAAGTGGCAGGCGTGAGTACAAGGCTCACCGCCTTCTTTAGCACATGTGCCTCACAGTGCAGAGCCTCTCACTCGGAGGCGTGCCAGCAGGGCTGCCGTGATTTGGCAGGCGGTGCGCGCCTACTTTCCAACTCCCCTGGGACTATCTAGTGCACGCGGGAATCCATTTTAGCCGCGTGGTGATGTGTTTCGTGGAAGTGGCAGGCGTGAGTACAAGGCTCACCCCTTCCTCTTGCACAGCCTCCCACTCTCACGCATGCCACTCCGTCGCCCGTGATATCCCGGAGTTGCGCGTCTATTGCCGAGGTTCCCCTGGGTCTAGTGCACCTGGGATTTCATTTTGGAGGCGTTGTCATGCGTTTCGTGGAAGTGGCAGGCGTGAGTACAAGGCTCACCGCCTTCTTTAGCACATGTGCCTCATAGTGCAGAGCCTCTCACTCGGAGGCGTGCCAGCAGGGCTGCCGTGATTTGGCAGGAGGTGCGCGCCTACTTTCCAACTCCCCTGGGACTATCTAGTGCACGCGGGAATCCATTTTAGCCGCGTGGTGATGTGTTTCGTGGAAGTGGCAGGCGTGAGTACAAGGCTCACCCCTTACACCTTGCACAGCCTCCCACTCTCACGCATGCCACTCCGTCGCCCGTGATATCCCGGAGTTGCGCGTCTATTGCCGAGGTTCCCCTGGGTCTAGTGCACCTGGGATTTCATTATGGAGGCGTTGTCATGCGTTTCGTGGAAGTGGCAGGCGTGAGTACAAGGCTCACCGCCTTCTTTAGCACATGTGCCTCACAGTGCAGAGCCTCTCACTCGGAGGCGTGCCACCAGGGCTGCCGTGATTTGGCAGGCGGTGCGCGCCTACTTTCCAACTCCCCTGGGACTATCTAGTGCACGCGGGAATCCATTTTAGCCGCGTGGTGATGTGTTTCGTGGAAGTGGCAGGCGTGAGTACAAGGCTCACCCCTTCCTCTTGCACAGCCTCCCACTCTCACGCATGCCACTCCGTCGCCCGTGATATCCCGGAGTTGCGCGTCTATTGCCGAGGTTCCCCTGGGTCTAGTGCACCTGGGATTTCATTATGGAGGCGTTGTCATGCGTTTCGTGGAAGTGGCAGGCGTGAGTACAAGGCTCACCGCCTTCTTTAGCACATGTGCCTCACAGTGCAGAGCCTCTCACTCGGAGGCGTGCCACCAGGGCTGCCGTGATTTGGCAGGAGGTGCGCGCCTACTCTCCAACTCCCCTGGGACTATCTAGTGCACGCGGGAATCCATTTTAGCCGCGTGGTGATGTGTTTCGTGGAAGTGGCAGGCGTGAGTACAAGGCTCACCCCTTACACCTTGCACAGCCTCCCACTCTCACGCATGCCACTCCGTCGCCCGTGATATCCCGGAGTTGCGCGTCTATTGCCGAGGTTCCCCTGGGTCTAGTGCACCTGGGATTTCATTTTGGAGGCGTTGTCATGCGTTTCGTGGAAGTGGCAGGCGTGAGTACAAGGCTCACCGCCTTCTTTAGCACATGTGCCTCATAGTGCAGAGCCTCTCACTCGGAGGCGTGCCAGCAGGGCTGCCGTGATTTGGCAGGAGGTGCGCGCCTACTTTCCAACTCCCCTGGGACTATCTAGTGCACGCGGGAATCCATTTTAGCCGCGTGGTGATGTGTTTCGTGGAAGTGGCAGGCGTGAGTACAAGGCTCACCCCTTACACCTTGCACAGCCTCCCACTCTCACGCATGCCACTCCGTCGCCCGTGATATCCCGGAGTTGCGCGTCTATTGCCGAGGTTCCCCTGGGTCTAGTGCACCTGGGATTTCATTATGGAGGCGTTGTCATGCGTTTCGTGGAAGTGGCAGGCGTGAGTACAAGGCTCACCGCCTTCTTTAGCACATGTGCCTCACAGTGCAGAGCCTCTCACTCGGAGGCGTGCCAGCAGGGCTGCCGTGATTTGGCAGGCGGTGCGCGCCTACTTTCCAACTCCCCTGGGACTATCTAGTGCACGCGGGAATCCATTTTAGCCGCGTGGTGATGTGTTTCGTGGAAGTGGCAGGCGTGAGTACAAGGCTCACCCCTTCCTCTTGCACAGCCTCCCACTCTCACGCATGCCACTCCGTCGCCCGTGATATCCCGGAGTTGCGCGTCTATTGCCGAGGTTCCCCTGGGTCTAGTGCACCTGGGATTTCATTTTGGAGGCGTTGTCATGCGTTTCGTGGAAGTGGCAGGCGTGAGTACAAGGCTCACCGCCTTCTTTAGCACATGTGCCTCATAGTGCAGAGCCTCTCACTCGGAGGCGTGCCAGCAGGGCTGCCGTGATTTGGCAGGAGGTGCGCGCCTACTTTCCAACTCCCCTGGGACTATCTAGTGCACGCGGGAATCCATTTTAGCCGCGTGGTGATGTGTTTCGTGGAAGTGGCAGGCGTGAGTACAAGGCTCACCCCTTACACCTTGCACAGCCTCCCACTCTCACGCATGCCACTCCGTCGCCCGTGATATCCCGGAGTTGCGCGTCTATTGCCGAGGTTCCCCTGTGTCTAGTGCACCTGGGATTTCATTATGGAGGCGTTGTCATGCGTTTCGTGGAAGTGGCAGGCGTGAGTACAAGGCTCACCGCCTTCTTTAGCACATGTGCCTCACAGTGCAGAGCCTCTCACTCGGAGGCGTGCCACCAGGGCTGCCGTGATTTGGCAGGCGGTGCGCGCCTACTTTCCAACTCCCCTGGGACTATCTAGTGCACGCGGGAATCCATTTTAGCCGCGTGGTGATGTGTTTCGTGGAAGTGGCAGGCGTGAGTACAAGGCTCACCCCTTCCTCTTGCACAGCCTCCCACTCTCACGCATGCCACTCCGTCGCCCGTGATATCCCGGAGTTGCGCGTCTATTGCCGAGGTTCCCCTGGGTCTAGTGCACCTGGGATTTCATTATGGAGGCGTTGTCATGCGTTTCGTGGAAGTGGCAGGCGTGAGTACAAGGCTCACCGCCTTCTTTAGCACATGTGCCTCACAGTGCAGAGCCTCTCACTCGGAGGCGTGCCACCAGGGCTGCCGTGATTTGGCAGGAGGTGCGCGCCTACTCTCCAACTCCCCTGGGACTATCTAGTGCACGCGGGAATCCATTTTAGCCGCGTGGTGATGTGTTTCGTGGAAGTGGCAGGCGTGAGTACAAGGCTCACCCCTTACACCTTGCACAGCCTCCCACTCTCACGCATGCCACTCCGTCGCCCGTGATATCCCGGAGTTGCGCGTCTATTGCCGAGGTTCCCCTGGGTCTAGTGCACCTGGGATTTCATTTTGGAGGCGTTGTCATGCGTTTCGTGGAAGTGGCAGGCGTGAGTACAAGGCTCACCGCCTTCTTTAGCACATGTGCCTCATAGTGCAGAGCCTCTCACTCGGAGGCGTGCCAGTAGGGCTGCCGTGATTTGGCAGGAGGTGCGCGCCTACTTTCCAACTCCCCTGGGACTATCTAGTGCACGCGGGAATCCATTTTAGCCGCGTGGTGATGTGTTTCGTGGAAGTGGCAGGCGTGAGTACAAGGCTCACCCCTTACACCTTGCACAGCCTCCCACTCTCACGCATGCCACTCCGTCGCCCGTGATATCCCGGAGTTGCGCGTCTATTGCCGAGGTTCCCCTGGGTCTAGTGCACCTGGGATTTCATTATGGAGGCGTTGTCATGCGTTTCGTGGAAGTGGCAGGCGTGAGTACAAGGCTCACCG
Source organism: Stylophora pistillata (assembly GCF_964205215.1). Lineage (NCBI taxonomy): Eukaryota > Metazoa > Cnidaria > Anthozoa > Scleractinia > Pocilloporidae > Stylophora > Stylophora pistillata. The sequence continues at coordinate 59,377,540 of NC_142520.1, read as the reverse complement.
CCTTCTTTAGCACATGTGCCTCACAGTGCAGAGCCTCTCACTCGGAGGCGTGCCAGCAGGGCTGCCGTGATTTGGCAGGCGGTGCGCGCCTACTTTCCAACTCCCCTGGGACTATCTAGTGCACGCGGGAATCCATTTTAGCCGCGTGGTGATGTGTTTCGTGGAAGTGGCAGGCGTGAGTACAAGGCTCACCCCTTCCTCTTGCACACCCTCCCACTCTCACGCATGCCACTCCATCGCCCGTGATATCCCGGAGTTGCGCGTCTATTGCCGAGGTTCCCCTGGGTCTAGTGCACCTGGGATTTCATTATGGAGGCGTTGTCATGCGTTTCGTGGAAGTGGCAGGCGTGAGTACAAGGCTCACCGCCTTCTTTAGCACATGTGCCTCACAGTGCAGAGCCTCTCACTCGGAGGCGTGCCACCAGGGCTGCCGTGATTTGGCAGGAGGTGCGCGCCTACTCTCCAACTCCCCTGGGACTATCTAGTGCACGCGGGAATCCATTTTAGCCGCGTGGTGATGTGTTTCGTGGAAGTGGCAGGCGTGAGTACAAGGCTCACCCCTTACACCTTGCACAGCCTCCCACTCTCACGCATGCCACTCCGTCGCCCGTGATATCCCGGAGTTGCGCGTCTATTGCCGAGGTTCCCCTGGGTCTAGTGCACCTGGGATTTCATTTTGGAGGCGTTGTCATGCGTTTCGTGGAAGTGGCAGGCGTGAGTACAAGGCTCACCGCCTTCTTTAGCACATGTGCCTCACAGTGCAGAGCCTCTCACTCGGAGGCGTGCCAGCAGGGCTGCCGTGATTTGGCAGGCGGTGCGCGCCTACTTTCCAACTCCCCTGGGACTATCTAGTGCACGCGGGAATCCATTTTAGCCGCGTGGTGATGTGTTTCGTGGAAGTGGCAGGCGTGAGTACAAGGCTCACCCCTTCCTCTTGCACAGCCTCCCACTCTCACGCATGCCACTCCGTCGCCCGTGATATCCCGGAGTTGCGCGTCTATTGCCGAGGTTCCCCTGGGTCTAGTGCACCTGGGATTTCATTTTGGAGGCGTTGTCATGCGTTTCGTGGAAGTGGCAGGCGTGAGTACAAGGCTCACCGCCTTCTTTAGCACATGTGCCTCACAGTGCAGAGCCTCTCACTCGGAGGCGTGCCAGCAGGGCTGCCGTGATTTGGCAGGAGGTGCGCGCCTACTCTCCAACTTCCCTGGGACTATCTAGTGCACGCGGGAATCCATTTTAGCCGCGTGGTGATGTGTTTCGTGGAAGTGGCAGGCGTGAGTACAAGGCTCACCCCTTACACCTTGCACAGCCTCCCACTCTCACGCATGCCACTCCGTCGCCCGTGATATCCCGGAGTTGCGCGTCTATTGCCGAGGTTCCCCTGTGTCTAGTGCACCTGGGATTTCATTATGGAGGCGTTGTCATGCGTTTCGTGGAAGTGGCAGGCGTGAGTACAAGGCTCACCGCCTTCTTTAGCACATGTGCCTCACAGTGCAGAGCCTCTCACTCGGAGGCGTGCCAGCAGGGCTGCCGTGATTTGGCAGGCGGTGCGCGCCTACTTTCCAACTCCCCTGGGACTATCTAGTGCACGCGGGAATCCATTTTAGCCGCGTGGTGATGTGTTTCGTGGAAGTGGCAGGCGTGAGTACAAGGCTCACCCCTTCCTCTTGCACAGCCTCCCACTCTCACGCATGCCACTCCGTCGCCCGTGATATCCCGGAGTTGCGCGTCTATTGCCGAGGTTCCCCTGGGTCTAGTGCACCTGGGATTTCATTTTGGAGGCGTTGTCATGCGTTTCGTGGAAGTGGCAGGCGTGAGTACAAGGCTCACCGCCTTCTTTAGCACATGTGCCTCATAGTGCAGAGCCTCTCACTCGGAGGCGTGCCAGCAGGGCTGCCGTGATTTGGCAGGAGGTGCGCGCCTACTTTCCAACTCCCCTGGGACTATCTAGTGCACGCGGGAATCCATTTTAGCCGCGTGGTGATGTGTTTCGTGGAAGTGGCAGGCGTGAGTACAAGGCTCACCCCTTACACCTTGCACAGCCTCCCACTCTCACGCATGCCACTCCGTCGCCCGTGATATCCCGGAGTTGCGCGTCTATTGCCGAGGTTCCCCTGGGTCTAGTGCACCTGGGATTTCATTATGGAGGCGTTGTCATGCGTTTCGTGGAAGTGGCAGGCGTGAGTACAAGGCTCACCGCCTTCTTTAGCACATGTGCCTCACAGTGCAGAGCCTCTCACTCGGAGGCGTGCCACCAGGGCTGCCGTGATTTGGCAGGAGGTGCGCGCCTACTCTCCAACTCCCCTGGGACTATCTAGTGCACGCGGGAATCCATTTTAGCCGCGTGGTGATGTGTTTCGTGGAAGTGGCAGGCGTGAGTACAAGGCTCACCCCTTACACCTTGCACAGCCTCCCACTCTCACGCATGCCACTCCGTCGCCCGTGATATCCCGGAGTTGCGCGTCTATTGCCGAGGTTCCCCTTTGTCTAGTGCACCTGGGATTTCATTATGGAGGCGTTGTCATGCGTTTCGTGGAAGTGGCAGGCGTGAGTACAAGGCTCACCGCCTTCTTTAGCACATGTGCCTCACAGTGCAGAGCCTCTCACTCGGAGGCGTGCCAGCAGGGCTGCCGTGATTTGGCAGGCGGTGCGCGCCTACTTTCCAACTCCCCTGGGACTATCTAGTGCACGCGGGAATCCATTTTAGCCGCGTGGTGATGTGTTTCGTGGAAGTGGCAGGCGTGAGTACAAGGCTCACCCCTTCCTCTTGCAGAGCCTCCCACTCTCACGCATGCCACTCCGTCGCCCGTGATATCCCGGAGTTGCGCGTCTATTGCCGAGGTTCCCCTGGGTCTAGTGCACCTGGGATTTCATTATGGAGGCGTTGTCATGCGTTTCGTGGAAGTGGCAGGAGTGAGTACAAGGCTCACCGCCTTCTTTAGCACATGTGCCTCATAGTGCAGAGCCTCTCACTCGGAGGCGTGCCAGCAGGGCTGCCGTGATTTGGCAGGAGGTGCGCGCCTACTCTCCAACTCCCCTGGGACTATCTAGTGCACGCGGGAATCCATTTTAGCCGCGTGGTGATGTGTTTCGTGGAAGTGGCAGGCGTGAGTACAAGGCTCACCCCTTCCTCTTGCACAGCCTCCCACTCTCACGCATGCCACTCCGTCGCCCGTGATATCCCGGAGTTGCGCGTCTATTGCCGAGGTTCCCCTGGGTCTAGTGCACCTGGGATTTCATTTTGGAGGCGTTGTCATGCGTTTCGTGGAAGTGGCAGGCGTGAGTACAAGGCTCACCGCCTTCTTTAGCACATGTGCCTCACAGTGCAGAGCCTCTCACTCGGAGGCGTGCCAGCAGGGCTGCCGTGATTTGGCAGGAGGTGCGCGCCTACTTTCCAACTCCCCTGGGACTATCTAGTGCACGCGGGAATCCATTTTAGCCGCGTGGTGATGTGTTTCGTGGAAGTGGCAGGCGTGAGTACAAGGCTCACCCCTTACACCTTGCACAGCCTCCCACTCTCACGCATGCCACTCCGTCGCCCGTGATATCCCGGAGTTGCGCCTCTATTGCCGAGGTTCCCCTGTGTCTAGTGCACCTGGGATTTCATTATGGAGGCGTTGTCATGCGTTTCGTGGAAGTGGCAGGCGTGAGTACAAGGCTCACCGCCTTCTTTAGCACATGTGCCTCACAGTGCAGAGCTTCTCACTCGGAGGCGTGCCACCAGGGCTGCCGTGATTTGGCAGGCGGTGCGCGCCTACTTTCCAACTCCCCTGGGACTATCTAGTGCACGCGGGAATCCATTTTAGCCGCGTGGTGATGTGTTTCGTGGAAGTGGCAGGCGTGAGTACAAGGCTCACCCCTTCCTCTTGCACAGCCTCCCACTCTCACGCCTGCCACTCCGTCGCCCGTGATATCCCGGAGTTGCGCGTCTATTGCCGAGGTTCCCCTGGGTCTAGTGCACCTGGGATTTCATTATGGAGGCGTTGTCATGCGTTTCGTGGAAGTGGCAGGCGTGAGTACAAGGCTCACCGCCTTCTTTAGCACATGTGCCTCACAGTGCAGAGCCTCTCACTCGGAGGCGTGCCAGCAGGGCTGCCGTGATTTGGCAGGAGGTGCGCGCCTACTCTCCAACTCCCCTGGGACTATCTAGTGCACGCGGGAATCCATTTTAGCCGCGTGGTGATGTGTTTCGTGGAAGTGGCAGGCGTGAGTACAAGGCTCACCCCTTACACCTTGCACAGCCTCCCACTCTCACGCATGCCACTCCGTCGCCCGTGATATCCCGGAGTTGCGCGTCTATTGCCGAGGTTCCCCTGGGTCTAGTGCACCTGGGATTTCATTATGGAGGCGTTGTCATGCGTTTCGTGGAAGTGGCAGGCGTGAGTACAAGGCTCACCGCCTTCTTTAGCACATGTGCCTCACAGTGCAGAGCCTCTCACTCGGAGGCGTGCCAGCAGGGCTGCCGTGATTTGGCAGGCGGTGCGCGCCTACTTTCCAACTCCCCTGGGACTATCTAGTGCACGCGGGAATCCATTTTAGCCGCGTGGTGATGTGTTTCGTGGAAGTGGCAGGCGTGAGTACAAGGCTCACCCCTTCCTCTTGCACAGCCTCCCACTCTCACGCCTGCCACTCCGTCGCCCGTGATATCCCGGAGTTGCGCGTCTATTGCCGAGGTTCCCCTGGGTCTAGTGCACCTGGGATTTCATTTTGGAGGCGTTGTCATGCGTTTCGTGGAAGTGGCAGGCGTGAGTACAAGGCTCACCGCCTTCTTTAGCACATGTGCCTCATAGTGCAGAGCCTCTCACTCGGAGGCGTGCCAGCAGGGCTGCCGTGATTTGGCAGGAGGTGCGCGCCTACTTTCCAACTCCCCTGGGACTATCTAGTGCACGCGGGAATCCATTTTAGCCGCGTGGTGATGTGTTTCGTGGAAGTGGCAGGCGTGAGTACAAGGCTCACCCCTTACACCTTGCACAGCCTCCCACTCTCACGCATGCCACTCCGTCGCCCGTGATATCCCGGAGTTGCGCGTCTATTGCCGAGGTTCCCCTGGGTCTAGTGCACCTGGGATTTCATTATGGAGGCGTTGTCATGCGTTTCGTGGAAGTGGCAGGCGTGAGTACAAGGCTCACCGCCTTCTTTAGCACATGTGCCTCACAGTGCAGAGCCTCTCACTCGGAGGCGTGCCAGCAGGGCTGCCGTGATTTGGCAGGCGGTGCGCGCCTACTTTCCAACTCCCCTGGGACTATCTAGTGCACGCGGGAATCCATTTTAGCCGCGTGGTGATGTGTTTCGTGGAAGTGGCAGGCGTGAGTACAAGGCTCACCCCTTCCTCTTGCACAGCCTCCCACTCTCACGCATGCCACTCCGTCGCCCGTGATATCCCGGAGTTGCGCGTCTATTGCCGAGGTTCCCCTGGGTCTAGTGCACCTGGGATTTCATTATGGAGGCGTTGTCATGCGTTTCGTGGAAGTGGCAGGCGTGAGTACAAGGCTCACCGCCTTCTTTAGCACATGTGCCTCACAGTGCAGAGCCTCTCACTCGGAGGCGTGCCACCAGGGCTGCCGTGATTTGGCAGGAGGTGCGCGCCTACTCTCCAACTCCCCTGGGACTATCTAGTGCACGCGGGAATCCATTTTAGCCGCGTGGTGATGTGTTTCGTGGAAGTGGCAGGCGTGAGTACAAGGCTCACCCCTTACACCTTGCACAGCCTCCCACTCTCACGCATGCCACTCCGTCGCCCGTGATATCCCGGAGTTGCGCGTCTATTGCCGAGGTTCCCCTGGGTCTAGTGCACCTGGGATTTCATTTTGGAGGCGTTGTCATGCGTTTCGTGGAAGTGGCAGGCGTGAGTACAAGGCTCACCGCCTTCTTTAGCACATGTGCCTCACAGTGCAGAGCCTCTCACTCGGAGGCGTGCCAGCAGGGCTGCCGTGATTTGGCAGGCGGTGCGCGCCTACTTTCCAACTCCCCTGGGACTATCTAGTGCACGCGGGAATCCATTTTAGCCGCGTGGTGATGTGTTTCGTGGAAGTGGCAGGCGTGAGTACAAGGCTCACCCCTTCCTCTTGCACAGCCTCCCACTCTCACGCATGCCACTCCGTCGCCCGTGATATCCCGGAGTTGCGCGTCTATTGCCGAGGTTCCCCTGGGTCTAGTGCACCTGGGATTTCATTTTGGAGGCGTTGTCATGCGTTTCGTGGAAGTGGCAGGCGTGAGTACAAGGCTCACCGCCTTCTTTAGCACATGTGCCTCACAGTGCAGAGCCTCTCACTCGGAGGCGTGCCAGCAGGGCTGCCGTGATTTGGCAGGAGGTGCGCGCCTACTCTCCAACTCCCCTGGGACTATCTAGTGCACGCGGGAATCCATTTTAGCCGCGTGGTGATGTGTTTCGTGGAAGTGGCAGGCGTGAGTACAAGGCTCACCCCTTACACCTTGCACAGCCTCCCACTCTCACGCATGCCACTCCGTCGCCCGTGATATCCCGGAGTTGCGCGTCTATTGCCGAGGTTCCCCTGTGTCTAGTGCACCTGGGATTTCATTATGGAGGCGTTGTCATGCGTTTCGTGGAAGTGGCAGGCGTGAGTACAAGGCTCACCGCCTTCTTTAGCACATGTGCCTCACAGTGCAGAGCCTCTCACTCGGAGGCGTGCCAGCAGGGCTGCCGTGATTTGGCAGGCGGTGCGCGCCTACTTTCCAACTCCCCTGGGACTATCTAGTGCACGCGGGAATCCATTTTAGCCGCGTGGTGATGTGTTTCGTGGAAGTGGCAGGCGTGAGTACAAGGCTCACCCCTTCCTCTTGCACAGCCTCCCACTCTCACGCATGCCACTCCGTCGCCCGTGATATCCCGGAGTTGCGCGTCTATTGCCGAGGTTCCCCTGGGTCTAGTGCACCTGGGATTTCATTTTGGAGGTGTTGTCATGCGTTTCGTGGAAGTGGCAGGCGTGAGTACAAGGCTCACCGCCTTCTTTAGCACATGTGCCTCATAGTGCAGAGCCTCTCACTCGGAGGCGTGCCAGCAGGGCTGCCGTGATTTGGCAGGAGGTGCGCGCCTACTTTCCAACTCCCCTGGGACTATCTAGTGCACGCGGGAATCCATTTTAGCCGCGTGGTGATGTGTTTCGTGGAAGTGGCAGGCGTGAGTACAAGGCTCACCCCTTACACCTTGCACAGCCTCCCACTCTCACGCATGCCACTCCGTCGCCCGTGATATCCCGGAGTTGCGCGTCTATTGCCGAGGTTCCCCTGGGTCTAGTGCACCTGGGATTTCATTATGGAGGCGTTGTCATGCGTTTCGTGGAAGTGGCAGGCGTGAGTACAAGGCTCACCGCCTTCTTTAGCACATGTGCCTCACAGTGCAGAGCCTCTCACTCGGAGGCGTGCCACCAGGGCTGCCGTGATTTGGCAGGAGGTGCGCGCCTACTCTCCAACTCCCCTGGGACTATCTAGTGCACGCGGGAATCCATTTTAGCCGCGTGGTGATGTGTTTCGTCGAAGTGGCAGGCGTGAGTACAAGGCTCACCCCTTACACCTTGCACAGCCTCCCACTCTCACGCATGCCACTCCGTCGCCCGTGATATCCCGGAGTTGCGCGTCTATTGCCGAGGTTCCCCTGTGTCTAGTGCACCTGGGATTTCATTATGGAGGCGTTGTCATGCGTTTCGTGGAAGTGGCAGGCGTGAGTACAAGGCTCACCGCCTTCTTTAGCACATGTGCCTCACAATGCAGAGCCTCTCACTCGGAGGCGTGCCAGCAGGGCTGCCGTGATTTGGCAGGCGGTGCGCGCCTACTTTCCAACTCCCCTGGGACTATCTAGTGCACGCGGGAATCCATTTTAGCCGCGTGGTGATGTGTTTCGTGGAAGTGGCAGGCGTGAGTACAAGGCTCACCCCTTCCTCTTGCAGAGCCTCCCACTCTCACGCATGCCACTCCGTCGCCCGTGATATCCCGGAGTTGCGCGTCTATTGCCGAGGTTCCCCTGGGTCTAGTGCACCTGGGATTTCATTATGGAGGCGTTGTCATGCGTTTCGTGGAAGTGGCAGGCGTGAGTACAAGGCTCACCGCCTTCTTTAGCACATGTGCCTCATAGTGCAGAGCCTCTCACTCGGAGGCGTGCCAGCAGGGCTGCCGTGATTTGGCAGGAGGTGCGCGCCTACTCTCCAACTCCCCTGGGACTATCTAGTGCACGCGGGAATCCATTTTAGCCGCGTGGTGATGTGTTTCGTGGAAGTGGCAGGCGTGAGTACAAGGCTCACCCCTTCCTCTTGCACAGCCTCCCACTCTCACGCATGCCACTCCGTCGCCCGTGATATCCCGGAGTTGCGCGTCTATTGCCGAGGTTCCCCTGGGTCTAGTGCACCTGGGATTTCATTTTGGAGGCGTTGTCATGCGTTTCGTGGAAGTGGCAGGCGTGAGTACAAGGCTCACCGCCTTCTTTAGCACATGTGCCTCACAGTGCAGAGCCTCTCACTCGGAGGCGTGCCAGCAGGGCTGCCGTGATTTGGCAGGAGGTGCGCGCCTACTTTCCAACTCCCCTGGGACTATCTAGTGCACGCGGGAATCCATTTTAGCCGCGTGGTGATGTGTTTCGTGGAAGTGGCAGGCGTGAGTACAAGGCTCACCCCTTACACCTTGCACAGCCTCCCACTCTCACGCATGCCACTCCGTCGCCCGTGATATCCCGGAGTTGCGCGTCTATTGCCGAGGTTCCCCTGTGTCTAGTGCACCTGGGATTTCATTATGGAGGCGTTGTCATGCGTTTCGTGGAAGTGGCAGGCGTGAGTACAAGGCTCACCGCCTTCTTTAGCACATGTGCCTCACAGTGCAGAGCCTCTCACTCGGAGGCGTGCCACCAGGGCTGCCGTGATTTGGCAGGCGGTGCGCGCCTACTTTCCAACTCCCCTGGGACTATCTAGTGCACGCGGGAATCCATTTTAGCCGCGTGGTGATGTGTTTCGTGGAAGTGGCAGGCGTGAGTACAAGGCTCACCCCTTCCTCTTGCACAGCCTCCCACTCTCACGCCTGCCACTCCGTCGCCCGTGATATCCCGGAGTTGCGCGTCTATTGCCGAGGTTCCCCTGGGTCTAGTGCACCTGGGATTTCATTATGGAGGCGTTGTCATGCGTTTCGTGGAAGTGGCAGGCGTGAGTACAGGGCTCACCGCCTTCTTTAGCACATGTGCCTCACAGTGCAGAGCCTCTCACTCGGAGGCGTGCCAGCAGGGCTGCCGTGATTTGGCAGGAGGTGCGCGCCTACTCTCCAACTCCCCTGGGACTATCTAGTGCACGCGGGAATCCATTTTAGCCGCGTGGTGATGTGTTTCGTGGAAGTGGCAGGCGTGAGTACAAGGCTCACCCCTTACACCTTGCACAGCCTCCCACTCTCACGCATGCCACTCCGTCGCCCGTGATATCCCGGAGTTGCGCGTCTATTGCCGAGGTTCCCCTGGGTCTAGTGCACCTGGGATTTCATTATGGAGGCGTTGTCATGCGTTTCGTGGAAGTGGCAGGCGTGAGTACAAGGCTCACCGCCTTCTTTAGCACATGTGCCTCACAGTGCAGAGCCTCTCACTCGGAGGCGTGCCAGCAGGGCTGCCGTGATTTGGCAGGCGGTGCGCGCCTACTTTCCAACTCCCCTGGGACTATCTAGTGCACGCGGGAATCCATTTTAGCCGCGTGGTGATGTGTTTCGTGGAAGTGGCAGGCGTGAGTACAAGGCTCACCCCTTCCTCTTGCAGAGCCTCCCACTCTCACGCCTGCCACTCCGTCGCCCGTGATATCCCGGAGTTGCGCGTCTATTGCCGAGGTTCCCCTGGGTCTAGTGCACCTGGGATTTCATTTTGGAGGCGTTGTCATGCGTTTCGTGGAAGTGGCAGGCGTGAGTACAAGGCTCACCGCCTTCTTTAGCACATGTGCCTCATAGTGCAGAGCCTCTCACTCGGAGGCGTGCCAGCAGGGCTGCCGTGATTTGGCAGGAGGTGCGCGCCTACTTTCCAACTCCCCTGGGACTATCTAGTGCACGCGGGAATCCATTTTAGCCGCGTGGTGATGTGTTTCGTGGAAGTGGCAGGCGTGAGTACAAGCTCACCCCTTACACCTTGCACAGCCTCCCACTCTCACGCATGCCACTCCGTCGCCCGTGATATCCCGGAGTTGCGCGTCTATTGCCGAGGTTCCCCTGGGTCTAGTGCACCTGGGATTTCATTATGGAGGCGTTGTCATGCGTTTCGTGGAAGTGGCAGGCGTGAGTACAAGGCTCACCGCCTTCTTTAGCACATGTGCCTCACAGTGCAGAGCCTCTCACTCGGAGGCGTGCCAGCAGGGCTGCCGTGATTTGGCAGGCGGTGCGCGCCTACTTTCCAACTCCCCTGGGACTATCTAGTGCACGCGGGAATCCATTTTAGCCGCGTGGTGATGTGTTTCGTGGAAGTGGCAGGCGTGAGTACAAGGCTCACCCCTTCCTCTTGCACAGCCTCCCACTCTCACGCATGCCACTCCGTCGCCCATGATATCCCGGACTTGCGCGTCTATTGCCGAGGTTCCCCTGGGTCTAGTGCACCTGGGATTTCATTATGGAGGCGTTGTCATGCGTTTCGTGGAAGTGGCAGGCGTGAGTACAAGGCTCACCGCCTTCTTTAGCACATGTGCCTCACAGTGCAGAGCCTCTCACTCGGAGGCGTGCCACCAGGGCTGCCGTGATTTGGCAGGAGGTGCGCGCCTACTCTCCAACTCCCTTGGGACTATCTAGTGCACGCGGGAATCCATTTTAGCCGCGTGGTGATGTGTTTCGTGGAAGTGGCAGGCGTGAGTACAAGGCTCACCCCTTACACCTTGCACAGCCTCCCACTCTCACGCATGCCACTCCGTCGCCCGTGATATCCCGGAGTTGCGCGTCTATTGCCGAGGTTCCCCTGGGTCTAGTGCACCTGGGATTTCATTTTGGAGGCGTTGTCATGCGTTTCGTGGAAGTGGCAGGCGTGAGTACAAGGCTCACCGCCTTCTTTAGCACATGTGCCTCATAGTGCAGAGCCTCTCACTCGGAGGCGTGCCAGCAGGGCTGCCGTGATTTGGCAGGAGGTGCGCGCCTACTTTCCAACTCCCCTGGGACTATCTAGTGCACGCGGGAATCCATTTTAGCCGCGTGGTGATGTGTTTCGTGGAAGTGGCAGGCGTGAGTACAAGGCTCACCCCTTACACCTTGCACAGCCTCCCACTCTCACGCATGCCACTCCGTCGCCCGTGATATCCCGGAGTTGCGCGTCTATTGCCGAGGTTCCCCTGGGTCTAGTGCACCTGGGATTTCATTATGGAGGCGTTGTCATGCGTTTCGTGGAAGTGGCAGGCGTGAGTACAAGGCTCACCGCCTTCTTTAGCACATGTGCCTCACAGTGCAGAGCCTCTCACTCGGAGGCGTGCCAGCAGGGCTGCCGTGATTTGGCAGGCGGTGCGCGCCTACTTTCCAACTCCCCTGGGACTATCTAGTGCACGCGGGAATCCATTTTAGCCGCGTGGTGATGTGTTTCGTGGAAGTGGCAGGCGTGAGTACAAGGCTCACCCCTTCCTCTTGCACAGCCTCCCACTCTCACGCATGCCACTCCGTCGCCCGTGATATCCCGGAGTTGCGCGTCTATTGCCGAGGTTCCCCTGGGTCTAGTGCACCTGGGATTTCATTTTGGAGGCGTTGTCATGCGTTTCGTGGAAGTGGCAGGCGTGAGTACAAGGCTCACCGCCTTCTTTAGCACATGTGCCTCACAGTGCAGAGCCTCTCACTCGGAGGCGTGCCAGCAGGGCTGCCGTGATTTGGCAGGCGGTGCGCGCCTACTTTCCAACTCCCCTGGGACTATCTAGTGCACGCGGGAATCCATTTTAGCCGCGTGGTGATGCGTTTCGTGGAAGTGGCAGGCGTGAGTACAAGGCTCACCGCCTTCTTTAGCACATGTGCCTCATAGTGCAGAGCCTCTCACTCGGAGGCGTGCCAGCAGGGCTGCCGTGATTTGGCAGGAGGTGCGCGCCTACTTTCCAACTCCCCTGGGACTATCTAGTGCACGCGGGAATCCATTTTAGCCGCGTGGTGATGTGTTTCGTGGAAGTGGCAGGCGTGAGTACAAGGCTCACCCCTTACACCTTGCACAGCCTCCCACTCTCACGCATGCCACTCCGTCGCCCGTGATATCCCGGAGTTGCGCGTCTATTGCCGAGGTTCCCCTGGGTCTAGTGCACCTGGGATTTCATTATGGAGGCGTTGTCATGCGTTTCGTGGAAGTGGCAGGCGTGAGTACAAGGCTCACCGCCTTCTTTAGCACATGTGCCTCACAGTGCAGAGCCTCTCACTCGGAGGCGTGCCAGCAGGGCTGCCGTGATTTGGCAGGCGGTGCGCGCCTACTTTCCAACTCCCCTGGGACTATCTAGTGCACGCGGGAATCCATTTTAGCCGCGTGGTGATGTGTTTCGTGGAAGTGGCAGGCGTGAGTACAAGGCTCACCCCTTCCTCTTGCACAGCCTCCCACTCTCACGCATGCCACTCCGTCGCCCGTGATATCCCGGAGTTGCGCGTCTATTGCCGAGGTTCCCCTGGGTCTAGTGCACCTGGGATTTCATTATGGAGGCGTTGTCATGCGTTTCGTGGAAGTGGCAGGCGTGAGTACAAGGCTCACCGCCTTCTTTAGCACATGTGCCTCACAGTGCAGAGCCTCTCACTCGGAGGCGTGCCACCAGGGCTGCCGTGATTTGGCAGGAGGTGCGCGCCTACTCTCCAACTCCCCTGGGACTATCTAGTGCACGCGGGAATCCATTTTAGCCGCGTGGTGATGTGTTTCGTGGAAGTGGCAGGCGTGAGTACAAGGCTCACCCCTTACACCTTGCACAGCCTCCCACTCTCACGCATGCCACTCCGTCGCCCGTGATATCCCGGAGTTGCGCGTCTATTGCCGAGGTTCCCCTGGGTCTAGTGCACCTGGGATTTCATTTTGGAGGCGTTGTCATGCGTTTCGTGGAAGTGGCAGGCGTGAGTACAAGGCTCACCGCCTTCTTTAGCACATGTGCCTCACAGTGCAGAGCCTCTCACTCGGAGGCGTGCCAGCAGGGCTGCCGTGATTTGGCAGGCGGTGCGCGCCTACTTTCCAACTCCCCTGGGACTATCTAGTGCACGCGGGAATCCATTTTAGCCGCGTGGTGATGTGTTTCGTGGAAGTGGCAGGCGTGAGTACAAGGCTCACCCCTTCCTCTTGCACAGCCTCCCACTCTCACGCATGCCACTCCGTCGCCCGTGATATCCCGGAGTTGCGCGTCTATTGCCGAGGTTCCCCTGGGTCTAGTGCACCTGGGATTTCATTTTGGAGGCGTTGTCATGCGTTTCGTGGAAGTGGCAGGCGTGAGTACAAGGCTCACCGCCTTCTTTAGCACATGTGCCTCACAGTGCAGAGCCTCTCACTCGGAGGCGTGCCAGCAGGGCTGCCGTGATTTGGCAGGAGGTGCGCGCCTACTCTCCAACTCCCCTGGGACTATCTAGTGCACGCGGGAATCCATTTTAGCCGCGTGGTGATGTGTTTCGTGGAAGTGGCAGGCGTGAGTACAAGGCTCACCCCTTACACCTTGCACAGCCTCCCACTCTCACGCATGCCACTCCGTCGCCCGTGATATCCCGGAGTTGCGCGTCTATTGCCGAGGTTCCCCTGTGTCTAGTGCACCTGGGATTTCATTATGGAGGCGTTGTCATGCGTTTCGTGGAAGTGGCAGGCGTGAGTACAAGGCTCACCGCCTTCTTTAGCACATGTGCCTCACAGTGCAGAGCCTCTCACTCGGAGGCGTGCCAGCAGGGCTGCCGTGATTTGGCAGGCGGTGCGCGCCTACTTTCCAACTCCCCTGGGACTATCTAGTGCACGCGGGAATCCATTTTAGCCGCGTGGTGATGTGTTTCGTGGAAGTGGCAGGCGTGAGTACAAGGCTCACCCCTTCCTCTTGCACAGCCTCCCACTCTCACGCATGCCACTCCGTCGCCCGTGATATCCCGGAGTTGCGCGTCTATTGCCGAGGTTCCCCTGGGTCTAGTGCACCTGGGATTTCATTTTGGAGGCGTTGTCATGCGTTTCGTGGAAGTGGCAGGCGTGAGTACAAGGCTCACCGCCTTCTTTAGCACATGTGCCTCATAGTGCAGAGCCTCTCACTCGGAGGCGTGCCAGCAGGGCTGCCGTGATTTGGCAGGAGGTGCGCGCCTACTTTCCAACTCCCCTGGGACTATCTAGTGCACGCGGGAATCCATTTTAGCCGCGTGGTGATGTGTTTCGTGGAAGTGGCAGGCGTGAGTACAAGGCTCACCCCTTACACCTTGCACAGCCTCCCACTCTCACGCATGCCACTCCGTCGCCCGTGATATCCCGGAGTTGCGCGTCTATTGCCGAGGTTCCCCTGGGTCTAGTGCACCTGGGATTTCATTATGGAGGCGTTGTCATGCGTTTCGTGGAAGTGGCAGGCGTGAGTACAAGGCTCACCGCCTTCTTTAGCACATGTGCCTCACAGTGCAGAGCCTCTCACTCGGAGGCGTGCCAGCAGGGCTGCCGTGATTTGGCAGGAGGTGCGCGCCTACTCTCCAACTCCCCTGGGACTATCTAGTGCACGCGGGAATCCATTTTAGCCGCGTGGTGATGTGTTTCGTGGAAGTGGCAGGCGTGAGTACAAGGCTCACCCCTTACACCTTGCACAGCCTCCCACTCTCACGCATGCCACTCCGTCGCCCGTGATATCCCGGAGTTGCGCGTCTATTGCCGAGGTTCCCCTGTGTCTAGTGCACCTGGGATTTCATTATGGAGGCGTTGTCATGCGTTTCGTGGAAGTGGCAGGCGTGAGTACAAGGCTCACCGCCTTCTTTAGCACATGTGCCTCACAGTGCAGAGCCTCTCACTCGGAGGCGTGCCAGCAGGGCTGCCGTGATTTGGCAGGCGGTGCGCGCCTACTTTCCAACTCCCCTGGGACTATCTAGTGCACGCGGGAATCCATTTTAGCCGCGTGGTGATGTGTTTCGTGGAAGTGGCAGGCGTGAGTACAAGGCTCACCCCTTCCTCTTGCAGAGCCTCCCACTCTCACGCATGCCACTCCGTCGCCCGTGATATCCCGGAGTTGCGCGTCTATTGCCGAGGTTCCCCTGGGTCTAGTGCACCTGGGATTTCATTATGGAGGCGTTGTCATGCGTTTCGTGGAAGTGGCAGGCGTGAGTACAAGGCTCACCGCCTTCTTTAGCACATGTGCCTCATAGTGCAGAGCCTCTCACTCGGAGGCGTGCCAGCAGGGCTGCCGTGATTTGGCAGGAGGTGCGCGCCTACTCTCCAACTCCCCTGGGACTATCTAGTGCACGCGGGAATCCATTTTAGCCGCGTGGTGATGTGTTTCGTGGAAGTGGCAGGCGTGAGTACAAGGCTCACCCCTTCCTCTTGCACAGCCTCCCACTCTCACGCATGCCACTCCGTCGCCCGTGATATCCCGGAGTTGCGCGTCTATTGCCGAGGTTCCCCTGGGTCTAGTGCACCTGGGATTTCATTTTGTAGGCGTTGTCATGCGTTTCGTGGAAGTGGCAGGCGTGAGTACAAGGCTCACCGCCTTCTTTAGCACATGTGCCTCACAGTGCAGAGCCTCTCACTCGGAGGCGTGCCAGCAGGGCTGCCGTGATTTGGCAGGAGGTGCGCGCCTACTTTCCAACTCCCCTGGGACTATCTAGTGCACGCGGGAATCCATTTTAGCCGCGTGGTGATGTGTTTCGTGGAAGTGGCAGGCGTGAGTACAAGGCTCACCCCTTACACCTTGCACAGCCTCCCACTCTCACGCATGCCACTCCGTCGCCCGTGATATCCCGGAGTTGCGCGTCTATTGCCGAGGTTCCCCTGTGTCTAGTGCACCTGGGATTTCATTATGGAGGCGTTGTCATGCGTTTCGTGGAAGTGGCAGGCGTGAGTACAAGGCTCACCGCCTTCTTTAGCACATGTGCCTCACAGTGCAGAGCCTCTCACTCGGAGGCGTGCCACCAGGGCTGCCGTGATTTGGCAGGCGGTGCGCGCCTACTTTCCAACTCCCCTGGGACTATCTAGTGCACGCGGGAATCCATTTTAGCCGCGTGGTGACGTGTTTCGTGGAAGTGGCAGGCGTGAGTACAAGGCTCACCCCTTCCTCTTGCACAGCCTCCCACTCTCACGCCTGCCACTCCGTCGCCCGTGATATCCCGGAGTTGCGCGTCTATTGCCGAGGTTCCCCTGGGTCTAGTGCACCTGGGATTTCATTATGGAGGCGTTGTCATGCGTTTCGTGGAAGTGGCAGGCGTGAGTACAAGGCTCACCGCCTTCTTTAGCACATGTGCCTCACAGTGCAGAGCCTCTCACTCGGAGGCGTGCCAGCAGGGCTGCCGTGATTTGGCAGGAGGTGCGCGCCTACTCTCCAACTCCCCTGGGACTATCTAGTGCACGCGGGAATCCATTTTAGCCGCGTGGTGATGTGTTTCGTGGAAGTGGCAGGCGTGAGTACAAGGCTCACCCCTTACACCTTGCACAGCCTCCCACTCTCACGCATGCCACTCCGTCGCCCGTGATATCCCGGAGTTGCGCGTCTATTGCCGAGGTTCCCCTGGGTCTAGTGCACCTGGGATTTCATTATGGAGGCGTTGTCATGCGTTTCGTGGAAGTGGCAGGCGTGAGTACAAGGCTCACCGCCTTCTTTAGCACATGTGCCTCACAGTGCAGAGCCTCTCACTCGGAGGCGTGCCAGCAGGGCTGCCGTGATTTGGCAGGCGGTGCGCGCCTACTTTCCAACTCCCCTGGGACTATCTAGTGCACGCGGGAATCCATTTTAGCCGCGTGGTGATGTGTTTCGTGGAAGTGGCAGGCGTGAGTACAAGGCTCACCCCTTCCTCTTGCACAGCCTCCCACTCTCACGCCTGCCACTCCGTCGCCCGTGATATCCCGGAGTTGCGCGTCTATTGCCGAGGTTCCCCTGGGTCTAGTGCACCTGGGATTTCATTTTGGAGGCGTTGTCATGCGTTTCGTGGAAGTGGCAGGCGTGAGTACAAGGCTCACCGCCTTCTTTAGCACATGTGCCTCATAGTGCAGAGCCTCTCACTCGGAGGCGTGCCAGCAGGGCTGCCGTGATTTGGCAGGAGGTGCGCGCCTACTTTCCAACTCCCCTGGGACTATCTAGTGCACGCGGGAATCCATTTTAGCCGCGTGGTGATGTGTTTCGTGGAAGTGGCAGGCGTGAGTACAAGGCTCACCCCTTACACCTTGCACAGCCTCCCACTCTCACGCATGCCACTCCGTCGCCCGTGATATCCCGGAGTTGCGCGTCTATTGCCGAGGTTCCCCTGGGTCTAGTGCACCTGGGATTTCATTATGGAGGCGTTGTCATGCGTTTCGTGGAAGTGGCAGGCGTGAGTACAAGGCTCACCGCCTTCTTTAGCACATGTGCCTCACAGTGCAGAGCCTCTCACTCGGAGGCGTGCCAGCAGGGCTGCCGTGATTTGGCAGGCGGTGCGCGCCTACTTTCCAACTCCCCTGGGACTATCTAGTGCACGCGGGAATCCATTTTAGCCGCGTGGTGATGTGTTTCGTGGAAGTGGCAGGCGTGAGTACAAGGCTCACCCCTTACACCTTGCACAGCCTCCCACTCTCACGCATGCCACTCCGTCGCCCGTGATATCCCGGAGTTGCGCGTCTATTGCCGAGGTTCCCCTGGGTCTAGTGCACCTGGGATTTCATTATGGAGGCGTTGTCATGCGTTTCGTGGAAGTGGCAGGCGTGAGTACAAGGCTCACCGCCTTCTTTAGCACATGTGCCTCACAGTGCAGAGCCTCTCACTCGGAGGCGTGCCAGCAGGGCTGCCGTGATTTGGCAGGCGGTGCGCGCCTACTTTCCAACTCCCCTGGGACTATCTAGTGCACGCGGGAATCCATTTTAGCCGCGTGGTGATGTGTTTCGTGGAAGTGGCAGGCGTGAGTACAAGGCTCACCCCTTCCTCTTGCAGAGCCTCCCACTCTCACGCCTGCCACTCCGTCGCCCGTGATATCCCGGAGTTGCGCGTCTATTGCCGAGGTTCCCCTGGGTCTAGTGCACCTGGGATTTCATTTTGGAGGCGTTGTCATGCGTTTCGTGGAAGTGGCAGGCGTGAGTACAAGGCTCACCGCCTTCTTTAGCACATGTGCCTCATAGTGCAGAGCCTCTCACTCGGAGGCGTGCCAGCAGGGCTGCCGTGATTTGGCAGGAGGTGCGCGCCTACTTTCCAACTCCCCTGGGACTATCTAGTGCACGCGGGAATCCATTTTAGCCGCGTGGTGATGTGTTTCGTGGAAGTGGCAGGCGTGAGTACAAGGCTCACCCCTTACACCTTGCACAGCCTCCCACTCTCACGCATGCCACTCCGTCGCCCGTGATATCCCGGAGTTGCGCGTCTATTGCCGAGGTTCCCCTGGGTCTAGTGCACCTGGGATTTCATTATGGAGGCGTTGTCATGCGTTTCGTGGAAGTGGCAGGCGTGAGTACAAGGCTCACCGCCTTCTTTAGCACATGTGCCTCACAGTGCAGAGCCTCTCACTCGGAGGCGTGCCAGCAGGGCTGCCGTGATTTGGCAGGCGGTGCGCGCCTACTTTCCAACTCCCCTGGGACTATCTAGTGCACGCGGGAATCCATTTTAGCCGCGTGGTGATGTGTTTCGTGGAAGTGGCAGGCGTGAGTACAAGGCTCACCCCTTCCTCTTGCACAGCCTCCCACTCTCACGCATGCCACTCCGTCGCCCGTGATATCCCGGAGTTGCGCGTCTATTGCCGAGGTTCCCCTGGGTCTAGTGCACCTGGGATTTCATTATGGAGGCGTTGTCATGCGTTTCGTGGAAGTGGCAGGCGTGAGTACAAGGCTCACCGCCTTCTTTAGCACATGTGCCTCACAGTGCAGAGCCTCTCACTCGGAGGCGTGCCACCAGGGCTGCCGTGATTTGGCAGGAGGTGCGCGCCTACTCTCCAACTCCCCTGGGACTATCTAGTGCACGCGGGAATCCATTTTAGCCGCGTGGTGATGTGTTTCGTGGAAGTGGCAGGCGTGAGTACAAGGCTCACCCCTTACACCTTGCACAGCCTCCCACTCTCACGCATGCCACTCCGTCGCCCGTGATATCCCGGAGTTGCGCGTCTATTGCCGAGGTTCCCCTTGGTCTAGTGCACCTGGGATTTCATTTTGGAGGCGTTGTCATGCGTTTCGTGGAAGTGGCAGGCGTGAGTACAAGGCTCACCGCCTTCTTTAGCACATGTGCCTCATAGTGAAGAGCCTCTCACTCGGAGGCGTGCCAGCAGGGCTGCCGTGATTTGGCAGGAGGTGCGCGCCTACTTTCCAACTCCCCTGGGACTATCTAGTGCACGCGGGAATCCATTTTAGCCGCGTGGTGATGTGTTTCGTGGAAGTGGCAGGCGTGAGTACAAGGCTCACCCCTTACACCTTGCACAGCCTCCCACTCTCACGCATGCCACTCCGTCGCCCGTGATATCCCGGAGTTGCGCGTCTATTGCCGAGGTTCCCCTGGGTCTAGTGCACCTGGGATTTCATTATGGAGGCGTTGTCATGCGTTTCGTGGAAGTGGCAGGCGTGAGTACAAGGCTCACCGCCTTCTTTAGCACATGTGCCTCACAGTGCAGAGCCTCTCACTCGGAGGCGTGCCAGCAGGGCTGCCGTGATTTGGCAGGCGGTGCGCGCCTACTTTCCAACTCCCCTGGGACTATCTAGTGCACGCGGGAATCCATTTTAGCCGCGTGGTGATGTGTTTCGTGGAAGTGGCAGGCGTGAGTACAAGGCTCACCCCTTCCTCTTGCACAGCCTCCCACTCTCACGCATGCCACTCCGTCGCCCGTGATATCCCGGAGTTGCGCGTCTATTGCCGAGGTTCCCCTGGGTCTAGTGCACCTGGGATTTCATTTTGGAGGCGTTGTCATGCGTTTCGTGGAAGTGGCAGGCGTGAGTACAAGGCTCACCGCCTTCTTTAGCACATGTGCCTCACAGTGCAGAGCCTCTCACTCGGAGGCGTGCCAGCAGGGCTGCCGTGATTTGGCAGGAGGTGCGCGCCTACTCTCCAACTCCCCTGGGACTATCTAGTGCACGCGGGAATCCATTTTAGCCGCGTGGTGATGTGTTTCGTGGAAGTGGCAGGCGTGAGTACAAGGCTCACCCCTTACACCTTGCACAGCCTCCCACTCTCACGCATGCCACTCCGTCGCCCGTGATATCCCGGAGTTGCGCGTCTATTGCCGAGGTTCCCCTGTGTCTAGTGCACCTGGGATTTCATTATGGAGGCGTTGTCATGCGTTTCGTGGAAGTGGCAGGCGTGAGTACAAGGCTCACCGCCTTCTTTAGCACATGTGCCTCACAGTGCAGAGCCTCTCACTCGGAGGCGTGCCAGCAGGGCTGCCGTGATTTGGCAGGCGGTGCGCGCCTACTTTCCAACTCCCCTGGGACTATCTAGTGCACGCGGGAATCCATTTTAGCCGCGTGGTGATGTGTTTCGTGGAAGTGGCAGGCGTGAGTACAAGGCTCACCCCTTCCTCTTGCACAGCCTCCCACTCTCACGCATGCCACTCCGTCGCCCGTGATATCCCGGAGTTGCGCGTCTATTGCCGAGGTTCCCCTGGGTCTAGTGCACCTGGGATTTCATTTTGGAGGCGTTGTCATGCGTTTCGTGGAAGTGGCAGGCGTGAGTACAAGGCTCACCGCCTTCTTTAGCACATGTGCCTCATAGTGCAGAGCCTCTCACTCGGAGGCGTGCCAGCAGGGCTGCCGTGATTTGGCAGGAGGTGCGCGCCTACTTTCCAACTCCCCTGGGACTATCTAGTGCACGCGGGAATCCATTTTAGCCGCGTGGTGATGTGTTTCGTGGAAGTGGCAGGCGTGAGTACAAGGCTCACCCCTTACACCTTGCACAGCCTCCCACTCTCACGCATGCCACTCCGTCGCCCGTGATATCCCGGAGTTGCGCGTCTATTGCCGAGGTTCCCCTGGGTCTAGTGCACCTGGGATTTCATTATGGAGGCGTTGTCATGCGTTTCGTGGAAGTGGCAGGCGTGAGTACAAGGCTCACCGCCTTCTTTAGCACATGTGCCTCACAGTGCAGAGCCTCTCACTCGGAGGCGTGCCAGCAGGGCTGCCGTGATTTGGCAGGCGGTGCGCGCCTACTTTCCAACTCCCCTGGGACTATCTAGTGCACGCGGGAATCCATTTTAGCCGCGTGGTGATGTGTTTCGTGGAAGTGGCAGGCGTGAGTACAAGGCTCACCCCTTCCTCTTGCACAGCCTCCCACTCTCACGCATGCCACTCCGTCGCCCGTGATATCCCGGAGTTGCGCGTCTATTGCCGAGGTTCCCCTGGGTCTAGTGCACCTGGGATTTCATTTTGGAGGCGTTGTCATGCGTTTCGTGGAAGTGGCAGGCGTGAGTACAAGGCTCACCGCCTTCTTTAGCACATGTGCCTCACAGTGCAGAGCCTCTCACTCGGAGGCGTGCCAGCAGGGCTGCCGTGATTTGGCAGGAGGTGCGCGCCTACTCTCCAACTCCCCTGGGACTATCTAGTGCACGCGGGAATCCATTTTAGCCGCGTGGTGATGTGTTTCGTGGAAGTGGCAGGCGTGAGTACA
Source organism: Stylophora pistillata (assembly GCF_964205215.1). Taxonomy (NCBI): domain Eukaryota; kingdom Metazoa; phylum Cnidaria; class Anthozoa; order Scleractinia; family Pocilloporidae; genus Stylophora; species Stylophora pistillata. The sequence continues at coordinate 59,355,905 of NC_142520.1, read as the reverse complement.
AGGCTCACCCCTTACACCTTGCACAGCCTCCCACTCTCACGCATGCCACTCCGTCGCCCGTGATATCCCGGAGTTGCGCGTCTATTGCCGAGGTTCCCCTGTGTATAGTGCACCTGGGATTTCATTATGGAGGCGTTGTCATGCGTTTCGTGGAAGTGGCAGGCGTGAGTACAAGGCTCACCGCCTTCTTTAGCACATGTGCCTCATAGTGCAGAGCCTCTCACTCGGAGGCGTGCCAGCAGGGCTGCCGTGATTTGGCAGGAGGTGCGCGCCTACTTTCCAACTCCCCTGGGACTATCTAGTGCACGCGGGAATCCATTTTAGCCGCGTGGTGATGTGTTTCGTGGAAGTGGCAGGCGTGAGTACAAGGCTCACCCCTTACACCTTGCACAGCCTCCCACTCTCACGCATGCCACTCCGTCGCCCGTGATATCCCGGAGTTGCGCGTCTATTGCCGAGGTTCCCCTGGGTCTAGTGCACCTGGGATTTCATTATGGAGGCGTTGTCATGCGTTTCGTGGAAGTGGCAGGCGTGAGTACAAGGCTCACCGCCTTCTTTAGCACATGTGCCTCACAGTGCAGAGCCTCTCACTCGGAGGCGTGCCAGCAGGGCTGCCGTGATTTGGCAGGCGGTGCGCGCCTACTTTCCAACTCCCCTGGGACTATCTAGTGCACGCGGGAATCCATTTTAGCCGCGTGGTGATGTGTTTCGTGGAAGTGGCAGGCGTGAGTACAAGGCTCACCCCTTCCTCTTGCACAGCCTCCCACTCTCACGCATGCCACTCCGTCGCCCGTGATATCCCGGAGTTGCGCGTCTATTGCCGAGGTTCCCCTGGGTCTAGTGCACCTGGGATTTCATTATGGAGGCGTTGTCATGCGTTTCGTGGAAGTGGCAGGCGTGAGTACAAGGCTCACCGCCTTCTTTAGCACATGTGCCTCACAGTGCAGAGCCTCTCACTCGGAGGCGTGCCACCAGGGCTGCCGTGATTTGGCAGGAGGTGCGCGCCTACTCTCCAACTCCCCTGGGACTATCTAGTGCACGCGGGAATCCATTTTAGCCGCGTGGTGATGTGTTTCGTGGAAGTGGCAGGCGTGAGTACAAGGCTCACCCCTTACACCTTGCACAGCCTCCCACTCTCACGCATGCCACTCCGTCGCCCGTGATATCCCGGAGTTGCGCGTCTATTGCCGAGGTTCCCCTGGGTCTAGTGCACCTGGGATTTCATTTTGGAGGCGTTGTCATGCGTTTCGTGGAAGTGGCAGGCGTGAGTACAAGGCTCACCGCCTTCTTTAGCACATGTGCCTCACAGTGCAGAGCCTCTCACTCGGAGGCGTGCCAGCAGGGCTGCCGTGATTTGGCAGGCGGTGCGCGCCTACTTTCCAACTCCCCTGGGACTATCTAGTGCACGCGGGAATCCATTTTAGCCGCGTGGTGATGTGTTTCGTGGAAGTGGCAGGCGTGAGTACAAGGCTCACCCCTTCCTCTTGCACAGCCTCCCACTCTCACGCATGCCACTCCGTCGCCCGTGATATCCCGGAGTTGCGCGTCTATTGCCGAGGTTCCCCTGGGTCTAGTGCACCTGGGATTTCATTTTGGAGGCGTTGTCATGCGTTTCGTGGAAGTGGCAGGCGTGAGTACAAGGCTCACCGCCTTCTTTAGCACATGTGCCTCACAGTGCAGAGCCTCTCACTCGGAGGCGTGCCAGCAGGGCTGCCGTGATTTGGCAGGAGGTGCGCGCCTACTCTCCAACTCCCCTGGGACTATCTAGTGCACGCGGGAATCCATTTTAGCCGCGTGGTGATGTGTTTCGTGGAAGTGGCAGGCGTGAGTACAAGGCTCACCCCTTACACCTTGCACAGCCTCCCACTCTCACGCATGCCACTCCGTCGCCCGTGATATCCCGGAGTTGCGCGTCTATTGCCGAGGTTCCCCTGTGTCTAGTGCACCTGGGATTTCATTATGGAGGCGTTGTCATGCGTTTCGTGGAAGTGGCAGGCGTGAGTACAAGGCTCACCGCCTTCTTTAGCACATGTGCCTCACAGTGCAGAGCCTCTCACTCGGAGGCGTGCCAGCAGGGCTGCCGTGATTTGGCAGGCGGTGCGCGCCTACTTTCCAACTCCCCTGGGACTATCTAGTGCACGCGGGAATCCATTTTAGCCGCGTGGTGATGTGTTTCGTGGAAGTGGCAGGCGTGAGTACAAGGCTCACCCCTTCCTCTTGCACAGCCTCCCACTCTCACGCATGCCACTCCGTCGCCCGTGATATCCCGGAGTTGCGCGTCTATTGCCGAGGTTCCCCTGGGTCTAGTGCACCTGGGATTTCATTTTGGAGGCGTTGTCATGCGTTTCGTGGAAGTGGCAGGCGTGAGTACAAGGCTCACCGCCTTCTTTAGCACATGTGCCTCATAGTGCAGAGCCTCTCACTCGGAGGCGTGCCAGCAGGGCTGCCGTGATTTGGCAGGAGGTGCGCGCCTACTTTCCAACTCCCCTGGGACTATCTAGTGCACGCGGGAATCCATTTTAGCCGCGTGGTGATGTGTTTCGTGGAAGTGGCAGGCGTGAGTACAAGGCTCACCCCTTACACCTTGCACAGCCTCCCACTCTCACGCATGCCACTCCGTCGCCCGTGATATCCCGGAGTTGCGCGTCTATTGCCGAGGTTCCCCTGGGTCTAGTGCACCTGGGATTTCATTATGGAGGCGTTGTCATGCGTTTCGTGGAAGTGGCAGGCGTGAGTACAAGGCTCACCGCCTTCTTTAGCACATGTGCCTCACAGTGCAGAGCCTCTCACTCGGAGGCGTGCCAGCAGGGCTGCCGTGATTTGGCAGGCGGTGCGCGCCTACTTTCCAACTCCCCTGGGACTATCTAGTGCACGCGGGAATCCATTTTAGCCGCGTGGTGATGTGTTTCGTGGAAGTGGCAGGCGTGAGTACAAGGCTCACCCCTTCCTCTTGCACAGCCTCCCACTCTCACGCATGCCACTCCGTCGCCCGTGATATCCCGGAGTTGCGCGTCTATTGCCGAGGTTCCCCTGGGTCTAGTGCACCTGGGATTTCATTTTGGAGGCGTTGTCATGCGTTTCGTGGAAGTGGCAGGCGTGAGTACAAGGCTCACCGCCTTCTTTAGCACATGTGCCTCACAGTGCAGAGCCTCTCACTCGGAGGCGTGCCAGCAGGGCTGCCGTGATTTGGCAGGAGGTGCGCGCCTACTCTCCAACTCCCCTGGGACTATCTAGTGCACGCGGGAATCCATTTTAGCCGCGTGGTGATGTGTTTCGTGGAAGTGGCAGGCGTGAGTACAAGGCTCACCCCTTACACCTTGCACAGCCTCCCACTCTCACGCATGCCACTCCGTCGCCCGTGATATCCCGGAGTTGCGCGTCTATTGCCGAGGTTCCCCTGTGTATAGTGCACCTGGGATTTCATTATGGAGGCGTTGTCATGCGTTTCGTGGAAGTGGCAGGCGTGAGTACAAGGCTCACCGCCTTCTTTAGCACATGTGCCTCATAGTGCAGAGCCTCTCACTCGGAGGCGTGCCAGCAGGGCTGCCGTGATTTGGCAGGAGGTGCGCGCCTACTTTCCAACTCCCCTGGGACTATCTAGTGCACGCGGGAATCCATTTTAGCCGCGTGGTGATGTGTTTCGTGGAAGTGGCAGGCGTGAGTACAAGGCTCACCCCTTACACCTTGCACAGCCTCCCACTCTCACGCATGCCACTCCGTCGCCCGTGATATCCCGGAGTTGCGCGTCTATTGCCGAGGTTCCCCTGGGTCTAGTGCACCTGGGATTTCATTATGGAGGCGTTGTCATGCGTTTCGTGGAAGTGGCAGGCGTGAGTACAAGGCTCACCGCCTTCTTTAGCACATGTGCCTCACAGTGCAGAGCCTCTCACTCGGAGGCGTGCCAGCAGGGCTGCCGTGATTTGGCAGGCGGTGCGCGCCTACTTTCCAACTCCCCTGGGACTATCTAGTGCACGCGGGAATCCATTTTAGCCGCGTGGTGATGTGTTTCGTGGAAGTGGCAGGCGTGAGTACAAGGCTCACCCCTTCCTCTTGCACAGCCTCCCACTCTCACGCATGCCACTCCGTCGCCCGTGATATCCCGGAGTTGCGCGTCTATTGCCGAGGTTCCCCTGGGTCTAGTGCACCTGGGATTTCATTATGGAGGCGTTGTCATGCGTTTCGTGGAAGTGGCAGGCGTGAGTACAAGGCTCACCGCCTTCTTTAGCACATGTGCCTCACAGTGCAGAGCCTCTCACTCGGAGGCGTGCCACCAGGGCTGCCGTGATTTGGCAGGAGGTGCGCGCCTACTCTCCAACTCCCCTGGGACTATCTAGTGCACGCGGGAATCCATTTTAGCCGCGTGGTGATGTGTTTCGTGGAAGTGGCAGGCGTGAGTACAAGGCTCACCCCTTACACCTTGCACAGCCTCCCACTCTCACGCATGCCACTCCGTCGCCCGTGATATCCCGGAGTTGCGCGTCTATTGCCGAGGTTCCCCTGGGTCTAGTGCACCTGGGATTTCATTTTGGAGGCGTTGTCATGCGTTTCGTGGAAGTGGCAGGCGTGAGTACAAGGCTCACCGCCTTCTTTAGCACATGTGCCTCACAGTGCAGAGCCTCTCACTCGGAGGCGTGCCAGCAGGGCTGCCGTGATTTGGCAGGCGGTGCGCGCCTACTTTCCAACTCCCCTGGGACTATCTAGTGCACGCGGGAATCCATTTTAGCCGCGTGGTGATGTGTTTCGTGGAAGTGGCAGGCGTGAGTACAAGGCTCACCCCTTCCTCTTGCACAGCCTCCCACTCTCACGCATGCCACTCCGTCGCCCGTGATATCCCGGAGTTGCGCGTCTATTGCCGAGGTTCCCCTGGGTCTAGTGCACCTGGGATTTCATTTTGGAGGCGTTGTCATGCGTTTCGTGGAAGTGGCAGGCGTGAGTACAAGGCTCACCGCCTTCTTTAGCACATGTGCCTCACAGTGCAGAGCCTCTCACTCGGAGGCGTGCCAGCAGGGCTGCCGTGATTTGGCAGGAGGTGCGCGCCTACTCTCCAACTCCCCTGGGACTATCTAGTGCACGCGGGAATCCATTTTAGCCGCGTGGTGATGTGTTTCGTGGAAGTGGCAGGCGTGAGTACAAGGCTCACCCCTTACACCTTGCACAGCCTCCCACTCTCACGCATGCCACTCCGTCGCCCGTGATATCCCGGAGTTGCGCGTCTATTGCCGAGGTTCCCCTGTGTCTAGTGCACCTGGGATTTCATTATGGAGGCGTTGTCATGCGTTTCGTGGAAGTGGCAGGCGTGAGTACAAGGCTCACCGCCTTCTTTAGCACATGTGCCTCACAGTGCAGAGCCTCTCACTCGGAGGCGTGCCAGCAGGGCTGCCGTGATTTGGCAGGCGGTGCGCGCCTACTTTCCAACTCCCCTGGGACTATCTAGTGCACGCGGGAATCCATTTTAGCCGCGTGGTGATGTGTTTCGTGGAAGTGGCAGGCGTGAGTACAAGGCTCACCCCTTCCTCTTGCACAGCCTCCCACTCTCACGCATGCCACTCCGTCGCCCGTGATATCCCGGAGTTGCGCGTCTATTGCCGAGGTTCCCCTGGGTCTAGTGCACCTGGGATTTCATTTTGGAGGCGTTGTCATGCGTTTCGTGGAAGTGGCAGGCGTGAGTACAAGGCTCACCGCCTTCTTTAGCACATGTGCCTCATAGTGCAGAGCCTCTCACTCGGAGGCGTGCCAGCAGGGCTGCCGTGATTTGGCAGGAGGTGCGCGCCTACTTTCCAACTCCCCTGGGACTATCTAGTGCACGCGGGAATCCATTTTAGCCGCGTGGTGATGTGTTTCGTGGAAGTGGCAGGCGTGAGTACAAGGCTCACCCCTTACACCTTGCACAGCCTCCCACTCTCACGCATGCCACTCCGTCGCCCGTGATATCCCGGAGTTGCGCGTCTATTGCCGAGGTTCCCCTGGGTCTAGTGCACCTGGGATTTCATTATGGAGGCGTTGTCATGCGTTTCGTGGAAGTGGCAGGCGTGAGTACAAGGCTCACCGCCTTCTTTAGCACATGTGCCTCACAGTGCAGAGCCTCTCACTCGGAGGCGTGCCAGCAGGGCTGCCGTGATTTGGCAGGAGGTGCGCGCCTACTCTCCAACTCCCCTGGGACTATCTAGTGCACGCGGGAATCCATTTTAGCCGCGTGGTGATGTGTTTCGTGGAAGTGGCAGGCGTGAGTACAAGGCTCACCCCTTACACCTTGCACAGCCTCCCACTCTCACGCATGCCACTCCGTCGCCCGTGATATCCCGGAGTTGCGCGTCTATTGCCGAGGTTCCCCTGTGTCTAGTGCACCTGGGATTTCATTATGGAGGCGTTGTCATGCGTTTCGTGGAAGTGGCAGGCGTGAGTACAAGGCTCACCGCCTTCTTTAGCACATGTGCCTCACAGTGCAGAGCCTCTCACTCGGAGGCGTGCCAGCAGGGCTGCCGTGATTTGGCAGGCGGTGCGCGCCTACTTTCCAACTCCCCTGGGACTATCTAGTGCACGCGGGAATCCATTTTAGCCGCGTGGTGATGTGTTTCGTGGAAGTGGCAGGCGTGAGTACAAGGCTCACCCCTTCCTCTTGCAGAGCCTCCCACTCTCACGCATGCCACTCCGTCGCCCGTGATATCCCGGAGTTGCGCGTCTATTGCCGAGGTTCCCCTGGGTCTAGTGCACCTGGGATTTCATTATGGAGGCGTTGTCATGCGCTTCGTGGAAGTGGCAGGCGTGAGTACAAGGCTCACCGCCTTCTTTAGCACATGTGCCTCATAGTGCAGAGCCTCTCACTCGGAGGCGTGCCAGCAGGGCTGCCGTGATTTGGCAGGAGGTGCGCGCCTACTCTCCAACTCCCCTGGGACTATCTAGTGCACGCGGGAATCCATTTTAGCCGCGTGGTGATGTGTTTCGTGGAAGTGGCAGGCGTGAGTACAAGGCTCACCCCTTCCTCTTGCACAGCCTCCCACTCTCACGCATGCCACTCCGTCGCCCGTGATATCCCGGAGTTGCGCGTCTATTGCCGAGGTTCCCCTGGGTCTAGTGCACCTGGGATTTCATTTTGTAGGCGTTGTCATGCGTTTCGTGGAAGTGGCAGGCGTGAGTACAAGGCTCACCGCCTTCTTTAGCACATGTGCCTCACAGTGCAGAGCCTCTCACTCGGAGGCGTGCCAGCAGGGCTGCCGTGATTTGGCAGGAGGTGCGCGCCTACTTTCCAACTCCCCTGGGATTATCTAGTGCACGCGGGAATCCATTTTAGCCGCGTGGTGATGTGTTTCGTGGAAGTGGCAGGCGTGAGTACAAGGCTCACCCCTTACACCTTGCACAGCCTCCCACTCTCACGCATGCCACTCCGTCGCCCGTGATATCCCGGAGTTGCGCGTCTATTGCCGAGGTTCCCCTGTGTCTAGTGCACCTGGGATTTCATTATGGAGGCGTTGTCATGCGTTTCGTGGAAGTGGCAGGCGTGAGTACAAGGCTCACCGCCTTCTTTAGCACATGTGCCTCACAGTGCAGAGCCTCTCACTCGGAGGCGTGCCAGCAGGGCTGCCGTGATTTGGCAGGCGGTGCGCGCCTACTTTCCAACTCCCCTGGGACTATCTAGTGCACGCGGGAATCCATTTTAGCCGCGTGGTGATGTGTTTCGTGGAAGTGGCAGGCGTGAGTACAAGGCTCACCCCTTCCTCTTGCAGAGCCTCCCACTCTCACGCATGCCACTCCGTCGCCCGTGATATCCCGGAGTTGCGCGTCTATTGCCGAGGTTCCCCTGGGTCTAGTGCACCTGGGATTTCATTATGGAGGCGTTGTCATGCGTTTCGTGGAAGTGGCAGGCGTGAGTACAAGGCTCACCGCCTTCTTTAGCACATGTGCCTCATAGTGCAGAGCCTCTCACTCGGAGGCGTGCCAGCAGGGCTGCCGTGATTTGGCAGGAGGTGCGCGCCTACTCTCCAACTCCCCTGGGACTATCTAGTGCACGCGGGAATCCATTTTAGCCGCGTGGTGATGTGTTTCGTGGAAGTGGCAGGCGTGAGTACAAGGCTCACCCCTTCCTCTTGCACAGCCTCCCACTCTCACGCATGCCACTCCGTCGCCCGTGATATCCCGGAGTTGCGCGTCTATTGCCGAGGTTCCCCTGGGTCTAGTGCACCTGGGATTTCATTTTGGAGGCGTTGTCATGCGTTTCGTGGAAGTGGCAGGCGTGAGTACAAGGCTCACCGCCTTCTTTAGCACATGTGCCTCACAGTGCAGAGCCTCTCACTCGGAGGCGTGCCAGCAGGGCTGCCGTGATTTGGCAGGCGGTGCGCGCCTACTTTCCAACTCCCCTGGGACTATCTAGTGCACGCGGGAATCCATTTTAGCCGCGTGGTGATGTGTTTCGTGGAAGTGGCAGGCGTGAGTACAAGGCTCACCCCTTCCTCTTGCACAGCCTCCCACTCTCACGCATGCCACTCCGTCGCCCGTGATATCCCGGAGTTGCGCGTCTATTGCCGAGGTTCCCCTGGGTCTAGTGCACCTGGGATTTCATTTTGGAGGCGTTGTCATGCGTTTCGTGGAAGTGGCAGGCGTGAGTACAAGGCTCACCGCCTTCTTTAGCACATGTGCCTCATAGTGCAGAGCCTCTCACTCGGAGGCGTGCCAGCAGGGCTGCCGTGATTTGGCAGGAGGTGCGCGCCTACTTTCCAACTCCCCTGGGACTATCTAGTGCACGCGGGAATCCATTTTAGCCGCGTGGTGATGTGTTTCGTGGAAGTGGCAGGCGTGAGTACAAGGCTCACCCCTTACACCTTGCACAGCCTCCCACTCTCACGCATGCCACTCCGTCGCCCGTGATATCCCGGAGTTGCGCGTCTATTGCCGAGGTTCCCCTGGGTCTAGTGCACCTGGGATTTCATTATGGAGGCGTTGTCATGCGTTTCGTGGAAGTGGCAGGCGTGAGTACAAGGCTCACCGCCTTCTTTAGCACATGTGCCTCACAGTGCAGAGCCTCTCACTCGGAGGCGTGCCAGCAGGGCTGCCGTGATTTGGCAGGAGGTGCGCGCCTACTCTCCAACTCCCCTGGGACTATCTAGTGCACGCGGGAATCCATTTTAGCCGCGTGGTGATGTGTTTCGTGGAAGTGGCAGGCGTGAGTACAAGGCTCACCCCTTACACCTTGCACAGCCTCCCACTCTCACGCATGCCACTCCGTCGCCCGTGATATCCCGGAGTTGCGCGTCTATTGCCGAGGTTCCCCTGTGTCTAGTGCACCTGGGATTTCATTATGGAGGCGTTGTCATGCGTTTCGTGGAAGTGGCAGGCGTGAGTACAAGGCTCACCGCCTTCTTTAGCACATGTGCCTCACAGTGCAGAGCCTCTCACTCGGAGGCGTGCCAGCAGGGCTGCCGTGATTTGGCAGGCGGTGCGCGCCTACTTTCCAACTCCCCTGGGACTATCTAGTGCACGCGGGAATCCATTTTAGCCGCGTGGTGATGTGTTTCGTGGAAGTGGCAGGCGTGAGTACAAGGCTCACCCCTTCCTCTTGCAGAGCCTCCCACTCTCACGCATGCCACTCCGTCGCCCGTGATATCCCGGAGTTGCGCGTCTATTGCCGAGGTTCCCCTGGGTCTAGTGCACCTGGGATTTCATTATGGAGGCGTTGTCATGCGCTTCGTGGAAGTGGCAGGCGTGAGTACAAGGCTCACCGCCTTCTTTAGCACATGTGCCTCATAGTGCAGAGCCTCTCACTCGGAGGCGTGCCAGCAGGGCTGCCGTGATTTGGCAGGAGGTGCGCGCCTACTCTCCAACTCCCCTGGGACTATCTAGTGCACGCGGGAATCCATTTTAGCCGCGTGGTGATGTGTTTCGTGGAAGTGGCAGGCGTGAGTACAAGGCTCACCCCTTCCTCTTGCACAGCCTCCCACTCTCACGCATGCCACTCCGTCGCCCGTGATATCCCGGAGTTGCGCGTCTATTGCCGAGGTTCCCCTGGGTCTAGTGCACCTGGGATTTCATTTTGTAGGCGTTGTCATGCGTTTCGTGGAAGTGGCAGGCGTGAGTACAAGGCTCACCGCCTTCTTTAGCACATGTGCCTCACAGTGCAGAGCCTCTCACTCGGAGGCGTGCCAGCAGGGCTGCCGTGATTTGGCAGGAGGTGCGCGCCTACTTTCCAACTCCCCTGGGATTATCTAGTGCACGCGGGAATCCATTTTAGCCGCGTGGTGATGTGTTTCGTGGAAGTGGCAGGCGTGAGTACAAGGCTCACCCCTTACACCTTGCACAGCCTCCCACTCTCACGCATGCCACTCCGTCGCCCGTGATATCCCGGAGTTGCGCGTCTATTGCCGAGGTTCCCCTGTGTCTAGTGCACCTGGGATTTCATTATGGAGGCGTTGTCATGCGTTTCGTGGAAGTGGCAGGCGTGAGTACAAGGCTCACCGCCTTCTTTAGCACATGTGCCTCACAGTGCAGAGCCTCTCACTCGGAGGCGTGCCAGCAGGGCTGCCGTGATTTGGCAGGCGGTGCGCGCCTACTTTCCAACTCCCCTGGGACTATCTAGTGCACGCGGGAATCCATTTTAGCCGCGTGGTGATGTGTTTCGTGGAAGTGGCAGGCGTGAGTACAAGGCTCACCCCTTCCTCTTGCAGAGCCTCCCACTCTCACGCATGCCACTCCGTCGCCCGTGATATCCCGGAGTTGCGCGTCTATTGCCGAGGTTCCCCTGGGTCTAGTGCACCTGGGATTTCATTATGGAGGCGTTGTCATGCGTTTCGTGGAAGTGGCAGGCGTGAGTACAAGGCTCACCGCCTTCTTTAGCACATGTGCCTCATAGTGCAGAGCCTCTCACTCGGAGGCGTGCCAGCAGGGCTGCCGTGATTTGGCAGGAGGTGCGCGCCTACTCTCCAACTCCCCTGGGACTATCTAGTGCACGCGGGAATCCATTTTAGCCGCGTGGTGATGTGTTTCGTGGAAGTGGCAGGCGTGAGTACAAGGCTCACCCCTTCCTCTTGCACAGCCTCCCACTCTCACGCATGCCACTCCGTCGCCCGTGATATCCCGGAGTTGCGCGTCTATTGCCGAGGTTCCCCTGGGTCTAGTGCACCTGGGATTTCATTTTGGAGGCGTTGTCATGCGTTTCGTGGAAGTGGCAGGCGTGAGTACAAGGCTCACCGCCTTCTTTAGCACATGTGCCTCACAGTGCAGAGCCTCTCACTCGGAGGCGTGCCAGCAGGGCTGCCGTGATTTGGCAGGCGGTGCGCGCCTACTTTCCAACTCCCCTGGGACTATCTAGTGCACGCGGGAATCCATTTTAGCCGCGTGGTGATGTGTTTCGTGGAAGTGGCAGGCGTGAGTACAAGGCTCACCCCTTCCTCTTGCACAGCCTCCCACTCTCACGCATGCCACTCCGTCGCCCGTGATATCCCGGAGTTGCGCGTCTATTGCCGAGGTTCCCCTGGGTCTAGTGCACCTGGGATTTCATTTTGGAGGCGTTGTCATGCGTTTCGTGGAAGTGGCAGGCGTGAGTACAAGGCTCACCGCCTTCTTTAGCACATGTGCCTCACAGTGCAGAGCCTCTCACTCGGAGGCGTGCCAGCAGGGCTGCCGTGATTTGGCAGGAGGTGCGCGCCTACTCTCCAACTCCCCTGGGACTATCTAGTGCACGCGGGAATCCATTTTAGCCGCGTGGTGATGTGTTTCGTGGAAGTGGCAGGCGTGAGTACAAGGCTCACCCCTTACACCTTGCACAGCCTCCCACTCTCACGCATGCCACTCCGTCGCCCGTGATATCCCGGAGTTACGCGTCTATTGCCGAGGTTCCCCTGTGTCTAGTGCACCTGAGATTTCATTATGGAGGCGTTGTCATGCGTTTCGTGGAAGTGGCAGGCGTGAGTACAAGGCTCACCGCCTTCTTTAGCACATGTGCCTCACAGTGCAGAGCCTCTCACTCGGAGGCGTGCCAGCAGGGCTGCCGTGATTTGGCAGGCGGTGCGCGCCTACTTTCCAACTCCCCTGGGACTATCTAGTGCACGCGGGAATCCATTTTAGCCGCGTGGTGATGTGTTTCGTGGAAGTGGCAGGCGTGAGTACAAGGCTCACCCCTTCCTCTTGCACAGCCTCCCACTCTCACGCATGCCACTCCGTCGCCCGTGATATCCCGGAGTTGCGCGTCTATTGCCGAGGTTCCCCTGGGTCTAGTGCACCTGGGATTTCATTTTGGAGGCGTTGTCATGCGTTTCGTGGAAGTGGCAGGCGTGAGTACAAGGCTCACCGCCTTCTTTAGCACATGTGCCTCATAGTGCAGAGCCTCTCACTCGGAGGCGTGCCAGCAGGGCTGCCGTGATTTGGCAGGAGGTGCGCGCCTACTTTCCAACTCCCCTGGGACTATCTAGTGCACGCGGGAATCCATTTTAGCCGCGTGGTGATGTGTTTCGTGGAAGTGGCAGGCGTGAGTACAAGGCTCACCCCTTACACCTTGCACAGCCTCCCACTCTCACGCATGCCACTCCGTCGCCCGTGATATCCCGGAGTTGCGCGTCTATTGCCGAGGTTCCCCTGGGTCTAGTGCACCTGGGATTTCATTATGGAGGCGTTGTCATGCGTTTCGTGGAAGTGGCAGGCGTGAGTACAAGGCTCACCGCCTTCTTTAGCACATGTGCCTCACAGTGCAGAGCCTCTCACTCGGAGGCGTGCCAGCAGGGCTGCCGTGATTTGGCAGGAGGTGCGCGCCTACTCTCCAACTCCCCTGGGACTATCTAGTGCACGCGGGAATCCATTTTAGCCGCGTGGTGATGTGTTTCGTGGAAGTGGCAGGCGTGAGTACAAGGCTCACCCCTTACACCTTGCACAGCCTCCCACTCTCACGCATGCCACTCCGTCGCCCGTGATATCCCGGAGTTGCGCGTCTATTGCCGAGGTTCCCCTGGGTCTAGTGCACCTGGGATTTCATTATGGAGGCGTTGTCATGCGTTTCGTGGAAGTGGCAGGCGTGAGTACAAGGCTCACCGCCTTCTTTAGCACATGTGCCTCACAGTGCAGAGCCTCTCACTCGGAGGCGTGCCAGCAGGGCTGCCGTGATTTGGCAGGCGGTGCGCGCCTACTTTCCAACTCCCCTGGGACTATCTAGTGCACGCGGGAATCCATTTTAGCCGCGTGGTGATGTGTTTCGTGGAAGTGGCAGGCGTGAGTACAAGGCTCACCCCTTCCTCTTGCACAGCCTCCCACTCTCACGCCTGCCACTCCGTCGCCCGTGATATCCCGGAGTTGCGCGTCTATTGCCGAGGTTCCCCTGGGTCTAGTGCACCTGGGATTTCATTTTGGAGGCGTTGTCATGCGTTTCGTGGAAGTGGCAGGCGTGAGTACAAGGCTCACCGCCTTCTTTAGCACATGTGCCTCATAGTGCAGAGCCTCTCACTCGGAGGCGTGCCAGCAGGGCTGCCGTGATTTGGCAGGAGGTGCGCGCCTACTTTCCAACTCCCCTGGGACTATCTAGTGCACGCGGGAATCCATTTTAGCCGAGTGGTGATGTGTTTCGTGGAAGTGGCAGGCGTGAGTACAAGGCTCACCCCTTACACCTTGCACAGCCTCCCACTCTCACGCATGCCACTCCGTCGCCCGTGATATCCCGGAGTTGCGCGTCTATTGCCGAGGTTCCCCTGGGTCTAGTGCACCTGGGATTTCATTATGGAGGCGTTGTCATGCGTTTCGTGGAAGTGGCAGGCGTGAGTACAAGGCTCACCGCCTTCTTTAGCACATGTGCCTCACAGTGCAGAGCCTCTCACTCGGAGGCGTGCCAGCAGGGCTGCCGTGATTTGGCAGGCGGTGCGCGCCTACTTTCCAACTCCCCTGGGACTATCTAGTGCACGCGGGAATCCATTTTAGCCGCGTGGTGATGTGTTTCGTGGAAGTGGCAGGCGTGAGTACAAGGCTCACCCCTTCCTCTTGCACAGCCTCCCACTCTCACGCATGCCACTCCGTCGCCCGTGATATCCCGGAGTTGCGCGTCTATTGCCGAGGTTCCCCTGGGTCTAGTGCACCTGGGATTTCATTATGGAGGCGTTGTCATGCGTTTCGTGGAAGTGGCAGGCGTGAGTACAAGGCTCACCGCCTTCTTTAGCACAAGTGCCTCACAGTGCAGAGCCTCTCACTCGGAGGCGTGCCACCAGGGCTGCCGTGATTTGGCAGGAGGTGCGCGCCTACTCTCCAACTCCCCTGGGACTATCTAGTGCACGCGGGAATCCATTTTAGCCGCGTGGTGATGTGTTTCGTGGAAGTGGCAGGCGTGAGTACAAGGCTCACCCCTTACACCTTGCACAGCCTCCCACTCTCACGCATGCCACTCCGTCGCCCGTGATATCCCGGAGTTGCGCGTCTATTGCCGAGGTTCCCCTGGGTCTAGTGCACCTGGGATTTCATTTTGGAGGCGTTGTCATGCGTTTCGTGGAAGTGGCAGGCGTGAGTACAAGGCTCACCGCCTTCTTTAGCACATGTGCCTCACAGTGCAGAGCCTCTCACTCGGAGGCGTGCCAGCAGGGCTGCCGTGATTTGGCAGGCGGTGCGCGCCTACTTTCCAACTCCCCTGGGACTATCTAGTGCACGCGGGAATCCATTTTAGCCGCGTGGTGATGTGTTTCGTGGAAGTGGCAGGCGTGAGTACAAGGCTCACCCCTTCCTCTTGCACAGCCTCCCACTCTCACGCATGCCACTCCGTCGCCCGTGATATCCCGGAGTTGCGCGTCTATTGCCGAGGTTCCCCTGGGTCTAGTGCACCTGGGATTTCATTTTGGAGGCGTTGTCATGCGTTTCGTGGAAGTGGCAGGCGTGAGTACAAGGCTCACCGCCTTCTTTAGCACATGTGCCTCACAGTGCAGAGCCTCTCACTCGGAGGCGTGCCAGCAGGGCTGCCGTGATTTGGCAGGAGGTGCGCGCCTACTCTCCAACTCCCCTGGGACTATCTAGTGCACGCGGGAATCCATTTTAGCCGCGTGGTGATGTGTTTCGTGGAAGTGGCAGGCGTGAGTACAAGGCTCACCCCTTACACCTTGCACAGCCTCCCACTCTCACGCATGCCACTCCGTCGCCCGTGATATCCCGGAGTTGCGCGTCTATTGCCGAGGTTCCCCTGTGTCTAGTGCACCTGGGATTTCATTATGGAGGCGTTGTCATGCGTTTCGTGGAAGTGGCAGGCGTGAGTACAAGGCTCACCCCTTCCTCTTGCACAGCCTCCCACTCTCACGCCTGCCACTCCGTCGCCCGTGATATCCCGGAGTTGCGCGTCTATTGCCGAGGTTCCCCTGGGTCTAGTGCACCTGGGATTTCATTATGGAGGCGTTGTCATGCGTTTCGTGGAAGTGGCAGGCGTGAGTACAAGGCTCACCGCCTTCTTTAGCACATGTGCCTCACAGTGCAGAGCCTCTCACTCGGAGGCGTGCCAGCAGGGCTGCCGTGATTTGGCAGGAGGTGCGCGCCTACTCTCCAACTCCCCTGGGACTATCTAGTGCACGCGGGAATCCATTTTAGCCGCGTGGTGATGTGTTTCGTGGAAGTGGCAGGCGTGAGTACAAGGCTCACCCCTTACACCTTGCACAGCCTCCCACTCTCACGCATGCCACTCCGTCGCCCGTGATATCCCGGAGTTGCGCGTCTATTGCCGAGGTTCCCCTGGGTCTAGTGCACCTGGGATTTCATTATGGAGGCGTTGTCATGCGTTTCGTGGAAGTGGCAGGCGTGAGTACAAGGCTCACCGCCTTCTTTAGCACATGTGCCTCACAGTGCAGAGCCTCTCACTCGGAGGCGTGCCAGCAGGGCTGCCGTGATTTGGCAGGCGGTGCGCGCCTACTTTCCAACTCCCCTGGGACTATCTAGTGCACGCGGGAATCCATTTTAGCCGCGTGGTGATGTGTTTCGTGGAAGTGGCAGGCGTGAGTACAAGGCTCACCCCTTCCTCTTGCACAGCCTCCCACTCTCACGCATGCCACTCCGTCGCCCGTGATATCCCGGAGCTGCGCGTCTATTGCCGAGGTTCCCCTGGGTCTAGTGCACCTGGGATTTCATTATGGAGGCGTTGTCATGCGTTTCGTGGAAGTGGCAGGCGTGAGTACAAGGCTCACCGCCTTCTTTAGCACATGTGCCTCACAGTGCAGAGCCTCTCACTCGGAGGCGTGCCACCAGGGCTGCCGTGATTTGGCAGGAGGTGCGCGCCTACTCTCCAACTCCCCTGGGACTATCTAGTGCACGCGGGAATCCATTTTAGCCGCGTGGTGATGTGTTTCGTGGAAGTGGCAGGCGTGAGTACAAGGCTCACCCCTTACACCTTGCACAGCCTCCCACTCTCACGCATGCCACTCCGTCGCCCGTGATATCCCGGAGTTGCGCGTCTATTGCCGAGGTTCCCCTGGGTCTAGTGCACCTGGGATTTCATTTTGGAGGCGTTGTCATGCGTTTCGTGGAAGTGGCAGGCGTGAGTACAAGGCTCACCGCCTTCTTTAGCACATGTGCCTCACAGTGCAGAGCCTCTCACTCGGAGGCGTGCCAGCAGGGCTGCCGTGATTTGGCAGGCGGTGCGCGCCTACTTTCCAACTCCCCTGGGACTATCTAGTGCACGCGGGAATCCATTTTAGCCGCGTGGTGATGTGTTTCGTGGAAGTGGCAGGCGTGAGTACAAGGCTCACCCCTTCCTCTTGCACAGCCTCCCACTCTCACGCATGCCACTCCGTCGCCCGTGATATCCCGGAGTTGCGCGTCTATTGCCGAGGTTCCCCTGGGTCTAGTGCACCTGGGATTTCATTTTGGAGGCGTTGTCATGCGTTTCGTGGAAGTGGCAGGCGTGAGTACAAGGCTCACCGCCTTCTTTAGCACATGTGCCTCACAGTGCAGAGCCTCTCACTCGGAGGCGTGCCAGCAGGGCTGCCGTGATTTGGCAGGAGGTGCGCGCCTACTCTCCAACTCCCCTGGGACTATCTAGTGCACGCGGGAATCCATTTTAGCCGCGTGGTGATGTGTTTCGTGGAAGTGGCAGGCGTGAGTACAAGGCTCACCCCTTACACCTTGCACAGCCTCCCACTCTCACGCATGCCACTCCGTCGCCCGTGATATCCCGGAGTTGCGCGTCTATTGCCGAGGTTCCCCTGTGTCTAGTGCACCTGGGATTTCATTATGGAGGCGTTGTCATGCGTTTCGTGGAAGTGGCAGGCGTGAGTACAAGGCTCACCGCCTTCTTTAGCACATGTGCCTCACAGTGCAGAGCCTCTCACTCGGAGGCGTGCCAGCAGGGCTGCCGTGATTTGGCAGGCGGTGCGCGCCTACTTTCCAACTCCCCTGGGACTATCTAGTGCACGCGGGAATCCATTTTAGCCGCGTGGTGATGTGTTTCGTGGAAGTGGCAGGCGTGAGTACAAGGCTCACCCCTTCCTCTTGCACAGCCTCCCACTCTCACGCCTGCCACTACGTCGCCCGTGATATCCCGGAGTTGCGCGTCTATTGCCGAGGTTCCCCTGGGTCTAGTGCACCTGGGATTTCATTTTGGAGGCGTTGTCATGCGTTTCGTGGAAGTGGCAGGCGTGAGTACAAGGCTCACCGCCTTCTTTATCACATGTGCCTCATAGTGCAGAGCCTCTCACTCGGAGGCGTGCCAGCAGGGCTGCCGTGATTTGGCAGGAGGTGCGCGCCTACTTTCCAACTCCCCTGGGACTATCTAGTGCACGCGGGAATCCATTTTAGCCGCGTGGTGATGTGTTTCGTGGAAGTGGCAGGCGTGAGTACAAGGCTCACCCCTTACACCTTGCACAGCCTCCCACTCTCACGCATGCCACTCCGTCGCCCGTGATATCCCGGAGTTGCGCGTCTATTGCCGAGGTTCCCCTGGGTCTAGTGCACCTGGGATTTCATTATGGAGGCGTTGTCATGCGTTTCGTGGAAGTGGCAGGCGTGAGTACAAGGCTCACCGCCTTCTTTAGCACATGTGCCTCACAGTGCAGAGCCTCTCACTCGGAGGCGTGCCAGCAGGGCTGCCGTGATTTGGCAGGCGGTGCGCGCCTACTTTCCAACTCCCCTGGGACTATCTAGTGCACGCGGGAATCCATTTTAGCCGCGTGGTGATGTGTTTCGTGGAAGTGGCAGGCGTGAGTACAAGGCTCACCCCTTCCTCTTGCAGAGCCTCCCACTCTCACGCATGCCACTCCGTCGCCCGTGATATCCCGGAGTTGCGCGTCTATTGCCGAGGTTCCCCTGGGTCTAGTGCACCTGGGATTTCATTATGGAGGCGTTGTCATGCGTTTCGTGGAAGTGGCAGGCGTGAGTACAAGGCTCACCGCCTTCTTTAGCACATGTGCCTCATAGTGCAGAGCCTCTCACTCGGAGGCGTGCCAGCAGGGCTGCCGTGATTTGGCAGGAGGTGCGCGCCTACTCTCCAACTCCCCTGGGACTATCTAGTGCACGCGGGAATCCATTTTAGCCGCGTGGTGATGTGTTTCGTGGAAGTGGCAGGCGTGAGTACAAGGCTCACCCCTTCCTCTTGCACAGCCTCCCACTCTCACGCATGCCACTCCGTCGCCCGTGATATCCCGGAGTTGCGCGTCTATTGCCGAGGTTCCCCTGGGTCTAGTGCACCTGGGATTTCATTTTGGAGGCGTTGTCATGCGTTTCGTGGAAGTGGCAGGCGTGAGTACAAGGCTCACCGCCTTCTTTAGCACATGTGCCTCACAGTGCAGAGCCTCTCACTCGGAGGCGTGCCAGCAGGGCTGCCGTGATTTGGCAGGAGGTGCGCGCCTACTTTCCAACTCCCCTGGGACTATCTAGTGCACGCGGGAATCCATTTTAGCCGCGTGGTGATGTGTTTCGTGGAAGTGGCAGGCGTGAGTACAAGGCTCACCCCTTACACCTTGCACAGCCTCCCACTCTCACGCATGCCACTCCGTCGCCCGTGATATCCCGGAGTTGCGCGTCTATTGCCGAGGTTCCCCTGTGTCTAGTGCACCTGGGATTTCATTATGGAGGCGTTGTCATGCGTTTCGTGGAAGTGGCAGGCGTGAGTACAAGGCTCACCGCCTTCTTTAGCACATGTGCCTCACAGTGCAGAGCCTCTCACTCGGAGGCGTGCCACCAGGGCTGCCGTGATTTGGCAGGCGGTGCGCGCCTACTTTCCAACTCCCCTGGGACTATCTAGTGCACGCGGGAATCCATTTTAGCCGCGTGGTGATGTGTTTCGTGGAAGTGGCAGGCGTGAGTACAAGGCTCACCCCTTCCTCTTGCACAGCCTCCCACTCTCACGCCTGCCACTCCGTCGCCCGTGATATCCCGGAGTTGCGCGTCTATTGCCGAGGTTCCCCTGGGTCTAGTGCACCTGGGATTTCATTATGGAGGCGTTGTCATGCGTTTCGTGGAAGTGGCAGGCGTGAGTACAAGGCTCACCGCCTTCTTTAGCACATGTACCTCACAGTGCAGAGCCTCTCACTCGGAGGCGTGCCACCAGGGCTGCCGTGATTTGGCAGGAGGTGCGCGCCTACTCTCCAACTCCCCTGGGACTATCTAGTGCACGCGGGAATCCATTTTAGCCGCGTGGTGATGTGTTTCGTGGAAGTGGCAGGCGTGAGTACAAGGCTCACCCCTTACACCTTGCACAGCCTCCCACTCTCACGCATGCCACTCCGTCGCCCGTGATATCCCGGAGTTGCGCGTCTATTGCCGAGGTTCCCCTGGGTCTAGTGCACCTGGGATTTCATTTTGGAGGCGTTGTCATGCGTTTCGTGGAAGTGGCAGGCGTGAGTACAAGGCTCACCGCCTTCTTTAGCACATGTGCCTCACAGTGCAGAGCCTCTCACTCGGAGGCGTGCCAGCAGGGCTGCCGTGATTTGGCAGGCGGTGCGCGCCTACTTTCCAACTCCCCTGGGACTATCTAGTGCACGCGGGAATCCATTTTAGCCGCGTGGTGATGTGTTTCGTGGAAGTGGCAGGCGTGAGTACAAGGCTCACCCCTTCCTCTTGCACAGCCTCCCACTCTCACGCATGCCACTCCGTCGCCCGTGATATCCCGGAGTTGCGCGTCTATTGCCGAGGTTCCCCTGGGTCTAGTGCACCTGGGATTTGATTTTGGAGGCGTTGTCATGCGTTTCGTGGAAGTGGCAGGCGTGAGTACAAGGCTCACCGCCTTCTTTAGCACATGTGCCTCACAGTGCAGAGCCTCTCACTCGGAGGCGTGCCAGCAGGGCTGCCGTGATTTGGCAGGAGGTGCGCGCCTACTCTCCAACTCCCCTGGGACTATCTAGTGCACGCGGGAATCCATTTTAGCCGCGTGGTGATGTGTTTCGTGGAAGTGGCAGGCGTGAGTACAAGGCTCACCCCTTACACCTTGCACAGCCTCCCACTCTCACGCATGCCACTCCGTCGCCCGTGATATCCCGGAGTTGCGCGTCTATTGCCGAGGTTCCCCTGGGTCTAGTGCACCTGGGATTTCATTTTGGAGGCGTTGTCATGCGTTTCGTGGAAGTGGCAGGCGTGAGTACAAGGCTCACCGCCTTCTTTAGCACATGTGCCTCACAGTGCAGAGCCTCTCACTCGGAGGCGTGCCAGCAGGGCTGCCGTGATTTGGCAGGCGGTGCGCGCCTACTTTCCAACTCCCCTGGGACTATCTAGTGCACGCGGGAATCCATTTTAGCCGCGTGGTGATGTGTTTCGTGGAAGTGGCAGGCGTGAGTACAAGGCTCACCCCTTCCTCTTGCACAGCCTCCCACTCTCACGCATGCCACTCCGTCGCCCGTGATATCCCGGAGTTGCGCGTCTATTGCCGAGGTTCCCCTGGGTCTAGTGCACCTGGGATTTCATTATGGAGGCGTTGTCATGCGTTTCGTGGAAGTGGCAGGCGTGAGTACAAGGCTCACCGCCTTCTTTAGCACATGTGCCTCACAGTGCAGAGCCTCTCACTCGGAGGCGTGCCAGCAGGGCTGCCGTGATTTGGCAGGAGGTGCGCGCCTACTCTCCAACTCCCCTGGGACTATCTAGTGCACGCGGGAATCCATTTTAGCCGCGTGGTGATGTGTTTCGTGGAAGTGGCAGGCGTGAGTACAAGGCTCACCCCTTACACCTTGCACAGCCTCCCACTCTCACGCATGCCACTCCGTCGCCCGTGATATCCCGGAGTTGCGCGTCTATTGCCGAGGTTCCCCTGTGTCTAGTGCACCTGGGATTTCATTATGGAGGCGTTGTCATGCGTTTCGTGGAAGTGGCAGGCGTGAGTACAAGGCTCACCGCCTTCTTTAGCACATGTGCCTCACAGTGCAGAGCCTCTCACTCGGAGGCGTGCCAGCAGGGCTGCCGTGATTTGGCAGGCGGTGCGCGCCTACTTTCCAACTCCCCTGGGACTATCTAGTGCACGCGGGAATCCATTTTAGCCGCGTGGTGATGTGTTTCGTGGAAGTGGCAGGCGTGAGTACAAGGCTCACCCCTTCCTCTTGCACAGCCTCCCACTCTCACGCCTGCCACTCCGTCGCCCGTGATATCCCGGAGTTGCGCGTCTATTGCCGAGGTTCCCCTGGGTCTAGTGCACCTGGGATTTCATTTTGGAGGCGTTGTCATGCGTTTCGTGGAAGTGGCAGGCGTGAGTACAAGGCTCACCGCCTTCTTTAGCACATGTGCCTCATAGTGCAGAGCCTCTCACTCGGAGGCGTGCCAGCAGGGCTGCCGTGATTTGGCAGGAGGTGCGCGCCTACTTTCCAACTCCCCTGGGACTATCTAGTGCACGCGGGAATCCATTTTAGCCGCGTGGTGATGTGTTTCGTGGAAGTGGCAGGCGTGAGTACAAGGCTCACCCCTTACACCTTGCACAGCCTCCCACTCTCACGCATGCCACTCCGTCGCCCGTGATATCCCGGAGTTGCGCGTCTATTGCCGAGGTTCCCCTGGGTCTAGTGCACCTGGGATTTCATTTTGGAGGCGTTGTCATGCGTTTCGTGGAAGTGGCAGGCGTGAGTACAAGGCTCACCGCCTTCTTTAGCACATGTGCCTCACAGTGCAGAGCCTCTCACTCGGAGGCGTGCCAGCAGGGCTGCCGTGATTTGGCAGGCGGTGCGCGCCTACTTTCCAACTCCCCTGGGACTATCTAGTGCACGCGGGAATCCATTTTAGCCGCGTGGTGATGTGTTTCGTGGAAGTGGCAGGCGTGAGTACAAGGCTCACCCCTTCCTCTTGCACAGCCTCCCACTCTCACGCATGCCACTCCGTCGCCCGTGATATCCCGGAGTTGCGCGTCTATTGCCGAGGTTCCCCTGGGTCTAGTGCACCTGGGATTTCATTATGGAGGCGTTGTCATGCGTTTCGTGGAAGTGGCAGGCGTGAGTACAAGGCTCACCGCCTTCTTTAGCACATGTGCCTCACAGTGCAGAGCCTCTCACTCGGAGGCGTGCCACCAGGGCTGCCGTGATTTGGCAGGAGGTGCGCGCCTACTCTCCAACTCCCCTGGGACTATCTAGTGCACGCGGGAATCCATTTTAGCCGCGTGGTGATGTGTTTCGTGGAAGTGGCAGGCGTGAGTACAAGGCTCACCCCTTACACCTTGCACAGCCTCCCACTCTCACGCATGCCACTCCGTCGCCCGTGATATCCCGGAGTTGCGCGTCTATTGCCGAGGTTCCCCTGGGTCTAGTGCACCTGGGATTTCATTTTGGAGGCGTTGTCATGCGTTTCGTGGAAGTGGCAGGCGTGAGTACAAGGCTCACCGCCTTCTTTAGCACATGTGCCTCACAGTGCAGAGCCTCTCACTCGGAGGCGTGCCAGCAGGGCTGCCGTGATTTGGCAGGCGGTGCGCGCCTACTTTCCAACTCCCCTGAGACTATCTAGTGCACGCGGGAATCCATTTTAGCCGCGTGGTGATGTGTTTCGTGGAAGTGGCAGGCGTGAGTACAAGGCTCACCCCTTCCTCTTGCACAGCCTCCCACTCTCACGCATGCCACTCCGTCGCCCGTGATATCCCGGAGTTGCGCGTCTATTGCCGAGGTTCCCCTGGGTCTAGTGCACCTGGGATTTCATTTTGGAGGCGTTGTCATGCGTTTCGTGGAAGTGGCAGGCGTGAGTACAAGGCTCACCGCCTTCTTTAGCACATGTGCCTCACAGTGCAGAGCCTCTCACTCGGAGGCGTGCCAGCAGGGCTGCCGTGATTTGGCAGGAGGTGCGCGCCTACTCTCCAACTCCCCTGGGACTATCTAGTGCACGCGGGAATCCATTTTAGCCGCGTGGTGATGTGTTTCGTGGAAGTGGCAGGCGTGAGTACAAGGCTCACCCCTTACACCTTGCACAGCCTCCCACTCTCACGCATGCCACTCCGTCGCCCGTGATATCCCGGAGTTGCGCGTCTATTGCCGAGGTTCCCCTGGGTCTAGTGCACCTGGGATTTCATTATGGAGGCGTTGTCATGCGTTTCGTGGAAGTGGCAGGCGTGAGTACAAGGCTCACCGCCTTCTTTAGCACATGTGCCTCACAGTGCAGAGCCTCTCACTCGGAGGCGTGCCAGCAGGGCTGCCGTGATTTGGCAGGCGGTGCGCGCCTACTTTCCAACTCCCCTGGGACTATCTAGTGCACGCGGGAATCCATTTTAGCCGCGTGGTGATGTGTTTCGTGGAAGTGGCAGGCGTGAGTACAAGGCTCACCCCTTCCTCTTGCACAGCCTCCCACTCTCACGCCTGCCACTCCGTCGCCCGTGATATCCCGGAGTTGCGCGTCTATTGCCGAGGTTCCCCTGGGTCTAGTGCACCTGGGATTTCATTTTGGAGGCGTTGTCATGCGTTTCGTGGAAGTGGCAGGCGTGAGTACAAGGCTCACCGCCTTCTTTAGCACATGTGCCTCATAGTGCAGAGCCTCTCACTCGGAGGCGTGCCAGCAGGGCTGCCGTGATTTGGCAGGAGGTGCGCGCCTACTTTCCAACTCCCCTGGGACTATCTAGTGCACGCGGGAATCCATTTTAGCCGCGTGGTGATGTGTTTCGTGGAAGTGGCAGGCGTGAGTACAAGGCTCACCCCTTACACCTTGCACAGCCTCCCACTCTCACGCATGCCACTCCGTCGCCCGTGATATCCCGGAGTTGCGCGTCTATTGCCGAGGTTCCCCTGGGTCTAGTGCACCTGGGATTTCATTATGGAGGCGTTGTCATGCGTTTCGTGGAAGTGGCAGGCGTGAGTACAAGGCTCACCGCCTTCTTTAGCACATGTGCCTCACAGTGCAGAGCCTCTCACTCGGAGGCGTGCCAGCAGGGCTGCCGTGATTTGGCAGGCGGTGCGCGCCTACTTTCCAACTCCCCTGGGACTATCTAGTGCACGCGGGAATCCATTTTAGCCGCGTGGTGATGTGTTTCGTGGAAGTGGCAGGCGTGAGTACAAGGCTCACCCCTTCCTCTTGCACAGCCTCCCACTCTCACGCATGCCACTCCGTCGCCCGTGATATCCCGGAGTTGCGCGTCTATTGCCGAGGTTCCCCTGGGTCTAGTGCACCTGGGATTTCATTATGGAGGCGTTGTCATGCGTTTCGTGGAAGTGGCAGGCGTGAGTACAAGGCTCACCGCCTTCTTTAGCACATGTACCTCACAGTGCAGAGCCTCTCACTCGGAGGCGTGCCACCAGGGCTGCCGTGATTTGGCAGGAGGTGCGCGCCTACTCTCCAACTCCCCTGGGACTATCTAGTGCACGCGGGAATCCATTTTAGCCGCGTGGTGATGTGTTTCGTGGAAGTGGCAGGCGTGAGTACAAGGCTCACCCCTTACACCTTGCACAGCCTCCCACTCTCACGCATGCCACTCCGTCGCCCGTGATATCCCGGAGTTGCGCGTCTATTGCCGAGGTTCCCCTGGGTCTAGTGCACCTGGGATTTCATTTTGGAGGCGTTGTCATGCGTTTCGTGGAAGTGGCAGGCGTGAGTACAAGGCTCACCGCCTTCTTTAGCACATGTGCCTCACAGTGCAGAGCCTCTCACTCGGAGGCGTGCCAGCAGGGCTGCCGTGATTTGGCAGGCGGTGCGCGCCTACTTTCCAACTCCCCTGGGACTATCTAGTGCACGCGGGAATCCATTTTAGCCGCGTGGTGATGTGTTTCGTGGAAGTGGCAGGCGTGAGTACAAGGCTCACCCCTTCCTCTTGCACAGCCTCCCACTCTCACGCATGCCACTCCGTCGCCCGTGATATCCCGGAGTTGCGCGTCTATTGCCGAGGTTCCCCTGGGTCTAGTGCACCTGGGATTTCATTTTGGAGGCGTTGTCATGCGTTTCGTGGAAGTGGCAGGCGTGAGTACAAGGCTCACCGCCTTCTTTAGCACATGTGCCTCACAGTGCAGAGGCTCTCACTCGGAGGCGTGCCAGCAGGGCTGCCGTGATTTGGCAGGAGGTGCGCGCCTACTCTCCAACTCCCCTGGGACTATCTAGTGCACGCGGGAATCCATTTTAGCCGCGTGGTGATGTGTTTCGTGGAAGTGGCAGGCGTGAGTACAAGGCTCACCCCTTACACCTTGCACAGCCTCCCACTCTCACGCATGCCACTCCGTCGCCCGTGATATCCCGGAGTTGCGCGTCTATTGCCGAGGTTCCCCTGTGTCTAGTGCACCTGGGATTTCATTATGGAGGCGTTGTCATGCGTTTCGTGGAAGTGGCAGGCGTGAGTACAAGGCTCACCGCCTTCTTTAGCACATGTGCCTCACAGTGCAGAGCCTCTCACTCGGAGGCGTGCCAGCAGGGCTGCCGTGATTTGGCAGGCGGTGCGCGCCTACTTTCCAACTCCCCTGGGACTATCTAGTGCACGCGGGAATCCATTTTAGCCGCGTGGTGATGTGTTTCGTGGAAGTGGCAGGCGTGAGTACAAGGCTCACCCCTTCCTCTTGCACAGCCTCCCACTCTCACGCATGCCACTCCGTCGCCCGTGATATCCCGGAGTTGCGCGTCTATTGCCGAGGTTCCCCTGGGTCTAGTGCACCTGGGATTTCATTTTGGAGGCGTTGTCATGCGTTTCGTGGAAGTGGCAGGCGTGAGTACAAGGCTCACCGCCTTCTTTAGCACATGTGCCTCATAGTGCAGAGCCTCTCACTCGGAGGCGTGCCAGCAGGGCTGCCGTGATTTGGCAGGAGGTGCGCGCCTACTTTCCAACTCCCCTGGGACTATCTAGTGCACGCGGGAATCCATTTTAGCCGCGTGGTGATGTGTTTCGTGGAAGTGGCAGGCGTGAGTACAAGGCTCACCCCTTACACCTTGCACAGCCTCCCACTCTCACGCATGCCACTCCGTCGCCCGTGATATCCCGGAGTTGCGCGTCTATTGCCGAGGTTCCCCTGGGTCTAGTGCACCTGGGATTTCATTATGGAGGCGTTGTCATGCGTTTCGTGGAAGTGGCAGGCGTGAGTACAAGGCTCACCGCCTTCTTTAGCACATGTGCCTCACAGTGCAGAGCCTCTCACTCGGAGGCGTGCCACCAGGGCTGCCGTGATTTGGCAGGAGGTGCGCGCCTACTCTCCAACTCCCCTGGGACTATCTAGTGCACGCGGGAATCCATTTTAGCCGCGTGGTGATGTGTTTCGTGGAAGTGGCAGGCGTGAGTACAAGGCTCACCCCTTACACCTTGCACAGCCTCCCACTCTCACGCATGCCACTCCGTCGCCCGTGATATCCCGGAGTTGCGCGTCTATTGCCGAGGTTCCCCTGGGTCTAGTGCACCTGGGATTTCATTTTGGAGGCGTTGTCATGCGTTTCGTGGAAGTGGCAGGCGTGAGTACAAGGCTCACCGCCTTCTTTAGCACATGTGCCTCACAGTGCAGAGCCTCTCACTCGGAGGCGTGCCAGCAGGGCTGCCGTGATTTGGCAGGCGGTGCGCGCCTACTTTCCAACTCCCCTGGGACTATCTAGTGCACGCGGGAATCCATTTTAGCCGCGTGGTGATGTGTTTCGTGGAAGTGGCAGGCGTGAGTACAAGGCTCACCCCTTCCTCTTGCACAGCCTCCCACTCTCACGCATGCCACTCCGTCGCCCGTGATATCCCGGAGTTGCGCGTCTATTGCCGAGGTTCCCCTGGGTCTAGTGCACCTGGGATTTCATTTTGGAGGCGTTGTCATGCGTTTCGTGGAAGTGGCAGGCGTGAGTACAAGGCTCACCGCCTTCTTTAGCACATGTGCCTCACAGTGCAGAGGCTCTCACTCGGAGGCGTGCCAGCAGGGCTGCCGTGATTTGGCAGGAGGTGCGCGCCTACTCTCCAACTCCCCTGGGACTATCTAGTGCACGCGGGAATCCATTTTAGCCGCGTGGTGATGTGTTTCGTGGAAGTGGCAGGCGTGAGTACAAGGCTCACCCCTTACACCTTGCACAGCCTCCCACTCTCACGCATGCCACTCCGTCGCCCGTGATATCCCGGAGTTGCGCGTCTATTGCCGAGGTTCCCCTGTGTCTAGTGCACCTGGGATTTCATTATGGAGGCGTTGTCATGCGTTTCGTGGAAGTGGCAGGCGTGAGTACAAGGCTCACCGCCTTCTTTAGCACATGTGCCTCACAGTGCAGAGCCTCTCACTCGGAGGCGTGCCAGCAGGGCTGCCGTGATTTGGCAGGCGGTGCGCGCCTACTTTCCAACTCCCCTGGGACTATCTAGTGCACGCGGGAATCCATTTTAGCCGCGTGGTGATGTGTTTCGTGGAAGTGGCAGGCGTGAGTACAAGGCTCACCCCTTCCTCTTGCACAGCCTCCCACTCTCACGCATGCCACTCCGTCGCCCGTGATATCCCGGAGTTGCGCGTCTATTGCCGAGGTTCCCCTGGGTCTAGTGCACCTGGGATTTCATTTTGGAGGCGTTGTCATGCGTTTCGTGGAAGTGGCAGGCGTGAGTACAAGGCTCACCGCCTTCTTTAGCACATGTGCCTCATAGTGCAGAGCCTCTCACTCGGAGGCGTGCCAGCAGGGCTGCCGTGATTTGGCAGGAGGTGCGCGCCTACTTTCCAACTCCCCTGGGACTATCTAGTGCACGCGGGAATCCATTTTAGCCGCGTGGTGATGTGTTTCGTGGAAGTGGCAGGCGTGAGTACAAGGCTCACCCCTTACACCTTGCACAGCCTCCCACTCTCACGCATGCCACTCCGTCGCCCGTGATATCCCGGAGTTGCGCGTCTATTGCCGAGGTTCCCCTGGGTCTAGTGCACCTGGGATTTCATTATGGAGGCGTTGTCATGCGTTTCGTGGAAGTGGCAGGCGTGAGTACAAGGCTCACCGCCTTCTTTAGCACATGTGCCTCACAGTGCAGAGCCTCTCACTCGGAGGCGTGCCAGCAGGGCTGCCGTGATTTGGCAGGAGGTGCGCGCCTACTCTCCAACTCCCCTGGGACTATCTAGTGCACGCGGGAATCCATTTTAGCCGCGTGGTGATGTGTTTCGTGGAAGTGGCAGGCGTGAGTACAAGGCTCACCCCTTACACCTTGCACAGCCTCCCACTCTCACGCATGCCACTCCGTCGCCCGTGATATCCCGGAGTTGCGCGTCTATTGCCGAGGTTCCCCTGTGTCTAGTGCACCTGGGATTTCATTATGGAGGCGTTGTCATGCGTTTCGTGGAAGTGGCAGGCGTGAGTACAAGGCTCACCGCCTTCTTTAGCACATGTGCCTCACAGTGCAGAGCCTCTCACTCGGAGGCGTGCCAGCAGGGCTGCCGTGATTTGGCAGGCGGTGCGCGCCTACTTTCCAACTCCCCTGGGACTATCTAGTGCACGCGGGAATCCATTTTAGCCGCGTGGTGATGTGTTTCGTGGAAGTGGCAGGCGTGAGTACAAGGCTCACCCCTTCCTCTTGCACAGCCTCCCACTCTCACGCCTGCCACTCCGTCGCCCGTGATATCCCGGAGTTGCGCGTCTATTGCCGAGGTTCCCCTGGGTCTAGTGCACCTGGGATTTCATTTTGGAGGCGTTGTCATGCGTTTCGTGGAAGTGGCAGGCGTGAGTACAAGGCTCACCGCCTTCTTTAGCACATGTGCCTCATAGTGCAGAGCCTCTCACTCGGAGGCGTGCCAGCAGGGCTGCCGTGATTTGGCAGGAGGTGCGCGCCTACTTTCCAACTCCCCTGGGACTATCTAGTGCACGCGGGAATCCATTTTAGCCGCGTGGTGATGTGTTTCGTGGAAGTGGCAGGCGTGAGTACAAGGCTCACCCCTTACACCTTGCACAGCCTCCCACTCTCACGCATGCCACTCCGTCGCCCGTGATATCCCGGAGTTGCGCGTCTATTGCCGAGGTTCCCCTGGGTCTAGTGCACCTGGGATTTCATTATGGAGGCGTTGTCATGCGTTTCGTGGAAGTGGCAGGCGTGAGTACAAGGCTCACCGCCTTCTTTAGCACATGTGCCTCACAGTGCAGAGCCTCTCACTCGGAGGCGTGCCAGCAGGGCTGCCGTGATTTGGCAGGCGGTGCGCGCCTATTTTCCAACTCCCCTGGGACTATCTAGTGCACGCGGGAATCCATTTTAGCCGCGTGGTGATGTGTTTCGTGGAAGTGGCAGGCGTGAGTACAAGGCTCACCCCTTCCTCTTGCACAGCCTCCCACTCTCACGCATGCCACTCCGTCGCCCGTGATATCCCGGAGTTGCGCGTCTATTGCCGAGGTTCCCCTGGGTCTAGTGCACCTGGGATTTCATTATGGAGGCGTTGTCATGCGTTTCGTGGAAGTGGCAGGCGTGAGTACAAGGCT
The DNA here is from genome assembly GCF_964205215.1 of Stylophora pistillata. NCBI lineage: Eukaryota > Metazoa > Cnidaria > Anthozoa > Scleractinia > Pocilloporidae > Stylophora > Stylophora pistillata. The sequence goes on along the minus strand of NC_142520.1, from coordinate 59,326,235 downwards.
CACCGCCTTCTTTAGCACATGTGCCTCACAGTGCAGAGCCTCTCACTCGGAGGCGTGCCACCAGGGCTGCCGTGATTTGGCAGGAGGTGCGCGCCTACTCTCCAACTCCCCTGGGACTATCTAGTGCACGCGGGAATCCATTTTAGCCGCGTGGTGATGTGTTTCGTGGAAGTGGCAGGCGTGAGTACAAGGCTCACCCCTTACACCTTGCACAGCCTCCCACTCTCACGCATGCCACTCCGTCGCCCGTGATATCCCGGAGTTGCGCGTCTATTGCCGAGGTTCCCCTGGGTCTAGTGCACCTGGGATTTCATTTTGGAGGCGTTGTCATGCGTTTCGTGGAAGTGGCAGGCGTGAGTACAAGGCTCACCGCCTTCTTTAGCACATGTGCCTCACAGTGCAGAGCCTCTCACTCGGAGGCGTGCCAGCAGGGCTGCCGTGATTTGGCAGGCGGTGCGCGCCTACTTTCCAACTCCCCTGGGACTATCTAGTGCACGCGGGAATCCATTTTAGCCGCGTGGTGATGTGTTTCGTGGAAGTGGCAGGCGTGAGTACAAGGCTCACCCCTTCCTCTTGCACAGCCTCCCACTCTCACGCATGCCACTCCGTCGCCCGTGATATCCCGGAGTTGCGCGTCTATTGCCGAGGTTCCCCTGGGTCTAGTGCACCTGGGATTTCATTTTGGAGGCGTTGTCATGCGTTTCGTGGAAGTGGCAGGCGTGAGTACAAGGCTCACCGCCTTCTTTAGCACATGTGCCTCACAGTGCAGAGCCTCTCACTCGGAGGCGTGCCAGCAGGGCTGCCGTGATTTGGCAGGAGGTGCGCGCCTACTCTCCAACTCCCCTGGGACTATCTAGTGCACGCGGGAATCCATTTTAGCCGCGTGGTGATGTGTTTCGTGGAAGTGGCAGGCGTGAGTACAAGGCTCACCCCTTACACCTTGCACAGCCTCCCACTCTCACGCATGCCACTCCGTCGCCCGTGATATCCCGGAGTTGCGCGTCTATTGCCGAGGTTCCCCTGTGTCTAGTGCACCTGGGATTTCATTATGGAGGCGTTGTCATGCGTTTCGTGGAAGTGGCAGGCGTGAGTACAAGGCTCACCGCCTTCTTTAGCACATGTGCCTCACAGTGCAGAGCCTCTCACTCGGAGGCGTGCCAGCAGGGCTGCCGTGATTTGGCAGGCGGTGCGCGCCTACTTTCCAACTCCCCTGGGACTATCTAGTGCACGCGGGAATCCATTTTAGCCGCGTGGTGATGTGTTTCGTGGAAGTGGCAGGCGTGAGTACAAGGCTCACCCCTTCCTCTTGCACAGCCTCCCACTCTCACGCATGCCACTCCGTCGCCCGTGATATCCCGGAGTTGCGCGTCTATTGCCGAGGTTCCCCTGGGTCTAGTGCACCTGGGATTTCATTTTGGAGGCGTTGTCATGCGTTTCGTGGAAGTGGCAGGCGTGAGTACAAGGCTCACCGCCTTCTTTAGCACATGTGCCTCATAGTGCAGAGCCTCTCACTCGGAGGCGTGCCAGCAGGGCTGCCGTGATTTGGCAGGAGGTGCGCGCCTACTTTCCAACTCCCCTGGGACTATCTAGTGCACGCGGGAATCCATTTTAGCCGCGTGGTGATGTGTTTCGTGGAAGTGGCAGGCGTGAGTACAAGGCTCACCCCTTACACCTTGCACAGCCTCCCACTCTCACGCATGCCACTCCGTCGCCCGTGATATCCCGGAGTTGCGCGTCTATTGCCGAGGTTCCCCTGGGTCTAGTGCACCTGGGATTTCATTATGGAGGCGTTGTCATGCGTTTCGTGGAAGTGGCAGGCGTGAGTACAAGGCTCACCGCCTTCTTTAGCACATGTGCCTCACAGTGCAGAGCCTCTCACTCGGAGGCGTGCCAGCAGGGCTGCCGTGATTTGGCAGGAGGTGCGCGCCTACTCTCCAACTCCCCTGGGACTATCTAGTGCACGCGGGAATCCATTTTAGCCGCGTGGTGATGTGTTTCGTGGAAGTGGCAGGCGTGAGTACAAGGCTCACCCCTTACACCTTGCACAGCCTCCCACTCTCACGCATGCCACTCCGTCGCCCGTGATATCCCGGAGTTGCGCGTCTATTGCCGAGGTTCCCCTGTGTCTAGTGCACCTGGGATTTCATTATGGAGGCGTTGTCATGCGTTTCGTGGAAGTGGCAGGCGTGAGTACAAGGCTCACCGCCTTCTTTAGCACATGTGCCTCACAGTGCAGAGCCTCTCACTCGGAGGCGTGCCAGCAGGGCTGCCGTGATTTGGCAGGCGGTGCGCGCCTACTTTCCAACTCCCCTGGGACTATCTAGTGCACGCGGGAATCCATTTTAGCCGCGTGGTGATGTGTTTCGTGGAAGTGGCAGGCGTGAGTACAAGGCTCACCCCTTCCTCTTGCAGAGCCTCCCACTCTCACGCATGCCACTCCGTCGCCCGTGATATCCCGGAGTTGCGCGTCTATTGCCGAGGTTCCCCTGGGTCTAGTGCACCTGGGATTTCATTTTGGAGGCGTTGTCATGCGTTTCGTGGAAGTGGCAGGCGTGAGTACAAGGCTCACCGCCTTCTTTAGCACATGTGCCTCATAGTGCAGAGCCTCTCACTCGGAGGCGTGCCAGCAGGGCTGCCGTGATTTGGCAGGAGGTGCGCGCCTACTTTCCAACTCCCCTGGGACTATCTAGTGCACGCGGGAATCCATTTTAGCCGCGTGGTGATGTGTTTCGTGGAAGTGGCAGGCGTGAGTACAAGGCTCACCCCTTACACCTTGCACAGCCTCCCACTCTCACGCATGCCACTCCGTCGCCCGTGATATCCCGGAGTTGCGCGTCTATTGCCGAGGTTCCCCTGGGTCTAGTGCACCTGGGATTTCATTATGGAGGCGTTGTCATGCGTTTCGTGGAAGTGGCAGGCGTGAGTACAAGGCTCACCGCCTTCTTTAGCACATGTGCCTCACAGTGCAGAGCCTCTCACTCGGAGGCGTGCCAGCAGGGCTGCCGTGATTTGGCAGGAGGTGCGCGCCTACTCTCCAACTCCCCTGGGACTATCTAGTGCACGCGGGAATCCATTTTAGCCGCGTGGTGATGTGTTTCGTGGAAGTGGCAGGCGTGAGTACAAGGCTCACCCCTTACACCTTGCACAGCCTCCCACTCTCACGCATGCCACTCCGTCGCCCGTGATATCCCGGAGTTGCGCGTCCATTGCCGAGGTTCCCCTGTGTCTAGTGCACCTGGGATTTCATTATGGAGGCGTTGTCATGCGTTTCGTGGAAGTGGCAGGCGTGAGTACAAGGCTCACCGCCTTCTTTAGCACATGTGCCTCACAGTGCAGAGCCTCTCACTCGGAGGCGTGCCAGCAGGGCTGCCGTGATTTGGCAGGCGGTGCGCGCCTACTTTCCAACTCCCCTGGGACTATCTAGTGCACGCGGGAATCCATTTTAGCCGCGTGGTGATGTGTTTCGTGGAAGTGGCAGGCGTGAGTACAAGGCTCACCCCTTCCTCTTGCAGAGCCTCCCACTCTCACGCATGCCACTCCGTCGCCCGTGATATCCCGGAGTTGCGCGTCTATTGCCGAGGTTCCCCTGGGTCTAGTGCACCTGGGATTTCATTATGGAGGCGTTGTCATGCGTTTCGTGGAAGTGGCAGGCGTGAGTACAAGGCTCACCGCCTTCTTTAGCACATGTGCCTCATAGTGCAGAGCCTCTCACTCGGAGGCGTGCCAGCAGGGCTGCCGTGATTTGGCAGGAGGTGCGCGCCTACTCTCCAACTCCCCTGGGACTATCTAGTGCACGCGGGAATCCATTTTAGCCGCGTGGTGATGTGTTTCGTGGAAGTGGCAGGCGTGAGTACAAGGCTCACCCCTTCCTCTTGCACAGCCTCCCACTCTCACGCATGCCACTCCGTCGCCCGTGATATCCCGGAGTTGCGCGTCTATTGCCGAGGTTCCCCTGGGTCTAGTGCACCTGGGATTTCATTTTGGAGGCGTTGTCATGCGTTTCGTGGAAGTGGCAGGCGTGAGTACAAGGCTCACCGCCTTCTTTAGCACATGTGCCTCACAGTGCAGAGCCTCTCACTCGGAGGCGTGCCAGCAGGGCTGCCGTGATTTGGCAGGAGGTGCGCGCCTACTTTCCAACTCCCCTGGGACTATCTAGTGCACGCGGGAATCCATTTTAGCCGCGTGGTGATGTGTTTCGTGGAAGTGGCAGGCGTGAGTACAAGGCTCACCCCTTACACCTTGCACAGCCTCCCACTCTCACGCATGCCACTCCGTCGCCCGTGATATCCCGGAGTTGCGCGTCTATTGCCGAGGTTCCCCTGTGTCTAGTGCACCTGGGATTTCATTATGGAGGCGTTGTCATGCGTTTCGTGGAAGTGGCAGGCGTGAGTACAAGGCTCACCGCCTTCTTTAGCACATGTGCCTCACAGTGCAGAGCCTCTCACTCGGAGGCGTGCCAGCAGGGCTGCCGTGATTTGGCAGGAGGTGCGCGCCTACTCTCCAACTCCCCTGGGACTATCTAGTGCACGCGGGAATCCATTTTAGCCGCGTGGTGATGTGTTTCGTGGAAGTGGCAGGCGTGAGTACAAGGCTCACCCCTTACACCTTGCACAGCCTCCCACTCTCACGCATGCCACTCCGTCGCCCGTGATATCCCGGAGTTGCGCGTCTATTGCCGAGGTTCCCCTGGGTCTAGTGCACCTGGGATTTCATTATGGAGGCGTTGTCATGCGTTTCGTGGAAGTGGCAGGCGTGAGTACAAGGCTCACCGCCTTCTTTAGCACATGTGCCTCACAGTGCAGAGCCTCTCACTCGGAGGCGTGCCAGCAGGGCTGCCGTGATTTGGCAGGCGGTGCGCGCCTACTTTCCAACTCCCCTGGGACTATCTAGTGCACGCGGGAATCCATTTTAGCCGCGTGGTGATGTGTTTCGTGGAAGTGGCAGGCGTGAGTACAAGGCTCACCCCTTCCTCTTGCACAGCCTCCCACTCTCACGCCTGCCACTCCGTCGCCCGTGATATCCCGGAGTTGCGCGTCTATTGCCGAGGTTCCCCTGGGTCTAGTGCACCTGGGATTTCATTTTGGAGGCGTTGTCATGCGTTTCGTGGAAGTGGCAGGCGTGAGTACAAGGCTCACCGCCTTCTTTAGCACATGTGCCTCATAGTGCAGAGCCTCTCACTCGGAGGCGTGCCAGCAGGGCTGCCGTGATTTGGCAGGAGGTGCGCGCCTACTTTCCAACTCCCCTGGGACTATCTAGTGCACGCGGGAATCCATTTTAGCCGCGTGGTGATGTGTTTCGTGGAAGTGGCAGGCGTGAGTACAAGGCTCACCCCTTACACCTTGCACAGCCTCCCACTCTCACGCATGCCACTCCGTCGCCCGTGATATCCCGGAGTTGCGCGTCTATTGCCGAGGTTCCCCTGGGTCTAGTGCACCTGGGATTTCATTATGGAGGCGTTGTCATGCGTTTCGTGGAAGTGGCAGGCGTGAGTACAAGGCTCACCGCCTTCTTTAGCACATGTGCCTCACAGTGCAGAGCCTCTCACTCGGAGGCGTGCCAGCAGGGCTGCCGTGATTTGGCAGGCGGTGCGCGCCTACTTTCCAACTCCCCTGGGACTATCTAGTGCACGCGGGAATCCATTTTAGCCGCGTGGTGATGTGTTTCGTGGAAGTGGCAGGCGTGAGTACAAGGCTCACCCCTTCCTCTTGCACAGCCTCCCACTCTCACGCATGCCACTCCGTCGCCCGTGATATCCCGGAGTTGCGCGTCTATTGCCGAGGTTCCCCTGGGTCTAGTGCACCTGGGATTTCATTATGGAGGCGTTGTCATGCGTTTCGTGGAAGTGGCAGGCGTGAGTACAAGGCTCACCGCCTTCTTTAGCACATGTGCCTCACAGTGCAGAGCCTCTCACTCGGAGGCGTGCCACCAGGGCTGCCGTGATTTGGCAGGAGGTGCGCGCCTACTCTCCAACTCCCCTGGGACTATCTAGTGCACGCGGGAATCCATTTTAGCCGCGTGGTGATGTGTTTCGTGGAAGTGGCAGGCGTGAGTACAAGGCTCACCCCTTCCTCTTGCACAGCCTCCCACTCTCACGCATGCCACTCCGTCGCCCGTGATATCCCGGAGTTGCGCGTCTATTGCCGAGGTTCCCCTGGGTCTAGTGCACCTGGGATTTCATTATGGAGGCGTTGTCATGCGTTTCGTGGAAGTGGCAGGCGTGAGTACAAGGCTCACCGCCTTCTTTAGCACATGTGCCTCACAGTGCAGAGCCTCTCACTCGGAGGCGTGCCACCAGGGCTGCCGTGATTTGGCAGGAGGTGCGCGCCTACTCTCCAACTCCCCTGGGACTATCTAGTGCACGCGGGAATCCATTTTAGCCGCGTGGTGATGTGTTTCGTGGAAGTGGCAGGCGTGAGTACAAGGCTCACCCCTTACACCTTGCACAGCCTCCCACTCTCACGCATGCCACTCCGTCGCCCGTGATATCCCGGAGTTGCGCGTCTATTGCCGAGGTTCCCCTGGGTCTAGTGCACCTGGGATTTCATTTTGGAGGCGTTGTCATGCGTTTCGTGGAAGTGGCAGGCGTGAGTACAAGGCTCACCGCCTTCTTTAGCACATGTGCCTCACAGTGCAGAGCCTCTCACTCGGAGGCGTGCCAGCAGGGCTGCCGTGATTTGGCAGGCGGTGCGCGCCTACTTTCCAACTCCCCTGGGACTATCTAGTGCACGCGGGAATCCATTTTAGCCGCGTGGTGATGTGTTTCGTGGAAGTGGCAGGCGTGAGTACAAGGCTCACCCCTTCCTCTTGCACAGCCTCCCACTCTCACGCATGCCACTCCGTCGCCCGTGATATCCCGGAGTTGCGCGTCTATTGCCGAGGTTCCCCTGGGTCTAGTGCACCTGGGATTTTATTTTGGAGGCGTTGTCATGCGTTTCGTGGAAGTGGCAGGCGTGAGTACAAGGCTCACCGCCTTCTTTAGCACATGTGCCTCACAGTGCAGAGCCTCTCACTCGGAGGCGTGCCAGCAGGGCTGCCGTGATTTGGCAGGAGGTGCGCGCCTACTCTCCAACTCCCCTGGGACTATCTAGTGCACGCGGGAATCCATTTTAGCCGCGTGGTGATGTGTTTCGTGGAAGTGGCAGGCGTGAGTACAAGGCTCACCCCTTACACCTTGCACAGCCTCCCACTCTCACGCATGCCACTCCGTCGCCCGTGATATCCCGGAGTTGCGCGTCTATTGCCGAGGTTCCCCTGTGTCTAGTGCACCTGGGATTTCATTATGGAGGCGTTGTCATGCGTTTCGTGGAAGTGGCAGGCGTGAGTACAAGGCTCACCGCCTTCTTTAGCACATGTGCCTCACAGTGCAGAGCCTCTCACTCGGAGGCGTGCCAGCAGGGCTGCCGTGATTTGGCAGGCGGTGCGCGCCTACTTTCCAACTCCCCTGGGACTATCTAGTGCACGCGGGAATCCATTTTAGCCGCGTGGTGATGTGTTTCGTGGAAGTGGCAGGCGTGAGTACAAGGCTCACCCCTTCCTCTTGCACAGCCTCCCACTCTCACGCCTGCCACTCCGTCGCCCGTGATATCCCGGAGTTGCGCGTCTATTGCCGAGGTTCCCCTGGGTCTAGTGCACCTGGGATTTCATTTTGGAGGCGTTGTCATGCGTTTCGTGGAAGTGGCAGGCGTGAGTACAAGGCTCACCGCCTTCTTTAGCACATGTGCCTCATAGTGCAGAGCCTCTCACTCGGAGGCGTGCCAGCAGGGCTGCCGTGATTTGGCAGGAGGTGCGCGCCTACTTTCCAACTCCCCTGGGACTATCTAGTGCACGCGGGAATCCATTTTAGCCGCGTGGTGATGTGTTTCGTGGAAGTGGCAGGCGTGAGTACAAGGCTCACCCCTTACACCTTGCACAGCCTCCCACTCTCACGCATGCCACTCCGTCGCCCGTGATATCCCGGAGTTGCGCGTCTATTGCCAAGGTTCCCCTGGGTCTAGTGCACCTGGGATTTCATTATGGAGGCGTTGTCATGCGTTTCGTGGAAGTGGCAGGCGTGAGTACAAGGCTCACCGCCTTCTTTAGCACATGTGCCTCACAGTGCAGAGCCTCTCACTCGGAGGCGTGCCAGCAGGGCTGCCGTGATTTGGCAGGCGGTGCGCGCCTACTTTCCAACTCCCCTGGGACTATCTAGTGCACGCGGGAATCCATTTTAGCCGCGTGGTGATGTGTTTCGTGGAAGTGGCAGGCGTGAGTACAAGGCTCACCCCTTCCTCTTGCACAGCCTCCCACTCTCACGCATGCCACTCCGTCGCCCGTGATATCCCGGAGTTGCGCGTCTATTGCCGAGGTTCCCCTGGGTCTAGTGCACCTGGGATTTCATTATGGAGGCGTTGTCATGCGTTTCGTGGAAGTGGCAGGCGTGAGTACAAGGCTCACCGCCTTCTTTAGCACATGTGCCTCACAGTGCAGAGCCTCTCACTCGGAGGCGTGCCACCAGGGCTGCCGTGATTTGGCAGGAGGTGCGCGCCTACTCTCCAACTCCCCTGGGACTATCTAGTGCACGCGGGAATCCATTTTAGCCGCGTGGTGATGTGTTTCGTGGAAGTGGCAGGCGTGAGTACAAGGCTCACCCCTTACACCTTGCACAGCCTCCCACTCTCACGCATGCCACTCCGTCGCCCGTGATATCCCGGAGTTGCGCGTCTATTGCCGAGGTTCCCCTGGGTCTAGTGCACCTGGGATTTCATTTTGGAGGCGTTGTCATGCGTTTCGTGGAAGTGGCAGGCGTGAGTACAAGGCTCACCGCCTTCTTTAGCACATGTGCCTCACAGTGCAGAGCCTCTCACTCGGAGGCGTGCCAGCAGGGCTGCCGTGATTTGGCAGGCGGTGCGCGCCTACTTTCCAACTCCCCTGGGACTATCTAGTGCACGCGGGAATCCATTTTAGCCGCGTGGTGATGTGTTTCGTGGAAGTGGCAGGCGTGAGTACAAGGCTCACCCCTTCCTCTTGCACAGCCTCCCACTCTCACGCATGCCACTCCGTCGCCCGTGATATCCCGGAGTTGCGCGTCTATTGCCGAGGTTCCCCTGGGTCTAGTGCACCTGGGATTTCATTTTGGAGGCGTTGTCATGCGTTTCGTGGAAGTGGCAGGCGTGAGTACAAGGCTCACCGCCTTCTTTAGCACATGTGCCTCACAGTGCAGAGTTTCTCACTCGGAGGCGTGCCAGCAGGGCTGCCGTGATTTGGCAGGAGGTGCGCGCCTACTCTCCAACTCCCCTGGGACTATCTAGTGCACGCGGGAATCCATTTTAGCCGCGTGGTGATGTGTTTCGTGGAAGTGGCAGGCGTGAGTACAAGGCTCACCCCTTACACCTTGCACAGCCTCCCACTCTCACGCATGCCACTCCGTCGCCCGTGATATCCCGGAGTTGCGCGTCTATTGCCGAGGTTCCCCTGTGTCTAGTGCACCTGGGATTTCATTATGGAGGCGTTGTCATGCGTTTCGTGGAAGTGGCAGGCGTGAGTACAAGGCTCACCGCCTTCTTTAGCACATGTGCCTCACAGTGCAGAGCCTCTCACTCGGAGGCGTGCCAGCAGGGCTGCCGTGATTTGGCAGGCGGTGCGCGCCTACTTTCCAACTCCCCTGGGACTATCTAGTGCACGCGGGAATCCATTTTAGCCGCGTGGTGATGTGTTTCGTGGAAGTGGCAGGCGTGAGTACAAGGCTCACCCCTTCCTCTTGCAGAGCCTCCCACTCTCACGCATGCCACTCCGTCGCCCGTGATATCCCGGAGTTGCGCGTCTATTGCCGAGGTTCCCCTGGGTCTAGTGCACCTGGGATTTCATTTTGGAGGCGTTGTCATGCGTTTCGTGGAAGTGGCAGGCGTGAGTACAAGGCTCACCGCCTTCTTTAGCACATGTGCCTCATAGTGCAGAGCTTCTCACTCGGAGGCGTGCCAGCAGGGCTGCCGTGATTTGGCAGGAGGTGCGCGCCTACTTTCCAACTCCCCTGGGACTATCTAGTGCACGCGGGAATCCATTTTAGCCGCGTGGTGATGTGTTTCGTGGAAGTGGCAGGCGTGAGTACAAGGCTCACCCCTTACACCTTGCACAGCCTCCCACTCTCACGCATGCCACTCCGTCGCCCGTGATATCCCGGAGTTGCGCGTCTATTGCCGAGGTTCCCCTGGGTCTAGTGCACCTGGGATTTCATTATGGAGGCGTTGTCATGCGTTTCGTGGAAGTGGCAGGCGTGAGTACAAGGCTCACCGCCTTCTTTAGCACATGTGCCTCACAGTGCAGAGCCTCTCACTCGGAGGCGTGCCAGCAGGGCTGCCGTGATTTGGCAGGCGGTGCGCGCCTACTTTCCAACTCCCCTGGGACTATCTAGTGCACGCGGGAATCCATTTTAGCCGCGTGGTGATGTGTTTCGTGGAAGTGGCAGGCGTGAGTACAAGGCTCACCCCTTCCTCTTGCACAGCCTCCCACTCTCACGCATGCCACTCCGTCGCCCGTGATATCCCGGAGTTGCGCGTCTATTGCCGAGGTTCCCCTGGGTCTAGTGCACCTGGGATTTCATTATGGAGGCGTTGTCATGCGTTTCGTGGAAGTGGCAGGCGTGAGTACAAGGCTCACCGCCTTCTTTAGCACATGTGCCTCACAGTGCAGAGCCTCTCACTCGGAGGCGTGCCACCAGGGCTGCCGTGATTTGGCAGGAGGTGCGCGCCTACTCTCCAACTCCCCTGGGACTATCTAGTGCACGCGGGAATCCATTTTAGCCGCGTGGTGATGTGTTTCGTGGAAGTGGCAGGCGTGAGTACAAGGCTCATCCCTTACACCTTGCACAGCCTCCCACTCTCACGCATGCCACTCCGTCGCCCGTGATATCCCGGAGTTGCGCGTCTATTGCCGAGGTTCCCCTGGGTCTAGTGCACCTGGGATTTCATTTTGGAGGCGTTGTCATGCGTTTCGTGGAAGTGGCAGGCGTGAGTACAAGGCTCACCGCCTTCTTTAGCACATGTGCCTCACAGTGCAGAGCCTCTCACTCGGAGGCGTGCCAGCAGGGCTGCCGTGATTTGGCAGGCGGTGCGCGCCTACTTTCCAACTCCCCTGGGACTATCTAGTGCACGCGGGAATCCATTTTAGCCGCGTGGTGATGTGTTTCGTGGAAGTGGCAGGCGTGAGTACAAGGCTCACCCCTTCCTCTTGCACAGCCTCCCACTCTCACGCATGCCACTCCGTCGCCCGTGATATCCCGGAGTTGCGCGTCTATTGCCGAGGTTCCCCTGGGTCTAGTGCACCTGGGATTTCATTTTGGAGGCGTTGTCATGCGTTTCGTGGAAGTGGCAGGCGTGAGTACAAGGCTCACCGCCTTCTTTAGCACATGTGCCTCACAGTGCAGAGCCTCTCACTCGGAGGCGTGCCAGCAGGGCTGCCGTGATTTGGCAGGAGGTGCGCGCCTACTCTCCAACTCCCCTGGGACTATCTAGTGCACGCGGGAATCCATTTTAGCCGCGTGGTGATGTGTTTCGTGGAAGTGGCAGGCGTGAGTACAAGGCTCACCCCTTACACCTTGCACAGCCTCCCACTCTCACGCATGCCACTCCGTCGCCCGTGATATCCCGGAGTTGCGCGTCTATTGCCGAGGTTCCCCTGTGTCTAGTGCACCTGGGATTTCATTATGGAGGCGTTGTCATGCGTTTCGTGGAAGTGGCAGGCGTGAGTACAAGGCTCACCGCCTTCTTTAGCACATGTGCCTCACAGTGCAGAGCCTCTCACTCGGAGGCGTGCCAGCAGGGCTGCCGTGATTTGGCAGGCGGTGCGCGCCTACTTTCCAACTCCCCTGGGACTATCTAGTGCACGCGGGAATCCATTTTAGCCGCGTGGTGATGTGTTTCGTGGAAGTGGCAGGCGTGAGTACAAGGCTCACCCCTTCCTCTTGCACAGCCTCCCACTCTCACGCATGCCACTCCGTCGCCCGTGATATCCCGGAGTTGCGCGTCTATTGCCGAGGTTCCCCTGGGTCTAGTGCACCTGGGATTTCATTTTGGAGGCGTTGTCATGCGTTTCGTGGAAGTGGCAGGCGTGAGTACAAGGCTCACCGCCTTCTTTAGCACATGTGCCTCATAGTGCAGAGCCTCTCACTCGGAGGCGTGCCAGCAGGGCTGCCGTGATTTGGCAGGAGGTGCGCGCCTACTTTCCAACTCCCCTGGGACTATCTAGTGCACGCGGGAATCCATTTTAGCCGCGTGGTGATGTGTTTCGTGGAAGTGGCAGGCGTGAGTACAAGGCTCACCCCTTACACCTTGCACAGCCTCCCACTCTCACGCATGCCACTCCGTCGCCCGTGATATCCCGGAGTTGCGCGTCTATTGCCGAGGTTCCCCTGGGTCTAGTGCACCTGGGATTTCATTATGGAGGCGTTGTCATGCGTTTCGTGGAAGTGGCAGGCGTGAGTACAAGGCTCACCGCCTTCTTTAGCACATGTGCCTCACAGTGCAGAGCCTCTCACTCGGAGGCGTGCCAGCAGGGCTGCCGTGATTTGGCAGGAGGTGCGCGCCTACTCTCCAACTCCCCTGGGACTATCTAGTGCACGCGGGAATCCATTTTAGCCGCGTGGTGATGTGTTTCGTGGAAGTGGCAGGCGTGAGTACAAGGCTCACCCCTTACACCTTGCACAGCCTCCCACTCTCACGCATGCCACTCCGTCGCCCGTGATATCCCGGAGTTGCGCGTCTATTGCCGAGGTTCCCCTGTGTCTAGTGCACCTGGGATTTCATTATGGAGGCGTTGTCATGCGTTTCGTGGAAGTGGCAGGCGTGAGTACAAGGCTCACCGCCTTCTTTAGCACATGTGCCTCACAGTGCAGAGCCTCTCACTCGGAGGCGTGCCAGCAGGGCTGCCGTGATTTGGCAGGCGGTGCGCGCCTACTTTCCAACTCCCCTGGGACTATCTAGTGCACGCGGGAATCCATTTTAGCCGCGTGGTGATGTGTTTCGTGGAAGTGGCAGGCGTGAGTACAAGGCTCACCCCTTCCTCTTGCAGAGCCTCCCACTCTCACGCATGCCACTCCGTCGCCCGTGATATCCCGGAGTTGCGCGTCTATTGCCGAGGTTCCCCTGGGTCTAGTGCACCTGGGATTTCATTTTGGAGGCGTTGTCATGCGTTTCGTGGAAGTGGCAGGCGTGAGTACAAGGCTCACCGCCTTCTTTAGCACATGTGCCTCATAGTGCAGAGCCTCTCACTCGGAGGCGTGCCAGCAGGGCTGCCGTGATTTGGCAGGAGGTGCGCGCCTACTTTCCAACTCCCCTGGGACTATCTAGTGCACGCGGGAATCCATTTTAGCCGCGTGGTGATGTGTTTCGTGGAAGTGGCAGGCGTGAGTACAAGGCTCACCCCTTACACCTTGCACAGCCTCCCACTCTCACGCATGCCACTCCGTCGCCCGTGATATCCCGGAGTTGCGCGTCTATTGCCGAGGTTCCCCTGGGTCTAGTGCACCTGGGATTTCATTATGGAGGCGTTGTCATGCGTTTCGTGGAAGTGGCAGGCGTGAGTACAAGGCTCACCGCCTTCTTTAGCACATGTGCCTCACAGTGCAGAGCCTCTCACTCGGAGGCGTGCCAGCAGGGCTGCCGTGATTTGGCAGGAGGTGCGCGCCTACTCTCCAACTCCCCTGGGACTATCTAGTGCACGCGGGAATCCATTTTAGCCGCGTGGTGATGTGTTTCGTGGAAGTGGCAGGCGTGAGTACAAGGCTCACCCCTTACACCTTGCACAGCCTCCCACTCTCACGCATGCCACTCCGTCGCCCGTGATATCCCGGAGTTGCGCGTCTATTGCCGAGGTTCCCCTGTGTCTAGTGCACCTGGGATTTCATTATGGAGGCGTTGTCATGCGTTTCGTGGAAGTGGCAGGCGTGAGTACAAGGCTCACCGCCTTCTTTAGCACATGTGCCTCACAGTGCAGAGCCTCTCACTCGGAGGCGTGCCAGCAGGGCTGCCGTGATTTGGCAGGCGGTGCGCGCCTACTTTCCAACTCCCCTGGGACTATCTAGTGCACGCGGGAATCCATTTTAGCCGCGTGGTGATGTGTTTCGTGGAAGTGGCAGGCGTGAGTACAAGGCTCACCCCTTCCTCTTGCAGAGCCTCCCACTCTCACGCATGCCACTCCGTCGCCCGTGATATCCCGGAGTTGCGCGTCTATTGCCGAGGTTCCCCTGGGTCTAGTGCACCTGGGATTTCATTATGGAGGCGTTGTCATGCGTTTCGTGGAAGTGGCAGGCGTGAGTACAAGGCTCACCGCCTTCTTTAGCACATGTGCCTCATAGTGCAGAGCCTCTCACTCGGAGGCGTGCCAGCAGGGCTGCCGTGATTTGGCAGGAGGTGCGCGCCTACTTTCCAACTCCCCTGGGACTATCTAGTGCACGCGGGAATCCATTTTAGCCGCGTGGTGATGTGTTTCGTGGAAGTGGCAGGCGTGAGTACAAGGCTCACCCCTTACACCTTGCACAGCCTCCCACTCTCACGCATGCCACTCCGTCGCCCGTGATATCCCGGAGTTGCGCGTCTATTGCCGAGGTTCCCCTGTGTCTAGTGCACCTGGGATTTCATTATGGAGGCGTTTTCATGCGTTTCGTGGAAGTGGCAGGCGTGAGTACAAGGCTCACCGCCTTCTTTAGCACATGTGCCTCACAGTGCAGAGCCTCTCACTCGGAGGCGTGCCACCAGGGCTGCCGTGATTTGGCAGGCGGTGCGCGCCTACTTTCCAACTCCCCTGGGACTATCTAGTGCACGCGGGAATCCATTTTAGCCGCGTGGTGATGTGTTTCGTGGAAGTGGCAGGCGTGAGTACAAGGCTCACCCCTTCCTCTTGCACAGCCTCCCACTCTCACGCCTGCCACTCCGTCGCCCGTGATATCCCGGAGTTGCGCGTCTATTGCCGAGGTTCCCCTGGGTCTAGTGCACCTGGGATTTCATTATGGAGGCGTTGTCATGCGTTTCGTGGAAGTGGCAGGCGTGAGTACAAGGCTCACCGCCTTCTTTAGCACATGTGCCTCACAGTGCAGAGCCTCTCACTCGGAGGCGTGCCAGCAGGGCTGCCGTGATTTGGCAGGAGGTGCGCGCCTACTCTCCAACTCCCCTGGGACTATCTAGTGCACGCGGGAATCCATTTTAGCCGCGTGGTGATGTGTTTCGTGGAAGTGGCAGGCGTGAGTACAAGGCTCACCCCTTACACCTTGCACAGCCTCCCACTCTCACGCATGCCACTCCGTCGCCCGTGATATCCCGGAGTTGCGCGTCTATTGCCGAGGTTCCCCTGGGTCTAGTGCACCTGGGATTTCATTATGGAGGCGTTGTCATGCGTTTCGTGGAAGTGGCAGGCGTGAGTACAAGGCTCACCGCCTTCTTTAGCACATGTGCCTCACAGTGCAGAGCCTCTCACTCGGAGGCGTGCCAGCAGGGCTGCCGTGATTTGGCAGGCGGTGCGCGCCTACTTTCCAACTCCCCTGGGACTATCTAGTGCACGCGGGAATCCATTTTAGCCGCGTGGTGATGTGTTTCGTGGAAGTGGCAGGCGTGAGTACAAGGCTCACCCCTTCCTCTTGCACAGCCTCCCACTCTCACGCCTGCCACTCCGTCGCCCGTGATATCCCGGAGTTGCGCGTCTATTGCCGAGGTTCCCCTGGGTCTAGTGCACCTGGGATTTCATTTTGGAGGCGTTGTCATGCGTTTCGTGGAAGTGGCAGGCGTGAGTACAAGGCTCACCGCCTTCTTTAGCACATGTGCCTCATAGTGCAGAGCCTCTCACTCGGAGGCGTGCCAGCAGGGCTGCCGTGATTTGGCAGGAGGTGCGCGCCTACTTTCCAACTCCCCTGGGACTATCTAGTGCACGCGGGAATCCATTTTAGCCGCGTGGTGATGTGTTTCGTGGAAGTGGCAGGCGTGAGTACAAGGCTCACCCCTTACACCTTGCACAGCCTCCCACTCTCACGCATGCCACTCCGTCGCCCGTGATATCCCGGAGTTGCGCGTCTATTGCCGAGGTTCCCCTGGGTCTAGTGCACCTGGGATTTCATTATGGAGGCGTTGTCATGCGTTTCGTGGAAGTGGCAGGCGTGAGTACAAGGCTCACCGCCTTCTTTAGCACATGTGCCTCACAGTGCAGAGCCTCTCACTCGGAGGCGTGCCAGCAGGGCTGCCGTGATTTGGCAGGCGGTGCGCGCCTACTTTCCAACTCCCCTGGGACTATCTAGTGCACGCGGGAATCCATTTTAGCCGCGTGGTGATGTGTTTCGTGGAAGTGGCAGGCGTGAGTACAAGGCTCACCCCTTCCTCTTGCACAGCCTCCCACTCTCACGCATGCCACTCCGTCGCCCGTGATATCCCGGAGTTGCGCGTCTATTGCCGAGGTTCCCCTGGGTCTAGTGCACCTGGGATTTCATTATGGAGGCGTTGTCATGCGTTTCGTGGAAGTGGCAGGCGTGAGTACAAGGCTCACCGCCTTCTTTAGCACATGTGCCTCACAGTGCAGAGCCTCTCACTCGGAGGCGTGCCAGCAGGGCTGCCGTGATTTGGCAGGAGGTGCGCGCCTACTTTCCAACTCCCCTGGGACTATCTAGTGCACGCGGGAATCCATTTTAGCCGCGTGGTGATGTGTTTCGTGGAAGTGGCAGGCGTGAGTACAAGGCTCACCGCCTTCTTTAGCACATGTGCCTCACAGTGCAGAGCCTCTCACTCGGAGGCGTGCCAGCAGGGCTGCCGTGATTTGGCAGGCGGTGCGCGCCTACTTTCCAACTCCCCTGGGACTATCTAGTGCACGCGGGAATCCATTTTAGCCGCGTGGTGATGTGTTTCGTGGAAGTGGCAGGCGTGAGTACAAGGCTCACCCCTTCCTCTTGCACAGCCTCCCACTCTCACGCATGCCACTCCGTCGCCCGTGATATCCCGGAGTTGCGCGTCTATTGCCGAGGTTCCCCTGGGTCTAGTGCACCTGGGATTTCATTATGGAGGCGTTGTCATGCGTTTCGTGGAAGTGGCAGGCGTGAGTACAAGGCTCACCGCCTTCTTTAGCACATGTGCCTCACAGTGCAGAGCCTCTCACTCGGAGGCGTGCCAGCAGGGCTGCCGTGATTTGGCAGGAGGTGCGCGCCTACTTTCCAACTCCCCTGGGACTATCTAGTGCACGCGGGAATCCATTTTAGCCGCGTGGTGATGTGTTTCGTGGAAGTGGCAGGCGTGAGTACAAGGCTCACCCCTTACACCTTGCACAGCCTCCCACTCTCACGCATGCCACTCCGTCGCCCGTGATATCCCGGAGTTGCGCGTCTATTGCCGAGGTTCCCCTGGGTCTAGTGCACCTGGGATTTCATTATGGAGGCGTTGTCATGCGTTTCGTGGAAGTGGCAGGCGTGAGTACAAGGCTCACCGCCTTCTTTAGCACATGTGCCTCACAGTGCAGAGCCTCTCACTCGGAGGCGTGCCAGCAGGGCTGCCGTGATTTGGCAGGCGGTGCGCGCCTACTTTCCAACTCCCCTGGGACTATCTAGTGCACGCGGGAATCCATTTTAGCCGCGTGGTGATGTGTTTCGTGGAAGTGGCAGGCGTGAGTACAAGGCTCACCCCTTCCTCTTGCACAGCCTCCCACTCTCACGCATGCCACTCCGTCGCCCGTGATATCCCGGAGTTGCGCGTCTATTGCCGAGGTTCCCCTGGGTCTAGTGCACCTGGGATTTCATTATGGAGGCGTTGTCATGCGTTTCGTGGAAGTGGCAGGCGTGAGTACAAGGCTCACCGCCTTCTTTAGCACATGTGCCTCACAGTGCAGAGCCTCTCACTCGGAGGCGTGCCACCAGGGCTGCCGTGATTTGGCAGGAGGTGCGCGCCTACTCTCCAACTCCCCTGGGACTATCTAGTGCACGCGGGAATCCATTTTAGCCGCGTGGTGATGTGTTTCGTGGAAGTGGCAGGCGTGAGTACAAGGCTCACCCCTTACACCTTGCACAGCCTCCCACTCTCACGCATGCCACTCCGTCGCCCGTGATATCCCGGAGTTGCGCGTCTATTGCCGAGGTTCCCCTGGGTCTAGTGCACCTGGGATTTCATTTTGGAGGCGTTGTCATGCGTTTCGTGGAAGTGGCAGGCGTGAGTACAAGGCTCACCGCCTTCTTTAGCACATGTGCCTCACAGTGCAGAGCCTCTCACTCGGAGGCGTGCCAGCAGGGCTGCCGTGATTTGGCAGGCGGTGCGCGCCTACTTTCCAACTCCCCTGGGACTATCTAGTGCACGCGGGAATCCATTTTAGCCGCGTGGTGATGTGTTTCGTGGAAGTGGCAGGCGTGAGTACAAGGCTCACCCCTTCCTCTTGCACAGCCTCCCACTCTCACGCATGCCACTCCGTCGCCCGTGATATCCCGGAGTTGCGCGTCTATTGCCGAGGTTCCCCTGGGTCTAGTGCACCTGGGATTTCATTTTGGAGGCGTTGTCATGCGTTTCGTGGAAGTGGCAGGCGTGAGTACAAGGCTCACCGCCTTCTTTAGCACATGTGCCTCACAGTGCAGAGCCTCTCACTCGGAGGCGTGCCAGCAGGGCTGCCGTGATTTGGCAGGAGGTGCGCGCCTACTCTCCAACTCCCCTGGGACTATCTAGTGCACGCGGGAATCCATTTTAGCCGCGTGGTGATGTGTTTCGTGGAAGTGGCAGGCGTGAGTACAAGGCTCACCCCTTACACCTTGCACAGCCTCCCACTCTCACGCATGCCACTCCGTCGCCCGTGATATCCCGGAGTTGCGCGTCTATTGCCGAGGTTCCCCTGGGTCTAGTGCACCTGGGATTTCATTATGGAGGCGTTGTCATGCGTTTCGTGGAAGTGGCAGGCGTGAGTACAAGGCTCACCGCCTTCTTTAGCACATGTGCCTCACAGTGCAGAGCCTCTCACTCGGAGGCGTGCCAGCAGGGCTGCCGTGATTTGGCAGGCGGTGCGCGCCTACTTTCCAACTCCCCTGGGACTATCTAGTGCACGCGGGAATCCATTTTAGCCGCGTGGTGATGTGTTTCGTGGAAGTGGCAGGCGTGAGTACAAGGCTCACCCCTTCCTCTTGCACAGCCTCCCACTCTCACGCATGCCACTCCGTCGCCCGTGATATCCCGGAGTTGCGCGTCTATTGCCGAGGTTCCCCTGGGTCTAGTGCACCTGGGATTTCATTTTGGAGGCGTTGTCATGCGTTTCGTGGAAGTGGCAGGCGTGAGTACAAGGCTCACCGCCTTCTTTAGCACATGTGCCTCATAGTGCAGAGCCTCTCACTCGGAGGCGTGCCAGCAGGGCTGCCGTGATTTGGCAGGAGGTGCGCGCCTACTTTCCAACTCCCCTGGGACTATCTAGTGCACGCGGGAATCCATTTTAGCCGCGTGGTGATGTGTTTCGTGGAAGTGGCAGGCGTGAGTACAAGGCTCACCCCTTACACCTTGCACAGCCTCCCACTCTCACGCATGCCACTCCGTCGCCCGTGATATCCCGGAGTTGCGCGTCTATTGCCGAGGTTCCCCTGGGTCTAGTGCACCTGGGATTTCATTATGGAGGCGTTGTCATGCGTTTCGTGGAAGTGGCAGGCGTGAGTACAAGGCTCACCGCCTTCTTTAGCACATGTGCCTCACAGTGCAGAGCCTCTCACTCGGAGGC
This sequence comes from Stylophora pistillata, assembly GCF_964205215.1. Lineage (NCBI taxonomy): Eukaryota > Metazoa > Cnidaria > Anthozoa > Scleractinia > Pocilloporidae > Stylophora > Stylophora pistillata. Next base: position 59,306,561 of record NC_142520.1, on the reverse strand, counting down.
GTGCCAGCAGGGCTGCCGTGATTTGGCAGGAGGTGCGCGCCTACTCTCCAACTCCCCTGGGACTATCTAGTGCACGCGGGAATCCATTTTAGCCGCGTGGTGATGTGTTTCGTGGAAGTGGCAGGCGTGAGTACAAGGCTCACCCCTTACACCTTGCACAGCCTCCCACTCTCACGCATGCCACTCCGTCGCCCGTGATATCCCGGAGTTGCGCGTCTATTGCCGAGGTTCCCCTGTGTCTAGTGCACCTGGGATTTCATTATGGAGGCGTTGTCATGCGTTTCGTGGAAGTGGCAGGCGTGAGTACAAGGCTCACCGCCTTCTTTAGCACATGTGCCTCACAGTGCAGAGCCTCTCACTCGGAGGCGTGCCAGCAGGGCTGCCGTGATTTGGCAGGCGGTGCGCGCCTACTTTCCAACTCCCCTGGGACTATCTAGTGCACGCGGGAATCCATTTTAGCCGCGTGGTGATGTGTTTCGTGGAAGTGGCAGGCGTGAGTACAAGGCTCACCCCTTCCTCTTGCAGAGCCTCCCACTCTCACGCATGCCACTCCGTCGCCCGTGATATCCCGGAGTTGCGCGTCTATTGCCGAGGTTCCCCTGGGTCTAGTGCACCTGGGATTTCATTTTGGAGGCGTTGTCATGCGTTTCGTGGAAGTGGCAGGCGTGAGTACAAGGCTCACCGCCTTCTTTAGCACATGTGCCTCATAGTGCAGAGCCTCTCACTCGGAGGCGTGCCAGCAGGGCTGCCGTGATTTGGCAGGAGGTGCGCGCCTACTTTCCAACTCCCCTTGGACTATCTAGTGCACGCGGGAATCCATTTTAGCCGCGTGGTGATGTGTTTCGTGGAAGTGGCAGGCGTGAGTACAAGGCTCACCCCTTACACCTTGCACAGCCTCCCACTCTCACGCATGCCACTCCGTCGCCCGTGATATCCCGGAGTTGCGCGTCTATTGCCGAGGTTCCCCTGGGTCTAGTGCACCTGGGATTTCATTATGGAGGCGTTGTCATGCGTTTCGTGGAAGTGGCAGGCGTGAGTACAAGGCTCACCGCCTTCTTTAGCACATGTGCCTCACAGTGCAGAGCCTCTCACTCGGAGGCGTGCCAGCAGGGCTGCCGTGATTTGGCAGGAGGTGCGCGCCTACTCTCCAACTCCCCTGGGACTATCTAGTGCACGCGGGAATCCATTTTAGCCGCGTGGTGATGTGTTTCGTGGAAGTGGCAGGCGTGAGTACAAGGCTCACCCCTTACACCTTGCACAGCCTCCCACTCTCACGCATGCCACTCCGTCGCCCGTGATATCCCGGAGTTGCGCGTCTATTGCCGAGGTTCCCCTGTGTCTAGTGCACCTGGGATTTCATTATGGAGGCGTTGTCATGCGTTTCGTGGAAGTGGCAGGCGTGAGTACAAGGCTCACCGCCTTCTTTAGCACATGTGCCTCACAGTGCAGAGCCTCTCACTCGGAGGCGTGCCAGCAGGGCTGCCGTGATTTGGCAGGCGGTGCGCGCCTACTTTCCAACTCCCCTGGGACTATCTAGTGCACGCGGGAATCCATTTTAGCCGCGTGGTGATGTGTTTCGTGGAAGTGGCAGGCGTGAGTACAAGGCTCACCCCTTCCTCTTGCAGAGCCTCCCACTCTCACGCATGCCACTCCGTCGCCCGTGATATCCCGGAGTTGCGCGTCTATTGCCGAGGTTCCCCTGGGTCTAGTGCACCTGGGATTTCATTATGGAGGCGTTGTCATGCGTTTCGTGGAAGTGGCAGGCGTGAGTACAAGGCTCACCGCCTTCTTTAGCACATGTGCCTCATAGTGCAGAGCCTCTCACTCGGAGGCGTGCCAGCAGGGCTGCCGTGATTTGGCAGGAGGTGCGCGCCTACTCTCCAACTCCCCTGGGACTATCTAGTGCACGCGGGAATCCATTTTAGCCGCGTGGTGATGTGTTTCGTGGAAGTGGCAGGCGTGAGTACAAGGCTCACCCCTTCCTCTTGCACAGCCTCCCACTCTCACGCATGCCACTCCGTCGCCCGTGATATCCCGGAGTTGCGCGTCTATTGCCGAGGTTCCCCTGGGTCTAGTGCACCTGGGATTTCATTTTGGAGGCGTTGTCATGCGTTTCGTGGAAGTGGCAGGCGTGAGTACAAGGCTCACCGCCTTCTTTAGCACATGTGCCTCACAGTGCAGAGCCTCTCACTCGGAGGCGTGCCAGCAGGGCTGCCGTGATTTGGCAGGAGGTGCGCGCCTACTTTCCAACTCCCCTGGGACTATCTAGTGCACGCGGGAATCCATTTTAGCCGCGTGGTGATGTGTTTCGTGGAAGTGGCAGGCGTGAGTACAAGGCTCACCCCTTACACCTTGCACAGCCTCCCACTCTCACGCATGCCACTCCGTCGCCCGTGATATCCCGGAGTTGCGCGTCTATTGCCGAGGTTCCCCTGTGTCTAGTGCACCTGGGATTTCATTATGGAGGCGTTGTCATGCGTTTCGTGGAAGTGGCAGGCGTGAGTACAAGGCTCACCGCCTTCTTTAGCACATGTGCCTCACAGTGCAGAGCCTCTCACTCGGAGGCGTGCCACCAGGGCTGCCGTGATTTGGCAGGCGGTGCGCGCCTACTTTCCAACTCCCCTGGGACTATCTAGTGCACGCGGGAATCCATTTTAGCCGCGTGGTGATGTGTTTCGTGGAAGTGGCAGGCGTGAGTACAAGGCTCACCCCTTCCTCTTGCACAGCCTCCCACTCTCACGCCTGCCACTCCGTCGCCCGTGATATCCCGGAGTTGCGCGTCTATTGCCGAGGTTCCCCTGGGTCTAGTGCACCTGGGATTTCATTATGGAGGCGTTGTCATGCGTTTCGTGGAAGTGGCAGGCGTGAGTACAAGGCTCACCGCCTTCTTTAGCACATGTGCCTCACAGTGCAGAGCCTCTCACTCGGAGGCGTGCCAGCAGGGCTGCCGTGATTTGGCAGGAGGTGCGCGCCTACTCTCCAACTCCCCTGGGACTATCTAGTGCACGCGGGAATCCATTTTAGCCGCGTGGTGATGTGTTTCGTGGAAGTGGCAGGCGTGAGTACAAGGCTCACCCCTTACACCTTGCACAGCCTCCCACTCTCACGCATGCCACTCCTTCGCCCGTGATATCCCGGAGTTGCGCGTCTATTGCCGAGGTTCCCCTGGGTCTAGTGCACCTGGGATTTCATTATGGAGGCGTTGTCATGCGTTTCGTGGAAGTGGCAGGCGTGAGTACAAGGCTCACCGCCTTCTTTAGCACATGTGCCTCACAGTGCAGAGCCTCTCACTCGGAGGCGTGCCAGCAGGGCTGCCGTGATTTGGCAGGCGGTGCGCGCCTACTTTCCAACTCCCCTGGGACTATCTAGTGCACGCGGGAATCCATTTTAGCCGCGTGGTGATGTGTTTCGTGGAAGTGGCAGGCGTGAGTACAAGGCTCACCCCTTCCTCTTGCACAGCCTCCCACTCTCACGCCTGCCACTCCGTCGCCCGTGATATCCCGGAGTTGCGCGTCTATTGCCGAGGTTCCCCTGGGTCTAGTGCACCTGGGATTTCATTTTGGAGGCGTTGTCATGCGTTTCGTGGAAGTGGCAGGCGTGAGTACAAGGCTCACCGCCTTCTTTAGCACATGTGCCTCACAGTGCAGAGCCTCTCACTCGGAGGCGTGCCAGCAGGGCTGCCGTGATTTGGCAGGAGGTGCGCGCCTACTTTCCAACTCCCCTGGGACTATCTAGTGCACGCGGGAATCCATTTTAGCCGCGTGGTGATGTGTTTCGTGGAAGTGGCAGGCGTGAGTACAAGGCTCACCCCTTACACCTTGCACAGCCTCCCACTCTCACGCATGCCACTCCGTCGCCCGTGATATCCCGGAGTTGCGCGTCTATTGCCGAGGTTCCCCTGGGTCTAGTGCACCTGGGATTTCATTATGGAGGCGTTGTCATGCGTTTCGTGGAAGTGGCAGGCGTGAGTACAAGGCTCACCGCCTTCTTTAGCACATGTGCCTCACAGTGCAGAGCCTCTCACTCGGAGGCGTGCCAGCAGGGCTGCCGTGATTTGGCAGGCGGTGCGCGCCTACTCTCCAACTCCCCTGGGACTATCTAGTGCACGCGGGAATCCATTTTAGCCGCGTGGTGATGTGTTTCGTGGAAGTGGCAGGCGTGAGTACAAGGCTCACCCCTTCCTCTTGCACAGCCTCCCACTCTCACGCATGCCACTCCGTCGCCCGTGATATCCCGGAGTTGCGCGTCTATTGCCGAGGTTCCCCTGGGTCTAGTGCACCTGGGATTTCATTATGGAGGCGTTGTCATGCGTTTCGTGGAAGTGGCAGGCGTGAGTACAAGGCTCACCGCCTTCTTTAGCACATGTGCCTCACAGTGCAGAGCCTCTCACTCGGAGGCGTGCCACCAGGGCTGCCGTGATTTGGCAGGAGGTGCGCGCCTACTCTCCAACTCCCCTGGGACTATCTAGTGCACGCGGGAATCCATTTTAGCCGCGTGGTGATGTGTTTCGTGGAAGTGGCAGGCGTGAGTACAAGGCTCACCCCTTACACCTTGCACAGCCTCCCACTCTCACGCATGCCACTCCGTCGCCCGTGATATCCCGGAGTTGCGCGTCTATTGCCGAGGTTCCCCTGGGTCTAGTGCACCTGGGATTTCATTTTGGAGGCGTTGTCATGCGTTTCGTGGAAGTGGCAGGCGTGAGTACAAGGCTCACCGCCTTCTTTAGCACATGTGCCTCACAGTGCAGAGCCTCTCACTCGGAGGCGTGCCAGCAGGGCTGCCGTGATTTGGCAGGCGGTGCGCGCCTACTTTTCAACTCCCCTGGGACTATCTAGTGCACGCGGGAATCCATTTTAGCCGCGTGGTGATGTGTTTCGTGGAAGTGGCAGGCGTGAGTACAAGGCTCACCCCTTCCTCTTGCACAGCCTCCCACTCTCACGCATGCCACTCCGTCGCCCGTGATATCCCGGAGTTGCGCGTCTATTGCCGAGGTTCCCCTGGGTCTAGTGCACCTGGGATTTCATTTTGGAGGCGTTGTCATGCGTTTCGTGGAAGTGGCAGGCGTGAGTACAAGGCTCACCACCTTCTTTAGCACATGTGCCTCACAGTGCAGAGCCTCTCACTCGGAGGCGTGCCAGCAGGGCTGCCGTGATTTGGCAGGAGGTGCGCGCCTACTCTCCAACTCCCCTGGGACTATCTAGTGCACGCGGGAATCCATTTTAGCCGCGTGGTGATGTGTTTCGTGGAAGTGGCAGGCGTGAGTACAAGGCTCACCCCTTACACCTTGCACAGCCTCCCACTCTCACGCATGCCACTCCGTCGCCCGTGATATCCCGGAGTTGCGCGTCTATTGCCGAGGTTCCCCTGTGTCTAGTGCACCTGGGATTTCATTATGGAGGCGTTGTCATGCGTTTCGTGGAAGTGGCAGGCGTGAGTACAAGGCTCACCGCCTTCTTTAGCACATGTGCCTCACAGTGCAGAGCCTCTCACTCGGAGGCGTGCCAGCAGGGCTGCCGTGATTTGGCAGGCGGTGCGCGCCTACTTTCCAACTCCCCTGGGACTATCTAGTGCACGCGGGAATCCATTTTAGCCGCGTGGTGATGTGTTTCGTGGAAGTGGCAGGCGTGAGTACAAGGCTCACCCCTTCCTCTTGCACAGCCTCCCACTCTCACGCCTGCCACTCCGTCGCCCGTGATATCCCGGAGTTGCGCGTCTATTGCCGAGGTTCCCCTGGGTCTAGTGCACCTGGGATTTCATTTTGGAGGCGTTGTCATGCGTTTCGTGGAAGTGGCAGGCGTGAGTACAAGGCTCACCGCCTTCTTTAGCACATGTGCCTCATAGTGCAGAGCCTCTCACTCGGAGGCGTGCCAGCAGGGCTGCCGTGATTTGGCAGGAGGTGCGCGCCTACTTTCCAACTCCCCTGGGACTATCTAGTGCACGCGGGAATCCATTTTAGCCGCGTGGTGATGTGTTTCGTGGAAGTGGCAGGCGTGAGTACAAGGCTCACCCCTTACACCTTGCACAGCCTCCCACTCTCACGCATGCCACTCCGTCGCCCGTGATATCCCGGAGTTGCGCGTCTATTGCCGAGGTTCCCCTGGGTCTAGTGCACCTGGGATTTCATTATGGAGGCGTTGTCATGCGTTTCGTGGAAGTGGCAGGCGTGAGTACAAGGCTCACCGCCTTCTTTAGCACATGTGCCTCACAGTGCAGAGCCTCTCACTCGGAGGCGTGCCAGCAGGGCTGCCGTGATTTGGCAGGCGGTGCGCGCCTACTTTCCAACTCCCCTGGGACTATCTAGTGCACGCGGGAATCCATTTTAGCCGCGTGGTGATGTGTTTCGTGGAAGTGGCAGGCGTGAGTACAAGGCTCACCCCTTCCTCTTGCACAGCCTCCCACTCTCACGCATGCCACTCCGTCGCCCGTGATATCCTGGAGTTGCGCGTCTATTGCCGAGGTTCCCCTGGGTCTAGTGCACCTGGGATTTCATTATGGAGGCGTTGTCATGCGTTTCGTGGAAGTGGCAGGCGTGAGTACAAGGCTCACCGCCTTCTTTAGCACATGTGCCTCACAGTGCAGAGCCTCTCACTCGGAGGCGTGCCACCAGGGCTGCCTTGATTTGGCAGGAGGTGCGCGCCTACTCTCCAACTCCCCTGGGACTATCTAGTGCACGCGGGAATCCATTTTAGCCGCGTGGTGATGTGTTTCGTGGAAGTGGCAGGCGTGAGTACAAGGCTCACCCCTTACACCTTGCACAGCCTCCCACTCTCACGCATGCCACTCCGTCGCCCGTGATATCCCGGAGTTGCGCGTCTATTGCCGAGGTTCCCCTGGGTCTAGTGCACCTGGGATTTCATTTTGGAGGCGTTGTTATGCGTTTCGTGGAAGTGGCAGGCGTGAGTACAAGGCTCACCGCCTTCTTTAGCACATGTGCCTCACAGTGCAGAGCCTCTCACTCGGAGGCGTGCCAGCAGGGCTGCCGTGATTTGGCAGGCGGTGCGCGCCTACTTTCCAACTCCCCTGGGACTATCTAGTGCACGCGGGAATCCATTTTAGCCGCGTGGTGATGTGTTTCGTGGAAGTGGCAGGCGTGAGTACAAGGCTCACCCCTTCCTCTTGCACAGCCTCCCACTCTCACGCATGCCACTCCGTCGCCCGTGATATCCCGGAGTTGCGCGTCTATTGCCGAGGTTCCCCTGGGTCTAGTGCACCTGGGATTTCATTTTGGAGGCGTTGTCATGCGTTTCGTGGAAGTGGCAGGCGTGAGTACAAGGCTCACCGCCTTCTTTAGCACATGTGCCTCACAGTGCAGAGCCTCTCACTCGGAGGCGTGCCAGCAGGGCTGCCGTGATTTGGCAGGAGGTGCGCGCCTACTCTCCAACTCCCCTGGGACTATCTAGTGCACGCGGGAATCCATTTTAGCCGCGTGGTGATGTGTTTCGTGGAAGTGGCAGGCGTGAGTACAAGGCTCACCCCTTACACCTTGCACAGCCTCCCACTCTCACGCATGCCACTCCGTCGCCCGTGATATCCCGGAGTTGCGCGTCTATTGCCGAGGTTCCCCTGTGTCTAGTGCACCTGGGATTTCATTATGGAGGCGTTGTCATGCGTTTCGTGGAAGTGGCAGGCGTGAGTACAAGGCTCACCGCCTTCTTTAGCACATGTGCCTCACAGTGCAGAGCCTCTCACTCGGAGGCGTGCCAGCAGGGCTGCCGTGATTTGGCAGGCGGTGCGCGCCTACTTTCCAACTCCCCTGGGACTATCTAGTGCACGCGGGAATCCATTTTAGCCGCGTGGTGATGTGTTTCGTGGAAGTGGCAGGCGTGAGTACAAGGCTCACCCCTTCCTCTTGCACAGCCTCCCACTCTCACGCATGCCACTCCGTCGCCCGTGATATCCCGGAGTTGCGCGTCTATTGCCGAGGTTCCCCTGGGTCTAGTGCACCTGGGATTTCATTTTGGAGGCGTTGTCATGCGTTTCGTGGAAGTGGCAGGCGTGAGTACAAGGCTCACCGCCTTCTTTAGCACATGTGCCTCATAGTGCAGAGCCTCTCACTCGGAGGCGTGCCAGCAGGGCTGCCGTGATTTGGCAGGAGGTGCGCGCCTACTTTCCAACTCCCCTGGGACTATCTAGTGCACGCGGGAATCCATTTTAGCCGCGTGGTGATGTGTTTCGTGGAAGTGGCAGGCGTGAGTACAAGGCTCACCCCTTACACCTTGCACAGCCTCCCACTCTCACGCATGCCACTCCGTCGCCCGTGATATCCCGGAGTTGCGCGTCTATTGCCGAGGTTCCCCTGGGTCTAGTGCACCTGGGATTTCATTATGGAGGCGTTGTCATGCGTTTCGTGGAAGTGGCAGGCGTGAGTACAAGGCTCACCGCCTTCTTTAGCACATGTGCCTCACAGTGCAGAGCCTCTCACTCGGAGGCGTGCCAGCAGGGCTGCCGTGATTTGGCAGGCGGTGCGCGCCTACTTTCCAACTCCCCTGGGACTATCTAGTGCACGCGGGAATCCATTTTAGCCGCGTGGTGATGTGTTTCGTGGAAGTGGCAGGCGTGAGTACAAGGCTCACCCCTTCCTCTTGCACAGCCTCCCACTCTCACGCATGCCACTCCGTCGCCCGTGATATCCCGGAGTTGCGCGTCTATTGCCGAGGTTCCCCTGGGTCTAGTGCACCTGGGATTTCATTATGGAGGCGTTGTCATGCGTTTCGTGGAAGTGGCAGGCGTGAGTACAAGGCTCACCGCCTTCTTTAGCACATGTGCCTCACAGTGCAGAGCCTCTCACTCGGAGGCGTGCCACCAGGGCTGCCGTGATTTGGCAGGAGGTGCGCGCCTACTCTCCAACTCCCCTGGGACTATCTAGTGCACGCGGGAATCCATTTTAGCCGCGTGGTGATGTGTTTCGTGGAAGTGGCAGGCGTGAGTACAAGGCTCAACCCTTACACCTTGCACAGCCTCCCACTCTCACGCATGCCACTCCGTCGCCCGTGATATCCCGGAGTTGCGCGTCTATTGCCGAGGTTCCCCTGGGTCTAGTGCACCTGGGATTTCATTTTGGAGGCGTTGTCATGCGTTTCGTGGAAGTGGCAGGCGTGAGTACAAGGCTCACCGCCTTCTTTAGCACATGTGCCTCACAGTGCAGAGCCTCTCACTCGGAGGCGTGCCAGCAGGGCTGCCGTGATTTGGCAGGCGGTGCGCGCCTACTTTCCAACTCCCCTGGGACTATCTAGTGCACGCGGGAATCCATTTTAGCCGCGTGGTGATGTGTTTCGTGGAAGTGGCAGGCGTGAGTACAAGGCTCACCCCTTCCTCTTGCACAGCCTCCCACTCTCACGCATGCCACTCCGTCGCCCGTGATATCCCGGAGTTGCGCGTCTATTGCCGAGGTTCCCCTGGGTCTAGTGCACCTGGGATTTCATTTTGGAGGCGTTGTCATGCGTTTCGTGGAAGTGGCAGGCGTGAGTACAAGGCTCACCGCCTTCTTTAGCACATGTGCCTCACAGTGCAGAGCCTCTCACTCGGAGGCGTGCCAGCAGGGCTGCCGTGATTTGGCAGGAGGTGCGCGCCTACTCTCCAACTCCCCTGGGACTATCTAGTGCACGCGGGAATCCATTTTAGCCGCGTGGTGATGTGTTTCGTGGAAGTGGCAGGCGTGAGTACAAGGCTCACCCCTTACACCTTGCACAGCCTCCCACTCTCACGCATGCCACTCCGTCGCCCGTGATATCCCGGAGTTGCGCGTCTATTGCCGAGGTTCCCCTGTGTCTAGTGCACCTGGGATTTCATTATGGAGGCGTTGTCATGCGTTTCGTGGAAGTGGCAGGCGTGAGTACAAGGCTCACCGCCTTCTTTAGCACATGTGCCTCACAGTGCAGAGCCTCTCACTCGGAGGCGTGCCAGCAGGGCTGCCGTGATTTGGCAGGCGGTGCGCGCCTACTTTCCAACTCCCCTGGGACTATCTAGTGCACGCGGGAATCCATTTTAGCCGCGTGGTGATGTGTTTCGTGGAAGTGGCAGGCGTGAGTACAAGGCTCACCCCTTCCTCTTGCAGAGCCTCCCACTCTCACGCATGCCACTCCGTCGCCCGTGATATCCCGGAGTTGCGCGTCTATTGCCGAGGTTCCCCTGGGTCTAGTGCACCTGGGATTTCATTTTGGAGGCGTTGTCATGCGTTTCGTGGAAGTGGCAGGCGTGAGTACAAGGCTCACCGCCTTCTTTAGCACATGTGCCTCATAGTGCAGAGCCTCTCACTCGGAGGCGTGCCAGCAGGGCTGCCGTGATTTGGCAGGAGGTGCGCGCCTACTTTCCAACTCCCCTGGGACTATCTAGTGCACGCGGGAATCCATTTTAGCCGCGTGGTGATGTGTTTCGTGGAAGTGGCAGGCGTGAGTACAAGGCTCACCCCTTACACCTTGCACAGCCTCCCACTCTCACGCATGCCACTCCGTCGCCCGTGATATCCCGGAGTTGCGCGTCTATTGCCGAGGTTCCCCTGTGTCTAGTGCACCTGGGATTTCATTATGGAGGCGTTGTCATGCGTTTCGTGGAAGTGGCAGGCGTGAGTACAAGGCTCACCGCCTTCTTTAGCACATGTGCCTCACAGTGCAGAGCCTCTCACTCGGAGGCGTGCCAGCAGGGCTGCCGTGATTTGGCAGGCGGTGCGCGCCTACTTTCCAACTCCCCTGGGACTATCTAGTGCACGCGGGAATCCATTTTAGCCGCGTGGTGATGTGTTTCGTGGAAGTGGCAGGCGTGAGTACAAGGCTCACCCCTTCCTCTTGCAGAGCCTCCCACTCTCACGCATGCCACTCCGTCGCCCGTGATATCCCGGAGTTGCGCGTCTATTGCCGAGGTTCCCCTGGGTCTAGTGCACCTGGGATTTCATTATGGAGGCGTTGTCATGCGTTTCGTGGAAGTGGCAGGCGTGAGTACAAGGCTCACCGCCTTCTTTAGCACATGTGCCTCATAGTGCAGAGCCTCTCACTCGGAGGCGTGCCAGCAGGGCTGCCGTGATTTGGCAGGAGGTGCGCGCCTACTCTCCAACTCCCCTGGGACTATCTAGTGCACGCGGGAATCCATTTTAGCCGCGTGGTGATGTGTTTCGTGGAAGTGGCAGGCGTGAGTACAAGGCTCACCCCTTCCTCTTGCACAGCCTCCCACTCTCACGCATGCCACTCCGTCGCCCGTGATATCCCGGAGTTGCGCGTCTATTGCCGAGGTTCCCCTGGGTCTAGTGCACCTGGGATTTCATTTTGGAGGCGTTGTCATGCGTTTCGTGGAAGTGGCAGGCGTGAGTACAAGGCTCACCGCCTTCTTTAGCACATGTGCCTCACAGTGCAGAGCCTCTCACTCGGAGGCGTGCCAGCAGGGCTGCCGTGATTTGGCAGGAGGTGCGCGCCTACTTTCCAACTCCCCTGGGACTATCTAGTGCACGCGGGAATCCATTTTAGCCGCGTGGTGATGTGTTTCGTGGAAGTGGCAGGCGTGAGTACAAGGCTCACCCCTTACACCTTGCACAGCCTCCCACTCTCACGCATGCCACTCCGTCGCCCGTGATATCCCGGAGTTGCGCGTCTATTGCCGAGGTTCCCCTGTGTCTAGTGCACCTGGGATTTCATTATGGAGGCGTTGTCATGCGTTTCGTGGAAGTGGCAGGCGTGAGTACAAGGCTCACCGCCTTCTTTAGCACATGTGCCTCACAGTGCAGAGCCTCTCACTCGGAGGCGTGCCACCAGGGCTGCCGTGATTTGGCAGGCGGTGCGCGCCTACTTTCCAACTCCCCTGGGACTATCTAGTGCACGCGGGAATCCATTTTAGCCGCGTGGTGATGTGTTTCGTGGAAGTGGCAGGCGTGAGTACAAGGCTCACCCCTTCCTCTTGCACAGCCTCCCACTCTCACGCCTGCCACTCCGTCGCCCGTGATATCCCGGAGTTGCGCGTCTATTGCCGAGGTTCCCCTGGGTCTAGTGCACCTGGGATTTCATTATGGAGGCGTTGTCATGCGTTTCGTGGAAGTGGCAGGCGTGAGTACAAGGCTCACCGCCTTCTTTAGCACATGTGCCTCACAGTGCAGAGCCTCTCACTCGGAGGCGTGCCAGCAGGGCTGCCGTGATTTGGCAGGAGGTGCGCGCCTACTTTCCAACTCCCCTGGGACTATCTAGTGCACGCGGGAATCCATTTTAGCCGCGTGGTGATGTGTTTCGTGGAAGTGGCAGGCGTGAGTACAAGGCTCACCCCTTACACCTTGCACAGCCTCCCACTCTCACGCATGCCACTCCGTCGCCCGTGATATCCCGGAGTTGCGCGTCTATTGCCGAGGTTCCCCTGTGTCTAGTGCACCTGGGATTTCATTATGGAGGCGTTGTCATGCGTTTCGTGGAAGTGGCAGGCGTGAGTACAAGGCTCACCGCCTTCTTTAGCACATGTGCCTCACAGTGCAGAGCCTCTCACTCGGAGGCGTGCCACCAGGGCTGCCGTGATTTGGCAGGCGGTGCGCGCCTACTTTCCAACTCCCCTGGGACTATCTAGTGCACGCGGGAATCCATTTTAGCCGCGTGGTGATGTGTTTCGTGGAAGTGGCAGGCGTGAGTACAAGGCTCACCCCTTCCTCTTGCACAGCCTCCCACTCTCACGCCTGCCACTCCGTCGCCCGTGATATCCCGGAGTTGCGCGTCTATTGCCGAGGTTCCCCTGGGTCTAGTGCACCTGGGATTTCATTATGGAGGCGTTGTCATGCGTTTCGTGGAAGTGGCAGGCGTGAGTACAAGGCTCACCGCCTTCTTTAGCACATGTGCCTCACAGTGCAGAGCCTCTCACTCGGAGGCGTGCCAGCAGGGCTGCCGTGATTTGGCAGGAGGTGCGCGCCTACTCTCCAACTCCCCTGGGACTATCTAGTGCACGCGGGAATCCATTTTAGCCGCGTGGTGATGTGTTTCGTGGAAGTGGCAGGCGTGAGTACAAGGCTCACCCCTTACACCTTGCACAGCCTCCCACTCTCACGCATGCCACTCCGTCGCCCGTGATATCCCGGAGTTGCGCGTCTATTGCCGAGGTTCCCCTGGGTCTAGTGCACCTGGGATTTCATTATGGAGGCGTTGTCATGCGTTTCGTGGAAGTGGCAGGCGTGAGTACAAGGCTCACCGCCTTCTTTAGCACATGTGCCTCACAGTGCAGAGCCTCTCACTCGGAGGCGTGCCAGCAGGGCTGCCGTGATTTGGCAGGCGGTGCGCGCCTACTTTCCAACTCCCCTGGGACTATCTAGTGCACGCGGGAATCCATTTTAGCCGCGTGGTGATGTGTTTCGTGGAAGTGGCAGGCGTGAGTACAAGGCTCACCCCTTCCTCTTGCACAGCCTCCCACTCTCACGCCTGCCACTCCGTCGCCCGTGATATCCCGGAGTTGCGCGTCTATTGCCGAGGTTCCCCTGGGTCTAGTGCACCTGGGATTTCATTTTGGAGGCGTTGTCATGCGTTTCGTGGAAGTGGCAGGCGTGAGTACAAGGCTCACCGCCTTCTTTAGCACATGTGCCTCATAGTGCAGAGCCTCTCACTCGGAGGCGTGCCAGCAGGGCTGCCGTGATTTGGCAGGAGGTGCGCGCCTACTTTCCAACTCCCCTGGGACTATCTAGTGCACGCGGGAATCCATTTTAGCCGCGTGGTGATGTGTTTCGTGGAAGTGGCAGGCGTGAGTACAAGGCTCACCCCTTACACCTTGCACAGCCTCCCACTCTCACGCATGCCACTCCGTCGCCCGTGATATCCCGGAGTTGCGCGTCTATTGCCGAGGTTCCCCTGGGTCTAGTGCACCTGGGATTTCATTATGGAGGCGTTGTCATGCGTTTCGTGGAAGTGGCAGGCGTGAGTACAAGGCTCACCGCCTTCTTTAGCACATGTGCCTCACAGTGCAGAGCCTCTCACTCGGAGGCGTGCCAGCAGGGCTGCCGTGATTTGGCAGGCGGTGCGCGCCTACTTTCCAACTCCCCTGGGACTATCTAGTGCACGCGGGAATCCATTTTAGCCGCGTGGTGATGTGTTTCGTGGAAGTGGCAGGCGTGAGTACAAGGCTCACCCCTTCCTCTTGCACAGCCTCCCACTCTCACGCATGCCACTCCGTCGCCCGTGATATCCCGGAGTTGCGCGTCTATTGCCGAGGTTCCCCTGGGTCTAGTGCACCTGGGATTTCATTATGGAGGCGTTGTCATGCGTTTCGTGGAAGTGGCAGGCGTGAGTACAAGGCTCACCGCCTTCTTTAGCACATGTGCCTCACAGTGCAGAGCCTCTCACTCGGAGGCGTGCCACCAGGGCTGCCGTGATTTGGCAGGAGGTGCGCGCCTACTCTCCAACTCCCCTGGGACTATCTAGTGCACGCGGGAATCCATTTTAGCCGCGTGGTGATGTGTTTCGTGGAAGTGGCAGGCGTGAGTACAAGGCTCACCCCTTACACCTTGCACAGCCTCCCACTCTCACGCATGCCACTCCGTCGCCCGTGATATCCCGGAGTTGCGCGTCTATTGCCGAGGTTCCCCTGGGTCTAGTGCACCTGGGATTTCATTTTGGAGGCGTTGTCATGCGTTTCGTGGAAGTGGCAGGCGTGAGTACAAGGCTCACCGCCTTCTTTAGCACATGTGCCTCACAGTGCAGAGCCTCTCACTCGGAGGCGTGCCAGCAGGGCTGCCGTGATTTGGCAGGCGGTGCGCGCCTACTTTCCAACTCCCCTGGGACTATCTAGTGCACGCGGGAATCCATTTTAGCCGCGTGGTGATGTGTTTCGTGGAAGTGGCAGGCGTGAGTACAAGGCTCACCCCTTCCTCTTGCACAGCCTCCCACTCTCACGCATGCCACTCCGTCGCCCGTGATATCCCGGAGTTGCGCGTCTATTGCCGAGGTTCCCCTGGGTCTAGTGCACCTGGGATTTCATTTTGGAGGCGTTGTCATGCGTTTCGTGGAAGTGGCAGGCGTGAGTACAAGGCTCACCGCCTTCTTTAGCACATGTGCCTCACAGTGCAGAGCCTCTCACTCGGAGGCGTGCCAGCAGGGCTGCCGTGATTTGGCAGGAGGTGCGCGCCTACTCTCCAACTCCCCTGGGACTATCTAGTGCACGCGGGAATCCATTTTAGCCGCGTGGTGATGTGTTTCGTGGAAGTGGCAGGCGTGAGTACAAGGCTCACCCCTTACACCTTGCACAGCCTCCCACTCTCACGCATGCCACTCCGTCGCCCGTGATATCCCGGAGTTGCGCGTCTATTGCCGAGGTTCCCCTGTGTCTAGTGCACCTGGGATTTCATTATGGAGGCGTTGTCATGCGTTTCGTGGAAGTGGCAGGCGTGAGTACAAGGCTCACCGCCTTCTTTAGCACATGTGCCTCACAGTGCAGAGCCTCTCACTCGGAGGCGTGCCAGCAGGGCTGCCGTGATTTGGCAGGCGGTGCGCGCCTACTTTCCAACTCCCCTGGGACTATCTAGTGCACGCGGGAATCCATTTTAGCCGCGTGGTGATGTGTTTCGTGGAAGTGGCAGGCGTGAGTACAAGGCTCACCCCTTCCTCTTGCACAGCCTCCCACTCTCACGCATGCCACTCCGTCGCCCGTGATATCCCGGAGTTGCGCGTCTATTGCCGAGGTTCCCCTGGGTCTAGTGCACCTGGGATTTCATTTTGGAGGCGTTGTCATGCGTTTCGTGGAAGTGGCAGGCGTGAGTACAAGGCTCACCGCCTTCTTTAGCACATGTGCCTCATAGTGCAGAGCCTCTCACTCGGAGGCGTGCCAGCAGGGCTGCCGTGATTTGGCAGGAGGTGCGCGCCTACTTTCCAACTCCCCTGGGACTATCTAGTGCACGCGGGAATCCATTTTAGCCGCGTGGTGATGTGTTTCGTGGAAGTGGCAGGCGTGAGTACAAGGCTCACCCCTTACACCTTGCACAGCCTCCCACTCTCACGCATGCCACTCCGTCGCCCGTGATATCCCGGAGTTGCGCGTCTATTGCCGAGGTTCCCCTGGGTCTAGTGCACCTGGGATTTCATTATGGAGGCGTTGTCATGCCTTTCGTGGAAGTGGCAGGCGTGAGTACAAGGCTCACCGCCTTCTTTAGCACATGTGCCTCACAGTGCAGAGCCTCTCACTCGGAGGCGTGCCAGCAGGGCTGCCGTGATTTGGCAGGAGGTGCGCGCCTACTCTCCAACTCCCCTGGGACTATCTAGTGCACGCGGGAATCCATTTTAGCCGCGTGGTGATGTGTTTCGTGGAAGTGGCAGGCGTGAGTACAAGGCTCACCCCTTACACCTTGCACAGCCTCCCACTCTCACGCATGCCACTCCGTCGCCCGTGATATCCCGGAGTTGCGCGTCTATTGCCGAGGTTCCCCTGTGTCTAGTGCACCTGGGATTTCATTATGGAGGCGTTGTCATGCGTTTCGTGGAAGTGGCAGGCGTGAGTACAAGGCTCACCGCCTTCTTTAGCACATGTGCCTCACAGTGCAGAGCCTCTCACTCGGAGGCGTGCCAGCAGGGCTGCCGTGATTTGGCAGGCGGTGCGCGCCTACTTTCCAACTCCCCTGGGACTATCTAGTGCACGCGGGAATCCATTTTAGCCGCGTGGTGATGTGTTTCGTGGAAGTGGCAGGCGTGAGTACAAGGCTCACCCCTTCCTCTTGCAGAGCCTCCCACTCTCACGCATGCCACTCCGTCGCCCGTGATATCCCGGAGTTGCGCGTCTATTGCCGAGGTTCCCCTGGGTCTAGTGCACCTGGGATTTCATTTTGGAGGCGTTGTCATGCGTTTCGTGGAAGTGGCAGGCGTGAGTACAAGGCTCACCGCCTTCTTTAGCACATGTGCCTCATAGTGCAGAGCCTCTCACTCGGAGGCGTGCCAGCAGGGCTGCCGTGATTTGGCAGGAGGTGCGCGCCTACTTTCCAACTCCCCTGGGACTATCTAGTGCACGCGGGAATCCATTTTAGCCGCGTGGTGATGTGTTTCGTGGAAGTGGCAGGCGTGAGTACAAGGCTCACCCCTTACACCTTGCACAGCCTCCCACTCTCACGCATGCCACTCCGTCGCCCGTGATATCCCGGAGTTGCGCGTCTATTGCCGAGGTTCCCCTGGGTCTAGTGCACCTGGGATTTCATTATGGAGGCGTTGTCATGCGTTTCGTGGAAGTGGCAGGCGTGAGTACAAGGCTCACCGCCTTCTTTAGCACATGTGCCTCACAGTGCAGAGCCTCTCACTCGGAGGCGTGCCAGCAGGGCTGCCGTGATTTGGCAGGAGGTGCGCGCCTACTCTCCAACTCCCCTGGGACTATCTAGTGCACGCGGGAATCCATTTTAGCCGCGTGGTGATGTGTTTCGTGGAAGTGGCAGGCGTGAGTACAAGGCTCACCCCTTACACCTTGCACAGCCTCCCACTCTCACGCATGCCACTCCGTCGCCCGTGATATCGCGGAGTTGCGCGTCTATTGCCGAGGTTCCCCTGTGTCTAGTGCACCTGGGATTTCATTATGGAGGCGTTGTCATGCGTTTCGTGGAAGTGGCAGGCGTGAGTACAAGGCTCACCGCCTTCTTTAGCACATGTGCCTCACAGTGCAGAGCCTCTCACTCGGAGGCGTGCCAGCAGGGCTGCCGTGATTTGGCAGGCGGTGCGCGCCTACTTTCCAACTCCCCTGGGACTATCTAGTGCACGCGGGAATCCATTTTAGCCGCGTGGTGATGTGTTTCGTGGAAGTGGCAGGCGTGAGTACAAGGCTCACCCCTTCCTCTTGCAGAGCCTCCCACTCTCACGCATGCCACTCCGTCGCCCGTGATATCCCGGAGTTGCGCGTCTATTGCCGAGGTTCCCCTGGGTCTAGTGCACCTGGGATTTCATTATGGAGGCGTTGTCATGCGTTTCGTGGAAGTGGCAGGCGTGAGTACAAGGCTCACCGCCTTCTTTAGCACATGTGCCTCATAGTGCAGAGCCTCTCACTCGGAGGCGTGCCAGCAGGGCTGCCGTGATTTGGCAGGAGGTGCGCGCCTACTCTCCAACTCCCCTGGGACTATCTAGTGCACGCGGGAATCCATTTTAGCCGCGTGGTGATGTGTTTCGTGGAAGTGGCAGGCGTGAGTACAAGGCTCACCCCTTCCTCTTGCACAGCCTCCCACTCTCACGCATGCCACTCCGTCGCCCGTGATATCCCGGAGTTGCGCGTCTATTGCCGAGGTTCCCCTGGGTCTAGTGCACCTGGGATTTCATTTTGGAGGCGTTGTCATGCGTTTCGTGGAAGTGGCAGGCGTGAGTACAAGGCTCACCGCCTTCTTTAGCACATGTGCCTCACAGTGCAGAGCCTCTCACTCGGAGGCGTGCCAGCAGGGCTGCCGTGATTTGGCAGGAGGTGCGCGCCTACTTTCCAACTCCCCTGGGACTATCTAGTGCACGCGGGAATCCATTTTAGCCGCGTGGTGATGTGTTTCGTGGAAGTGGCAGGCGTGAGTACAAGGCTCACCCCTTACACCTTGCACAGCCTCCCACTCTCACGCATGCCACTCCGTCGCCCGTGATATCCCGGAGTTGCGCGTCTATTGCCGAGGTTCCCCTGTGTCTAGTGCACCTGGGATTTCATTATGGAGGCGTTGTCATGCGTTTCGTGGAAGTGGCAGGCGTGAGTACAAGGCTCACCGCCTTCTTTAGCACATGTGCCTCACAGTGCAGAGCCTCTCACTCGGAGGCGTGCCACCAGGGCTGCCGTGATTTGGCAGGCGGTGCGCGCCTACTTTCCAACTCCCCTGGGACTATCTAGTGCACGCGGGAATCCATTTTAGCCGCGTGGTGATGTGTTTCGTGGAAGTGGCAGGCGTGAGTACAAGGCTCACCCCTTCCTCTTGCACAGCCTCCCACTCTCACGCCTGCCACTCCGTCGCCCGTGATATCCCGGAGTTGCGCGTCTATTGCCGAGGTTCCCCTGGGTCTAGTGCACCTGGGATTTCATTATGGAGGCGTTGTCATGCGTTTCGTGGAAGTGGCAGGCGTGAGTACAAGGCTCACCGCCTTCTTTAGCACATGTGCCTCACAGTGCAGAGCCTCTCACTCGGAGGCGTGCCAGCAGGGCTGCCGTGATTTGGCAGGAGGTGCGCGCCTACTCTCCAACTCCCCTGGGACTATCTAGTGCACGCGGGAATCCATTTTAGCCGCGTGGTGATGTGTTTCGTGGAAGTGGCAGGCGTGAGTACAAGGCTCACCCCTTACACCTTGCACAGCCTCCCACTCTCACGCATGCCACTCCTTCGCCCGTGATATCCCGGAGTTGCGCGTCTATTGCCGAGGTTCCCCTGGGTCTAGTGCACCTGGGATTTCATTATGGAGGCGTTGTCATGCGTTTCGTGGAAGTGGCAGGCGTGAGTACAAGGCTCACCGCCTTCTTTAGCACATGTGCCTCACAGTGCAGAGCCTCTCACTCGGAGGCGTGCCAGCAGGGCTGCCGTGATTTGGCAGGCGGTGCGCGCCTACTTTCCAACTCCCCTGGGACTATCTAGTGCACGCGGGAATCCATTTTAGCCGCGTGGTGATGTGTTTCGTGGAAGTGGCAGGCGTGAGTACAAGGCTCACCCCTTCCTCTTGCACAGCCTCCCACTCTCACGCCTGCCACTCCGTCGCCCGTGATATCCCGGAGTTGCGCGTCTATTGCCGAGGTTCCCCTGGGTCTAGTGCACCTGGGATTTCATTTTGGAGGCGTTGTCATGCGTTTCGTGGAAGTGGCAGGCGTGAGTACAAGGCTCACCGCCTTCTTTAGCACATGTGCCTCACAGTGCAGAGCCTCTCACTCGGAGGCGTGCCAGCAGGGCTGCCGTGATTTGGCAGGAGGTGCGCGCCTACTTTCCAACTCCCCTGGGACTATCTAGTGCACGCGGGAATCCATTTTAGCCGCGTGGTGATGTGTTTCGTGGAAGTGGCAGGCGTGAGTACAAGGCTCACCCCTTACACCTTGCACAGCCTCCCACTCTCACGCATGCCACTCCGTCGCCCGTGATATCCCGGAGTTGCGCGTCTATTGCCGAGGTTCCCCTGGGTCTAGTGCACCTGGGATTTCATTATGGAGGCGTTGTCATGCGTTTCGTGGAAGTGGCAGGCGTGAGTACAAGGCTCACCGCCTTCTTTAGCACATGTGCCTCACAGTGCAGAGCCTCTCACTCGGAGGCGTGCCAGCAGGGCTGCCGTGATTTGGCAGGCGGTGCGCGCCTACTCTCCAACTCCCCTGGGACTATCTAGTGCACGCGGGAATCCATTTTAGCCGCGTGGTGATGTGTTTCGTGGAAGTGGCAGGCGTGAGTACAAGGCTCACCCCTTCCTCTTGCACAGCCTCCCACTCTCACGCATGCCACTCCGTCGCCCGTGATATCCCGGAGTTGCGCGTCTATTGCCGAGGTTCCCCTGGGTCTAGTGCACCTGGGATTTCATTATGGAGGCGTTGTCATGCGTTTCGTGGAAGTGGCAGGCGTGAGTACAAGGCTCACCGCCTTCTTTAGCACATGTGCCTCACAGTGCAGAGCCTCTCACTCGGAGGCGTGCCACCAGGGCTGCCGTGATTTGGCAGGAGGTGCGCGCCTACTCTCCAACTCCCCTGGGACTATCTAGTGCACGCGGGAATCCATTTTAGCCGCGTGGTGATGTGTTTCGTGGAAGTGGCAGGCGTGAGTACAAGGCTCACCCCTTACACCTTGCACAGCCTCCCACTCTCACGCATGCCACTCCGTCGCCCGTGATATCCCGGAGTTGCGCGTCTATTGCCGAGGTTCCCCTGGGTCTAGTGCACCTGGGATTTCATTTTGGAGGCGTTGTCATGCGTTTCGTGGAAGTGGCAGGCGTGAGTACAAGGCTCACCGCCTTCTTTAGCACATGTGCCTCACAGTGCAGAGCCTCTCACTCGGAGGCGTGCCAGCAGGGCTGCCGTGATTTGGCAGGCGGTGCGCGCCTACTTTCCAACTCCCCTGGGACTATCTAGTGCACGCGGGAATCCATTTTAGCCGCGTGGTGATGTGTTTCGTGGAAGTGGCAGGCGTGAGTACAAGGCTCACCCCTTACACCTTGCACAGCCTCCCACTCTCACGCATGCCATTCCGTCGCCCGTGATATCCCGGAGTTGCGCGTCTATTGCCGAGGTTCCCCTGGGTCTAGTGCACCTGGGATTTCATTTTGGAGGCGTTGTCATGCGTTTCGTGGAAGTGGCAGGCGTGAGTACAAGGCTCACCGCCTTCTTTAGCACATGTGCCTCACAGTGCAGAGCCTCTCACTCGGAGGCGTGCCAGCAGGGCTGCCGTGATTTGGCAGGCGGTGCGCGCCTACTTTCCAACTCCCCTGGGACTATCTAGTGCACGCGGGAATCCATTTTAGCCGCGTGGTGATGTGTTTCGTGGAAGTGGCAGGCGTGAGTACAAGGCTCACCCCTTCCTCTTGCACAGCCTCCCACTCTCACGCATGCCACTCCGTCGCCCGTGATATCCCGGAGTTGCGCGTCTATTGCCGAGGTTCCCCTGGGTCTAGTGCACCTGGGATTTCATTTTGGAGGCGTTGTCATGCGTTTCGTGGAAGTGGCAGGCGTGAGTACAAGGCTCACCGCCTTCTTTAGCACATGTGCCTCACAGTGCAGAGCCTCTCACTCGGAGGCGTGCCAGCAGGGCTGCCGTGATTTGGCAGGCGGTGCGCGCCTACTTTCCAACTCCCCTGGGACTATCTAGTGCACGCGGGAATCCATTTTAGCCGCGTGGTGATGTGTTTCGTGGAAGTGGCAGGCGTGAGTACAAGGCTCACCCCTTCCTCTTGCACAGCCTCCCACTCTCACGCATGCCACTCCGTCGCCCGTGATATCCCGGAGTTGCGCGTCTATTGCCGAGGTTCCCCTGGGTCTAGTGCACCTGGGATTTCATTATGGAGGCGTTGTCATGCGTTTCGTGGAAGTGGCAGGCGTGAGTACAAGGCTCACCGCCTTCTTTAGCACATGTGCCTCACAGTGCAGAGCCTCTCACTCGGAGGCGTGCCACCAGGGCTGCCGTGATTTGGCAGGAGGTGCGCGCCTACTCTCCAACTCCCCTGGGACTATCTAGTGCACGCGGGAATCCATTTTAGCCGCGTGGTGATGTGTTTCGTGGAAGTGGCAGGCGTGAGTACAAGGCTCACCCCTTACACCTTGCACAGCCTCCCACTCTCACGCATGCCACTCCGTCGCCCGTGATATCCCGGAGTTGCGCGTCTATTGCCGAGGTTCTCCTGGGTCTAGTGCACCTGGGATTTCATTTTGGAGGCGTTGTCATGCGTTTCGTGGAAGTGGCAGGCGTGAGTACAAGGCTCACCGCCTTCTTTAGCACATGTGCCTCACAGTGCAGAGCCTCTCACTCGGAGGCGTGCCAGCAGGGCTGCCGTGATTTGGCAGGCGGTGCGCGCCTACTTTCCAACTCCCCTGGGACTATCTAGTGCACGCGGGAATCCATTTTAGCCGCGTGGTGATGTGTTTCGTGGAAGTGGCAGGCGTGAGTACAAGGCTCACCCCTTCCTCTTGCACAGCCTCCCACTCTCACGCATGCCACTCCGTCGCCCGTGATATCCCGGAGTTGCGCGTCTATTGCCGAGGTTCCCCTGGGTCTAGTGCACCTGGGATTTCATTTTGGAGGCGTTGTCATGCGTTTCGTGGAAGTGGCAGGCGTGAGTACAAGGCTCACCGCCTTCTTTAGCACATGTGCCTCACAGTGCAGAGCCTCTCACTCGGAGGCGTGCCAGCAGGGCTGCCGTGATTTGGCAGGAGGTGCGCGCCTACTCTCCAACTCCCCTGGGACTATCTAGTGCACGCGGGAATCCATTTTAGCCGCGTGGTGATGTGTTTCGTGGAAGTGGCAGGCGTGAGTACAAGGCTCACCCCTTACACCTTGCACAGCCTCCCACTCTCACGCATGCCACTCCGTCGCCCGTGATATCCCGGAGTTGCGCGTCTATTGCCGAGGTTCCCCTGTGTCTAGTGCACCTGGGATTTCATTATGGAGGCGTTGTCATGCGTTTCGTGGAAGTGGCAGGCGTGAGTACAAGGCTCACCGCCTTCTTTAGCACATGTGCCTCACAGTGCAGAGCCTCTCACTCGGAGGCGTGCCAGCAGGGCTGCCGTGATTTGGCAGGCGGTGCGCGCCTACTTTCCAACTCCCCTGGGACTATCTAGTGCACGCGGGAATCCATTTTAGCCGCGTGGTGATGTGTTTCGTGGAAGTGGCAGGCGTGAGTACAAGGCTCACCCCTTCCTCTTGCACAGCCTCCCACTCTCACGCATGCCACTCCGTCGCCCGTGATATCCCGGAGTTGCGCGTCTATTGCCGAGGTTCCCCTGGGTCTAGTGCACCTGGGATTTCATTTTGGAGGCGTTGTCATGCGTTTCGTGGAAGTGGCAGGCGTGAGTACAAGGCTCACCGCCTTCTTTAGCATATGTGCCTCATAGTGCAGAGCCTCTCACTCGGAGGCGTGCCAGCAGGGCTGCCGTGATTTGGCAGGAGGTGCGCGCCTACTTTCCAACTCCCCTGGGACTATCTAGTGCACGCGGGAATCCATTTTAGCCGCGTGGTGATGTGTTTCGTGGAAGTGGCAGGCGTGAGTACAAGGCTCACCCCTTACACCTTGCACAGCCTCCCACTCTCACGCATGCCACTCCGTCGCCCGTGATATCCCGGAGTTGCGCGTCTATTGCCGAGGTTCCCCTGGGTCTAGTGCACCTGGGATTTCATTATGGAGGCGTTGTCATGCGTTTCGTGGAAGTGGCAGGCGTGAGTACAAGGCTCACCGCCTTCTTTAGCACATGTGCCTCACAGTGCAGAGCCTCTCACTCGGAGGCGTGCCAGCAGGGCTGCCGTGATTTGGCAGGAGGTGCGCGCCTACTCTCCAACTCCCCTGGGACTATCTACTGCACGCGGGAATCCATTTTAGCCGCGTGGTGATGTGTTTCGTGGAAGTGGCAGGCGTGAGTACAAGGCTCACCCCTTACACCTTGCACAGCGTCCCACTCTCACGCATGCCACTCCGTCGCCCGTGATATCCCGGAGTTGCGCGTCTATTGCCGAGGTTCCCCTGTGTCTAGTGCACCTGGGATTTCATTATGGAGGCGTTGTCATGCGTTTCGTGGAAGTGGCAGGCGTGAGTACAAGGCTCACCGCCTTCTTTAGCACATGTGCCTCACAGTGCAGAGCCTCTCACTCGGAGGCGTGCCAGCAGGGCTGCCGTGATTTGGCAGGCGGTGCGCGCCTACTTTCCAACTCCCCTGGGACTATCTAGTGCACGCGGGAATCCATTTTAGCCGCGTGGTGATGTGTTTCGTGGAAGTGGCAGGCGTGAGTACAAGGCTCACCCCTTCCTCTTGCAGAGCCTCCCACTCTCACGCATGCCACTCCGTCGCCCGTGATATCCCGGAGTTGCGCGTCTATTGCCGAGGTTCCCCTGGGTCTAGTGCACCTGGGATTTCATTATGGAGGCGTTGTCATGCGTTTCGTGGAAGTGGCAGGCGTGAGTACAAGGCTCACCGCCTTCTTTAGCACATGTGCCTCATAGTGCAGAGCCTCTCACTCGGAGGCGTGCCAGCAGGGCTGCCGTGATTTGGCAGGAGGTGCGCGCCTACTCTCCAACTCCCCTGGGACTATCTAGTGCACGCGGGAATCCATTTTAGCCGCGTGGTGATGTGTTTCGTGGAAGTGGCAGGCGTGAGTACAAGGCTCACCCCTTCCTCTTGCACAGCCTCCCACTCTCACGCATGCCACTCCGTCGCCCGTGATATCCCGGAGTTGCGCGTCTATTGCCGAGGTTCCCCTGGGTCTAGTGCACCTGGGATTTCATTTTGGAGGCGTTGTCATGCGTTTCGTGGAAGTGGCAGGCGTGAGTACAAGGCTCACCGCCTTCTTTAGCACATGTGCCTCACAGTGCAGAGCCTCTCACTCGGAGGCGTGCCAGCAGGGCTGCCGTGATTTGGCAGGAGGTGCGCGCCTACTTTCCAACTCCCCTGGGACTATCTAGTGCACGCGGGAATCCATTTTAGCCGCGTGGTGATGTGTTTCGTGGAAGTGGCAGGCGTGAGTACAAGGCTCACCCCTTACACCTTGCACAGCCTCCCACTCTCACGCATGCCACTCCGTCGCCCGTGATATCCCGGAGTTGCGCGTCTATTGCCGAGGTTCCCCTGTGTCTAGTGCACCTGGGATTTCATTATGGAGGCGTTGTCATGCGTTTCGTGGAAGTGGCAGGCGTGAGTACAAGGCTCACCGCCTTCTTTAGCACATGTGCCTCACAGTGCAGAGCCTCTCACTCGGAGGCGTGCCACCAGGGCTGCCGTGATTTGGCAGGCGGTGCGCGCCTACTTTCCAACTCCCCTGGGACTATCTAGTGCACGCGGGAATCCATTTTAGCCGCGTGGTGATGTGTTTCGTGGAAGTGGCAGGCGTGAGTACAAGGCTCACCCCTTCCTCTTGCACAGCCTCCCACTCTCACGCCTGCCACTCCGTCGCCCGTGATATCCCGGAGTTGCGCGTCTATTGCCGAGGTTCCCCTGGGTCTAGTGCACCTGGGATTTCATTATGGAGGCGTTGTCATGCGTTTCGTGGAAGTGGCAGGCGTGAGTACAAGGCTCACCGCCTTCTTTAGCACATGTGCCTCACAGTGCAGAGCCTCTCACTCGGAGGCGTGCCAGCAGGGCTGCCGTGATTTGGCAGGAGGTGCGCGCCTACTCTCCAACTCCCCTGGGACTATCTAGTGCACGCGGGAATCCATTTTAGCCGCGTGGTGATGTGTTTCGTGGAAGTGGCAGGCGTGAGTACAAGGCTCACCCCTTACACCTTGCACAGCCTCCCACTCTCACGCATGCCACTCCTTCGCCCGTGATATCCCGGAGTTGCGCGTCTATTGCCGAGGTTCCCCTGGGTCTAGTGCACCTGGGATTTCATTATGGAGGCGTTGTCATGCGTTTCGTGGAAGTGGCAGGCGTGAGTACAAGGCTCACCGCCTTCTTTAGCACATGTGCCTCACAGTGCAGAGCCTCTCACTCGGAGGCGTGCCAGCAGGGCTGCCGTGATTTGGCAGGCGGTGCGCGCCTACTTTCCAACTCCCCTGGGACTATCTAGTGCACGCGGGAATCCATTTTAGCCGCGTGGTGATGTGTTTCGTGGAAGTGGCAGGCGTGAGTACAAGGCTCACCCCTTCCTCTTGCAGAGCCTCCCACTCTCACGCATGCCACTCCGTCGCCCGTGATATCCCGGAGTTGCGCGTCTATTGCCGAGGTTCCCCTGGGTCTAGTGCACCTGGGATTTCATTATGGAGGCGTTGTCATGCGTTTCGTGGAAGTGGCAGGCGTGAGTACAAGGCTCACCGCCTTCTTTAGCACATGTGCCTCATAGTGCAGAGCCTCTCACTCGGAGGCGTGCCAGCAGGGCTGCCGTGATTTGGCAGGAGGTGCGCGCCTACTCTCCAACTCCCCTGGGACTATCTAGTGCACGCGGGAATCCATTTTAGCCGCGTGGTGATGTGTTTCGTGGAAGTGGCAGGCGTGAGTACAAGGCTCACCCCTTCCTCTTGCACAGCCTCCCACTCTCACGCATGCCACTCCGTCGCCCGTGATATCCCGGAGTTGCGCGTCTATTGCCGAGGTTCCCCTGGGTCTAGTGCACCTGGGATTTCATTTTGGAGGCGTTGTCATGCGTTTCGTGGAAGTGGCAGGCGTGAGTACAAGGCTCACCGCCTTCTTTAGCACATGTGCCTCACAGTGCAGAGCCTCTCACTCGGAGGCGTGCCAGCAGGGCTGCCGTGATTTGGCAGGAGGTGCGCGCCTACTTTCCAACTCCCCTGGGACTATCTAGTGCACGCGGGAATCCATTTTAGCCGCGTGGTGATGTGTTTCGTGGAAGTGGCAGGCGTGAGTACAAGGCTCACCCCTTACACCTTGCACAGCCTCCCACTCTCACGCATGCCACTCCGTCGCCCGTGATATCCCGGAGTTGCGCGTCTATTGCCGAGGTTCCCCTGTGTCTAGTGCACCTGGGATTTCATTATGGAGGCGTTGTCATGCGTTTCGTGGAAGTGGCAGGCGTGAGTACAAGGCTCACCGCCTTCTTTAGCACATGTGCCTCACAGTGCAGAGCCTCTCACTCGGAGGCGTGCCACCAGGGCTGCCGTGATTTGGCAGGCGGTGCGCGCCTACTTTCCAACTCCCCTGGGACTATCTAGTGCACGCGGGAATCCATTTTAGCCGCGTGGTGATGTGTTTCGTGGAAGTGGCAGGCGTGAGTACAAGGCTCACCCCTTCCTCTTGCACAGCCTCCCACTCTCACGCCTGCCACTCCGTCGCCCGTGATATCCCGGAGTTGCGCGTCTATTGCCGAGGTTCCCCTGGGTCTAGTGCACCTGGGATTTCATTATGGAGGCGTTGTCATGCGTTTCGTGGAAGTGGCAGGCGTGAGTACAAGGCTCACCGCCTTCTTTAGCACATGTGCCTCACAGTGCAGAGCCTCTCACTCGGAGGCGTGCCAGCAGGGCTGCCGTGATTTGGCAGGAGGTGCGCGCCTACTCTCCAACTCCCCTGGGACTATCTAGTGCACGCGGGAATCCATTTTAGCCGCGTGGTGATGTGTTTCGTGGAAGTGGCAGGCGTGAGTACAAGGCTCACCCCTTACACCTTGCACAGCCTCCCACTCTCACGCATGCCACTCCTTCGCCCGTGATATCCCGGAGTTGCGCGTCTATTGCCGAGGTTCCCCTGGGTCTAGTGCACCTGGGATTTCATTATGGAGGCGTTGTCATGCGTTTCGTGGAAGTGGCAGGCGTGAGTACAAGGCTCACCGCCTTCTTTAGCACATGTGCCTCACAGTGCAGAGCCTCTCACTCGGAGGCGTGCCAGCAGGGCTGCCGTGATTTGGCAGGCGGTGCGCGCCTACTTTCCAACTCCCCTGGGACTATCTAGTGCACGCGGGAATCCATTTTAGCCGCGTGGTGATGTGTTTCGTGGAAGTGGCAGGCGTGAGTACAAGGCTCACCCCTTCCTCTTGCACAGCCTCCCACTCTCACGCCTGCCACTCCGTCGCCCGTGATATCCCGGAGTTGCGCGTCTATTGCCGAGGTTCCCCTGGGTCTAGTGCACCTGGGATTTCATTTTGGAGGCGTTGTCATGCGTTTCGTGGAAGTGGCAGGCGTGAGTACAAGGCTCACCGCCTTCTTTAGCACATGTGCCTCACAGTGCAGAGCCTCTCACTCGGAGGCGTGCCAGCAGGGCTGCCGTGATTTGGCAGGAGGTGCGCGCCTACTTTCCAACTCCCCTGGGACTATCTAGTGCACGCGGGAATCCATTTTAGCCGCGTGGTGATGTGTTTCGTGGAAGTGGCAGGCGTGAGTACAAGGCTCACCCCTTACACCTTGCACAGCCTCCCACTCTCACGCATGCCACTCCGTCGCCCGTGATATCCCGGAGTTGCGCGTCTATTGCCGAGGTTCCCCTGGGTCTAGTGCACCTGGGATTTCATTTTGGAGGCGTTGTCATGCGTTTCGTGGAAGTGGCAGGCGTGAGTACAAGGCTCACCGCCTTCTTTAGCACATGTGCCTCACAGTGCAGAGCCTCTCACTCGGAGGCGTGCCAGCAGGGCTGCCGTGATTTGGCAGGCGGTGCGCGCCTACTTTCCAACTCCCCTGGGACTATCTAGTGCACGCGGGAATCCATTTTAGCCGCGTGGTGATGTGTTTCGTGGAAGTGGCAGGCGTGAGTACAAGGCTCACCCCTTCCTCTTGCACAGCCTCCCACTCTCACGCATGCCACTCCGTCGCCCGTGATATCCCGGAGTTGCGCGTCTATTGCCGAGGTTCCCCTGGGTCTAGTGCACCTGGGATTTCATTTTGGAGGCGTTGTCATGCGTTTCGTGGAAGTGGCAGGCGTGAGTACAAGGCTCACCGCCTTCTTTAGCACATGTGCCTCACAGTGCAGAGCCTCTCACTCGGAGGCGTGCCAGCAGGGCTGCCGTGATTTGGCAGGAGGTGCGCGCCTACTCTCCAACTCCCCTGGGACTATCTAGTGCACGCGGGAATCCATTTTAGCCGCGTGGTGATGTGTTTCGTGGAAGTGGCAGGCGTGAGTACAAGGCTCACCCCTTACACCTTGCACAGCCTCCCACTCTCACGCATGCCACTCCGTCGCCCGTGATATCCCGGAGTTGCGCGTCTATTGCCGAGGTTCCCCTGTGTCTAGTGCACCTGGGATTTCATTATGGAGGCGTTGTCATGCGTTTCGTGGAAGTGGCAGGCGTGAGTACAAGGCTCACCGCCTTCTTTAGCACATGTGCCTCACAGTGCAGAGCCTCTCACTCGGAGGCGTGCCAGCAGGGCTGCCGTGATTTGGCAGGCGGTGCGCGCCTACTTTCCAACTCCCCTGGGACTATCTAGTGCACGCGGGAATCCATTTTAGCCGCGTGGTGATGTGTTTCGTGGAAGTGGCAGGCGTGAGTACAAGGCTCACCCCTTCCTCTTGCACAGCCTCCCACTCTCACGCCTGCCACTCCGTCGCCCGTGATATCCCGGAGTTGCGCGTCTATTGCCGAGGTTCCCCTGGGTCTAGTGCACCTGGGATTTCATTTTGGAGGCGTTGTCATGCGTTTCGTGGAAGTGGCAGGCGTGAGTACAAGGCTCACCGCCTTCTTTAGCACATGTGCCTCATAGTGCAGAGCCTCTCACTCGGAGGCGTGCCAGCAGGGCTGCCGTGATTTGGCAGGAGGTGCGCGCCTACTTTCCAACTCCCCTGGGACTATCTAGTGCACGCGGGAATCCATTTTAGCCGCGTGGTGATGTGTTTCGTGGAAGTGGCAGGCGTGAGTACAAGGCTCACCCCTTACACCTTGCACATCCTCCCACTCTCACGCATGCCACTCCGTCGCCCGTGATATCCCGGAGTTGCGCGTCTATTGCCGAGGTTCCCCTGGGTCTAGTGCACCTGGGATTTCATTATGGAGGCGTTGTCATGCGTTTCGTGGAAGTGGCAGGCGTGAGTACAAGGCTCACCGCCTTCTTTAGCACATGTGCCTCACAGTGCAGAGCCTCTCACTCGGAGGCGTGCCAGCAGGGCTGCCGTGATTTGGCAGGCGGTGCGCGCCTACTTTCCAACTCCCCTGGGACTATCTAGTGCACGCGGGAATCCATTTTAGCCGCGTGGTGATGTGTTTCGTGGAAGTGGCAGGCGTGAGTACAAGGCTCACCCCTTCCTCTTGCACAGCCTCCCACTCTCACGCATGCCACTCCGTCGCCCGTGATATCCCGGAGTTGCGCGTCTATTGCCGAGGTTCCCCTGGGTCTAGTGCACCTGGGATTTCATTATGGAGGCGTTGTCATGCGTTTCGTGGAAGTGGCAGGCGTGAGTACAAGGCTCACCGCCTTCTTTAGCACATGTGCCTCACAGTGCAGAGCCTCTCACTCGGAGGCGTGCCACCAGGGCTGCCGTGATTTGGCAGGAGGTGCGCGCCTACTCTCCAACTCCCCTGGGACTATCTAGTGCACGCGGGAATCCATTTTAGCCGCGTGGTGATGTGTTTCGTGGAAGTGGCAGGCGTGAGTACAAGGCTCACCGCTTACACCTTGCACAGCCTCCCACTCTCACGCATGCCACTCCGTCGCCCGTGATATCCCGGATTTGCGCGTCTATTGCCGAGGTTCCCCTGGGTCTAGTGCACCTGGGATTTCATTTTGGAGGCGTTGTCATGCGTTTCGTGGAAGTGGCAGGCGTGAGTACAAGGCTCACCGCCTTCTTTAGCACATGTGCCTCACAGTGCAGAGCCTCTCACTCGGAGGCGTGCCAGCAGGGCTGCCGTGATTTGGCAGGCGGTGCGCGCCTACTTTCCAACTCCCCTGGGACTATCTAGTGCACGGGGGAATCCATTTTAGCCGCGTGGTGATGTGTTTCGTGGAAGTGGCAGGCGTGAGTACAAGGCTCACCCCTTCCTCTTGCACAGCCTCCCACTCTCACGCATGCCACTCCGTCGCCCGTGATATCCCGGAGTTGCGCGTCTATTGCCGAGGTTCCCCTGGGTCTAGTGCACCTGGGATTTCATTTTGGAGGCGTTGTCATGCGTTTCGTGGAAGTGGCAGGCGTGAGTACAAGGCTTACCGCCTTCTTTAGCACATGTGCCTCACAGTGCAGAGCCTCTCACTCGGAGGCGTGCCAGCAGGGCTGCCGTGATTTGGCAGGAGGTGCGCGCCTACTCTCCAACTCCCCTGGGACTATCTAGTGCACGCGGGAATCCATTTTAGCCGCGTGGTGATGTGTTTCGTGGAAGTGGCAGGCGTGAGTACAAGGCTCACCCCTTACACCTTGCACAGCCTCCCACTCTCACGCATGCCACTCCGTCGCCCGTGATATCCCGGAGTTGCGCGTCTATTGCCGAGGTTCCCCTGTGTCTAGTGCACCTGGGATTTCATTATGGAGGCGTTGTCATGCGTTTCGTGGAAGTGGCAGGCGTGAGTACAAGGCTCACCGCCTTCTTTAGCACATGTGCCTCACAGTGCAGAGCCTCTCACTCGGAGGCGTGCCAGCAGGGCTGCCGTGATTTGGCAGGCGGTGCGCGCCTACTTTCCAACTCCCCTGGGACTATCTAGTGCACGCGGGAATCCATTTTAGCCGCGTGGTGATGTGTTTCGTGGAAGTGGCAGGCGTGAGTACAAGGCTCACCCCTTCCTCTTGCACAGCCTCCCACTCTCACGCATGCCACTCCGTCGCCCGTGATATCCCGGAGTTGCGCGTCTATTGCCGAGGTTCCCCTGGGTCTAGTGCACCTGGGATTTCATTTTGGAGGCGTTGTCATGCGTTTCGTGGAAGTGGCAGGCGTGAGTACAAGGCTCACCGCCTTCTTTAGCACATGTGCCTCATAGTGCAGAGCCTCTCACTCGGAGGCGTGCCAGCAGGGCTGCCGTGATTTGGCAGGAGGTGCGCGCCTACTTTCCAACTCCCCTGGGACTATCTAGTGCACGCGGGAATCCATTTTAGCCGCGTGGTGATGTGTTTCGTGGAAGTGGCAGGCGTGAGTACAAGGCTCACCCCTTACACCTTGCACAGCCTCCCACTCTCACGCATGCCACTCCGTCGCCCGTGATATCCCGGAGTTGCGCGTCTATTGCCGAGGTTCCCCTGGGTCTAGTGCACCTGGGATTTCATTATGGAGGCGTTGTCATGCGTTTCGTGGAAGTGGCAGGCGTGAGTACAAGGCTCACCGCCTTCTTTAGCACATGTGCCTCACAGTGCAGAGCCTCTCACTCGGAGGCGTGCCAGCAGGGCTGCCGTGATTTGGCAGGCGGTGCGCGCCTACTTTCCAACTCCCCTGGGACTATCTAGTGCACGCGGGAATCCATTTTAGCCGCGTGGTGATGTGTTTCGTGGAAGTGGCAGGCGTGAGTACAAGGCTCACCCCTTCCTCTTGCACAGCCTCCCACTCTCACGCATGCCACTCCGTCGCCCGTGATATCCCGGAGTTGCGCGTCTATTGCCGAGGTTCCCCTGGGTCTAGTGCACCTGGGATTTCATTATGGAGGCGTTGTCATGCGTTTCGTGGAAGTGGCAGGCGTGAGTACAAGGCTCACCGCCTTCTTTAGCACATGTGCCTCACAGTGCAGAGCCTCTCACTCGGAGGCGTGCCACCAGGGCTGCCGTGATTTGGCAGGAGGTGCGCGCCTACTCTCCAACTCCCCTGGGACTATCTAGTGCACGCGGGAATCCATTTTAGCCGCGTGGTGATGTGTTTCGTGGAAGTGGCAGGCGTGAGTACAAGGCTCACCCCTTACACCTTGCACAGCCTCCCACTCTCACGCATGCCACTCCGTCGCCCGTGATATCCCGGAGTTGCGCGTCTATTGCCGAGGTTCCCCTGGGTCTAGTGCACCTGGGATTTCATTTTGGAGGCGTTGTCATGCGTTTCGTGGAAGTGGCAGGCGTGAGTACAAGGCTCACCGCCTTCTTTAGCACATGTGCCTCACAGTGAAGAGCCTCTCACTCGGAGGCGTGCCAGCAGGGCTGCCGTGATTTGGCAGGCGGTGCGCGCCTACTTTCCAACTCCCCTGGGACTATCTAGTGCACGCGGGAATCCATTTTAGCCGCGTGGTGATGTGTTTCGTGGAAGTGGCAGGCGTGAGTACAAGGCTCACCCCTTCCTCTTGCACAGCCTCCCACTCTCACGCATGCCACTCCGTCGCCCGTGATATCCCGGAGTTGCGCGTCTATTGCCGAGGTTCCCCTGGGTCTAGTGCACCTGGGATTTCATTTTGGAGGCGTTGTCATGCGTTTCGTGGAAGTGGCAGGCGTGAGTACAAGGCTCACCGCCTTCTTTAGCACATGTGCCTCACAGTGCAGAGCCTCTCACTCGGAGGCGTGCCAGCAGGGCTGCCGTGATTTGGCAGGAGGTGCGCGCCTACTCTCCAACTCCCCTGGGACTATCTAGTGCACGCGGGAATCCATTTTAGCCGCGTGGTGATGTGTTTCGTGGAAGTGGCAGGCGTGAGTACAAGGCTCACCCCTTACACCTTGCACAGCCTCCCACTCTCACGCATGCCACTCCGTCGCCCGTGATATCCCGGAGTTGCGCGTCTATTGCCGAGGTTCCCCTGTGTCTAGTGCACCTGGGATTTCATTATGGAGGCGTTGTCATGCGTTTCGTGGAAGTGGCAGGCGTGAGTACAAGGCTCACCGCCTTCTTTAGCACATGTGCCTCACAGTGCAGAGCCTCTCACTCGGAGGCGTGCCAGCAGGGCTGCCGTGATTTGGCAGGCGGTGCGCGCCTACTTTCCAACTCCCCTGGGACTATCTAGTGCACGCGGGAATCCATTTTAGCCGCGTGGTGATGTGTTTCGTGGAAGTGGCAGGCGTGAGTACAAGGCTCACCCCTTCCTCTTGCACAGCCTCCCACTCTCACGCATGCCACTCCGTCGCCCGTGATATCCCGGAGTTGCGCGTCTATTGCCGAGGTTCCCCTGGGTCTAGTGCACCTGGGATTTCATTTTGGAGGCGTTGTCATGCGTTTCGTGGAAGTGGCAGGCGTGAGTACAAGGCTCACCGCCTTCTTTAGCACATGTGCCTCATAGTGCAGAGCCTCTCACTCGGAGGCGTGCCAGCAGGGCTGCCGTGATTTGGCAGGAGGTGCGCGCCTACTTTCCAACTCCCCTGGGACTATCTAGTGCACGCGGGAATCCATTTTAGCCGCGTGGTGATGTGTTTCGTGGAAGTGGCAGGCGTGAGTACAAGGCTCACCCCTTACACCTTGCACAGCCTCCCACTCTCACGCATGCCACTCCGTCGCCCGTGATATCCCGGAGTTGCGCGTCTATTGCCGAGGTTCCCCTGGGTCTAGTGCACCTGGGATTTCATTATGGAGGCGTTGTCATGCGTTTCGTGGAAGTGGCAGGCGTGAGTACAAGGCTCACCGCCTTCTTTAGCACATGTGCCTCACAGTGCAGAGCCTCTCACTCGGAGGCGTGCCAGCAGGGCTGCCGTGATTTGGCAGGAGGTGCGCGCCTACTCTCCAACTCCCCTGGGACTATCTAGTGCACGCGGGAATCCATTTTAGCCGCGTGGTGATGTGTTTCGTGGAAGTGGCAGGCGTGAGTACAAGGCTCACCCCTTACACCTTGCACAGCCTCCCACTCTCACGCATGCCACTCCGTCGCCCGTGATATCCCGGAGTTGCGCGTCTATTGCCGAGGTTCCCCTGTGTCTAGTGCACCTGGGATTTCATTATGGAGGCGTTGTCATGCGTTTCGTGGAAGTGGCAGGCGTGAGTACAAGGCTCACCGCCTTCTTTAGCACATGTGCCTCACAGTGCAGAGCCTCTCACTCGGAGGCGTGCCAGCAGGGCTGCCGTGATTTGGCAGGCGGTGCGCGCCTACTTTCCAACTCCCCTGGGACTATCTAGTGCACGCGGGAATCCATTTTAGCCGCGTGGTGATGTGTTTCGTGGAAGTGGCAGGCGTGAGTACAAGGCTCACCCCTTCCTCTTGCAGAGCCTCCCACTCTCACGCATGCCACTCCGTCCCCCGTGATATCCCGGAGTTGCGCGTCTATTGCCGAGGTTCCCCTGGGTCTAGTGCACCTGGGATTTCATTTTGGAGGCGTTGTCATGCGTTTCGTGGAAGTGGCAGGCGTGAGTACAAGGCTCACCGCCTTCTTTAGCACATGTGCCTCATAGTGCAGAGCCTCTCACTCGGAGGCGTGCCAGCAGGGCTGCCGTGATTTGGCAGGAGGTGCGCGCCTACTTTCCAACTCCCCTGGGACTATCTAGTGCACGCGGGAATCCATTTTAGCCGCGTGGTGATGTGTTTCGTGGAAGTGGCAGGCGTGAGTACAAGGCTCACCCCTTACACCTTGCACAGCCTCCCACTCTCACGCATGCCACTCCGTCGCCCGTGATATCCCGGAGTTGCGCGTCTATTGCCGAGGTTCCCCTGGGTCTAGTGCACCTGGGATTTCATTATGGAGGCGTTGTCATGCGTTTCGTGGAAGTGGCAGGCGTGAGTACAAGGCTCACCGCCTTCTTTAGCACATGTGCCTCACAGTGCAGAGCCTCTCACTCGGAGGCGTGCCAGCAGGGCTGCCGTGATTTGGCAGGAGGTGCGCGCCTACTCTCCAACTCCCCTGGGACTATCTAGTGCACGCGGGAATCCATTTTAGCCGCGTGGTGATGTGTTTCGTGGAAGTGGCAGGCGTGAGTACAAGGCTCACCCCTTACACCTTGCACAGCCTCCCACTCTCACGCATGCCACTCCGTCGCCCGTGATATCCCGGAGTTGCGCGTCTATTGCCGAGGTTCCCCTGTGTCTAGTGCACCTGGGATTTCATTATGGAGGCGTTGTCATGCGTTTCGTGGAAGTGGCAGGCGTGAGTACAAGGCTCACCGCCTTCTTTAGCACATGTGCCTCACAGTGCAGAGCCTCTCACTCGGAGGCGTGCCAGCAGGGCTGCCGTGATTTGGCAGGCGGTGCGCGCCTACTTTCCAACTCCCCTGGGACTATCTAGTGCACGCGGGAATCCATTTTAGCCGCGTGGTGATGTGTTTCGTGGAAGTGGCAGGCGTGAGTACAAGGCTCACCCCTTCCTCTTGCAGAGCCTCCCACTCTCACGCATGCCACTCCGTCGCCCGTGATATCCCGGAGTTGCGCGTCTATTGCCGAGGTTCCCCTGGGTCTAGTGCACCTGGGATTTCATTATGGAGGCGTTGTCATGCGTTTCGTGGAAGTGGCAGGCGTGAGTACAAGGCTCACCGCCTTCTTTAGCACATGTGCCTCATAGTGCAGAGCCTCTCACTCGGAGGCGTGCCAGCAGGGCTGCCGTGATTTGGCAGGAGGTGCGCGCCTACTCTCCAACTCCCCTGGGACTATCTAGTGCACGCGGGAATCCATTTTAGCCGCGTGGTGATGTGTTTCGTGGAAGTGGCAGGCGTGAGTACAAGGCTCACCCCTTCCTCTTGCACAGCCTCCCACTCTCACGCATGCCACTCCGTCGCCCGTGATATCCCGGAGTTGCGCGTCTATTGCCGAGGTTCCCCTGGGTCTAGTGCACCTGGGATTTCATTTTGGAGGCGTTGTCATGCGTTTCGTGGAAGTGGCAGGCGTGAGTACAAGGCTCACCGCCTTCTTTAGCACATGTGCCTCACAGTGCAGAGCCTCTCACTCGGAGGCGTGCCAGCAGGGCTGCCGTGATTTGGCAGGAGGTGCGCGCCTACTTTCCAACTCCCCTGGGACTATCTAGTGCACGCGGGAATCCATTTTAGCCGCGTGGTGATGTGTTTCGTGGAAGTGGCAGGCGTGAGTACAAGGCTCACCCCTTACACCTTGCACAGCCTCCCACTCTCACGCATGCCACTCCGTCGCCCGTGATATCCCGGAGTTGCGCGTCTATTGCCGAGGTTCCCCTGTGTCTAGTGCACCTGGGATTTCATTATGGAGGCGTTGTCATGCGTTTCGTGGAAGTGGCAGGCGTGAGTACAAGGCTCACCGCCTTCTTTAGCACATGTGCCTCACAGTGCAGAGCCTCTCACTCGGAGGCGTGCCACCAGGGCTGCCGTGATTTGGCAGGCGGTGCGCGCCTACTTTCCAACTCCCCTGGGACTATCTAGTGCACGCGGGAATCCATTTTAGCCGCGTGGTGATGTGTTTCGTGGAAGTGGCAGGCGTGAGTACAAGGCTCACCCCTTCCTCTTGCACAGCCTCCCACTCTCACGCCTGCCACTCCGTCGCCCGTGATATCCCGGAGTTGCGCGTCTATTGCCGAGGTTCCCCTGGGTCTAGTGCACCTGGGATTTCATTATGGAGGCGTTGTCATGCGTTTCGTGGAAGTGGCAGGCGTGAGTACAAGGCTCACCGCCTTCTTTAGCACATGTGCCTCACAGTGCAGAGCCTCTCACTCGGAGGCGTGCCAGCAGGGCTGCCGTGATTTGGCAGGAGGTGCGCGCCTACTCTCCAACTCCCCTGGGACTATCTAGTGCACGCGGGAATCCATTTTAGCCGCGTGGTGATGTGTTTCGTGGAAGTGGCAGGCGTGAGTACAAGGCTCACCCCTTACACCTTGCACAGCCTCCCACTCTCACGCATGCCACTCCGTCGCCCGTGATATCCCGGAGTTGCGCGTCTATTGCCGAGGTTCCCCTGGGTCTAGTGCACCTGGGATTTCATTATGGAGGCGTTGTCATGCGTTTCGTGGAAGTGGCAGGCGTGAGTACAAGGCTCACCGCCTTCTTTAGCACATGTGCCTCACAGTGCAGAGCCTCTCACTCGGAGGCGTGCCAGCAGGGCTGCCGTGATTTGGCAGGCGGTGCGCGCCTACTTTCCAACTCCCCTGGGACTATCTAGTGCACGCGGGAATCCATTTTAGCCGCGTGGTGATGTGTTTCGTGGAAGTGGCAGGCGTGAGTACAAGGCTCACCCCTTCCTCTTGCACAGCCTCCCACTCTCACGCCTGCCACTCCGTCGCCCGTGATATCCCGGAGTTGCGCGTCTATTGCCGAGGTTCCCCTGGGTCTAGTGCACCTGGGATTTCATTTTGGAGGCGTTGTCATGCGTTTCGTGGAAGTGGCAGGCGTGAGTACAAGGCTCACCGCCTTCTTTAGCACATGTGCCTCACAGTGC
The DNA here is from genome assembly GCF_964205215.1 of Stylophora pistillata. Classification (NCBI taxonomy): domain Eukaryota; kingdom Metazoa; phylum Cnidaria; class Anthozoa; order Scleractinia; family Pocilloporidae; genus Stylophora; species Stylophora pistillata. Next base: position 59,268,465 of record NC_142520.1, on the reverse strand, counting down.
AGAGCCTCTCACTCGGAGGCGTGCCAGCAGGGCTGCCGTGATTTGGCAGGAGGTGCGCGCCTACTTTCCAACTCCCCTGGGACTATCTAGTGCACGCGGGAATCCATTTTAGCCGCGTGGTGATGTGTTTCGTGGAAGTGGCAGGCGTGAGTACAAGGCTCACCCCTTACACCTTGCACAGCCTCCCACTCTCACGCATGCCACTCCGTCGCCCGTGATATCCCGGAGTTGCGCGTCTATTGCCGAGGTTCCCCTGGGTCTAGTGCACCTGGGATTTCATTATGGAGGCGTTGTCATGCGTTTCGTGGAAGTGGCAGGCGTGAGTACAAGGCTCACCGCCTTCTTTAGCACATGTGCCTCACAGTGCAGAGCCTCTCACTCGGAGGCGTGCCAGCAGGGCTGCCGTGATTTGGCAGGCGGTGCGCGCCTACTCTCCAACTCCCCTGGGACTATCTAGTGCACGCGGGAATCCATTTTAGCCGCGTGGTGATGTGTTTCGTGGAAGTGGCAGGCGTGAGTACAAGGCTCACCCCTTCCTCTTGCACAGCCTCCCACTCTCACGCATGCCACTCCGTCGCCCGTGATATCCCGGAGTTGCGCGTCTATTGCCGAGGTTCCCCTGGGTCTAGTGCACCTGGGATTTCATTATGGAGGCGTTGTCATGCGTTTCGTGGAAGTGGCAGGCGTGAGTACAAGGCTCACCGCCTTCTTTAGCACATGTGCCTCACAGTGCAGAGCCTCTCACTCGGAGGCGTGCCAGCAGGGCTGCCGTGATTTGGCAGGAGGTGCGCGCCTACTCTCCAACTCCCCTGGGACTATCTAGTGCACGCGGGAATCCATTTTAGCCGCGTGGTGATGTGTTTCGTGGAAGTGGCAGGCGTGAGTACAAGGCTCACCCCTTCCTCTTGCACAGCCTCCCACTCTCACGCATGCCACTCCGTCGCCCGTGATATCCCGGAGTTGCGCGTCTATTGCCGAGGTTCCCCTGGGTCTAGTGCACCTGGGATTTCATTTTGGAGGCGTTGTCATGCGTTTCGTGGAAGTGGCAGGCGTGAGTACAAGGCTCACCGCCTTCTTTAGCACATGTGCCTCACAGTGCAGAGCCTCTCACTCGGAGGCGTGCCAGCAGGGCTGCCGTGATTTGGCAGGAGGTGCGCGCCTACTTTCCAACTCCCCTGGGACTATCTAGTGCACGCGGGAATCCATTTTAGCCGCGTGGTGATGTGTTTCGTGGAAGTGGCAGGCGTGAGTACAAGGCTCACCCCTTACACCTTGCACAGCCTCCCACTCTCACGCATGCCACTCCGTCGCCCGTGATATCCCGGAGTTGCGCGTCTATTGCCGAGGTTCCCCTGGGTCTAGTGCACCTGGGATTTCATTATGGAGGCGTTGTCATGCGTTTCGTGGAAGTGGCAGGCGTGAGTACAAGGCTCACCGCCTTCTTTAGCACATGTGCCTCACAGTGCAGAGCCTCTCACTCGGAGGCGTGCCAGCAGGGCTGCCGTGATTTGGCAGGCGGTGCGCGCCTACTTTCCAACTCCCCTGGGACTATCTAGTGCACGCGGGAATCCATTTTAGCCGCGTGGTGATGTGTTTCGTGGAAGTGGCAGGCGTGAGTACAAGGCTCACCCCTTCCTCTTGCACAGCCTCCCACTCTCACGCATGCCACTCCGTCGCCCGTGATATCCCGGAGTTGCGCGTCTATTGCCGAGGTTCCCCTGGGTCTAGTGCACCTGGGATTTCATTATGGAGGCGTTGTCATGCGTTTCGTGGAAGTGGCAGGCGTGAGTACAAGGCTCACCGCCTTCTTTAGCACATGTGCCTCACAGTGCAGAGCCTCTCACTCGGAGGCGTGCCACCAGGGCTGCCGTGATTTGGCAGGAGGTGCGCGCCTACTCTCCAACTCCCCTGGGACTATCTAGTGCACGCGGGAATCCATTTTAGCCGCGTGGTGATGTGTTTCGTGGAAGTGGCAGGCGTGAGTACAAGGCTCACCCCTTACACCTTGCACAGCCTCCCACTCTCACGCATGCCACTCCGTCGCCCGTGATATCCCGGAGTTGCGCGTCTATTGCCGAGGTTCCCCTGGGTCTAGTGCACCTGGGATTTCATTTTGGAGGCGTTGTCATGCGTTTCGTGGAAGTGGCAGGCGTGAGTACAAGGCTCACCGCCTTCTTTAGCACATGTGCCTCACAGTGCAGAGCCTCTCACTCGGAGGCGTGCCAGCAGGGCTGCCGTGATTTGGCAGGCGGTGCGCGCCTACTTTCCAACTCCCCTGGGACTATCTAGTGCACGCGGGAATCCATTTTAGCCGCGTGGTGATGTGTTTCGTGGAAGTGGCAGGCGTGAGTACAAGGCTCACCCCTTCCTCTTGCACAGCCTCCCACTCTCACGCATGCCACTCCGTCGCCCGTGATATCCCGGAGTTGCGCGTCTATTGCCGAGGTTCCCCTGGGTCTAGTGCACCTGGGATTTCATTTTGGAGGCGTTGTCATGCGTTTCGTGGAAGTGGCAGGCGTGAGTACAAGGCTCACCGCCTTCTTTAGCACATGTGCCTCACAGTGCAGAGCCTCTCACTCGGAGGCGTGCCAGCAGGGCTGCCGTGATTTGGCAGGAGGTGCGCGCCTACTCTCCAACTCCCCTGGGACTATCTAGTGCACGCGGGAATCCATTTTAGCCGCGTGGTGATGTGTTTCGTGGAAGTGGCAGGCGTGAGTACAAGGCTCACCCCTTACACCTTGCACAGCCTCCCACTCTCACGCATGCCACTCCGTCGCCCGTGATATCCCGGAGTTGCGCGTCTATTGCCGAGGTTCCCCTGTGTCTAGTGCACCTGGGATTTCATTATGGAGGCGTTGTCATGCGTTTCGTGGAAGTGGCAGGCGTGAGTACAAGGCTCACCGCCTTCTTTAGCACATGTGCCTCACAGTGCAGAGCCTCTCACTCGGAGGCGTGCCAGCAGGGCTGCCGTGATTTGGCAGGCGGTGCGCGCCTACTTTCCAACTCCCCTGGGACTATCTAGTGCACGCGGGAATCCATTTTAGCCGCGTGGTGATGTGTTTCGTGGAAGTGGCAGGCGTGAGTACAAGGCTCACCCCTTCCTCTTGCACAGCCTCCCACTCTCACGCATGCCACTCCGTCGCCCGTGATATCCCGGAGTTGCGCGTCTATTGCCGAGGTTCCCCTGGGTCTAGTGCACCTGGGATTTCATTTTGGAGGCGTTGTCATGCGTTTCGTGGAAGTGGCAGGCGTGAGTACAAGGCTCACCGCCTTCTTTAGCACATGTGCCTCATAGTGCAGAGCCTCTCACTCGGAGGCGTGCCAGCAGGGCTGCCGTGATTTGGCAGGAGGTGCGCGCCTACTTTCCAACTCCCCTGGGACTATCTAGTGCACGCGGGAATCCATTTTAGCCGCGTGGTGATGTGTTTCGTGGAAGTGGCAGGCGTGAGTACAAGGCTCACCCCTTACACCTTGCACAGCCTCCCACTCTCACGCATGCCACTCCGTCGCCCGTGATATCCCGGAGTTGCGCGTCTATTGCCGAGGTTCCCCTGGGTCTAGTGCACCTGGGATTTCATTATGGAGGCGTTGTCATGCGTTTCGTGGAAGTGGCAGGCGTGAGTACAAGGCTCACCGCCTTCTTTAGCACATGTGCCTCACAGTGCAGAGCCTCTCACTCGGAGGCGTGCCAGCAGGGCTGCCGTGATTTGGCAGGCGGTGCGCGCCTACTTTCCAACTCCCCTGGGACTATCTAGTGCACGCGGGAATCCATTTTAGCCGCGTGGTGATGTGTTTCGTGGAAGTGGCAGGCGTGAGTACAAGGCTCACCCCTTACACCTTGCACAGCCTCCCACTCTCACGCATGCCACTCCGTCGCCCGTGATATCCCGGAGTTGCGCGTCTATTGCCGAGGTTCCCCTGGGTCTAGTGCACCTGGGATTTCATTATGGAGGCGTTGTCATGCGTTTCGTGGAAGTGGCAGGCGTGAGTACAAGGCTCACCGCCTTCTTTAGCACATGTGCCTCACAGTGCAGAGCCTCTCACTCGGAGGCGTGCCAGCAGGGCTGCCGTGATTTGGCAGGCGGTGCGCGCCTACTTTCCAACTCCCCTGGGACTATCTAGTGCACGCGGGAATCCATTTTAGCCGCGTGGTGATGTGTTTCGTGGAAGTGGCAGGCGTGAGTACAAGGCTCACCCCTTCCTCTTGCACAGCCTCCCACTCTCACGCCTGCCACTCCGTCGCCCGTGATATCCCGGAGTTGCGCGTCTATTGCCGAGGTTCCCCTGGGTCTAGTGCACCTGGGATTTCATTTTGGAGGCGTTGTCATGCGTTTCGTGGAAGTGGCAGGCGTGAGTACAAGGCTCACCGCCTTCTTTAGCACATGTGCCTCATAGTGCAGAGCCTCTCACTCGGAGGCGTGCCAGCAGGGCTGCCGTGATTTGGCAGGAGGTGCGCGCCTACTTTCCAACTCCCCTGGGACTATCTAGTGCACGCGGGAATCCATTTTAGCCGCGTGGTGATGTGTTTCGTGGAAGTGGCAGGCGTGAGTACAAGGCTCACCCCTTACACCTTGCACAGCCTCCCACTCTCACGCATGCCACTCCGTCGCCCGTGATATCCCGGAGTTGCGCGTCTATTGCCGAGGTTCCCCTGGGTCTAGTGCACCTGGGATTTCATTATGGAGGCGTTGTCATGCGTTTCGTGGAAGTGGCAGGCGTGAGTACAAGGCTCACCGCCTTCTTTAGCACATGTGCCTCACAGTGCAGAGCCTCTCACTCGGAGGCGTGCCAGCAGGGCTGCCGTGATTTGGCAGGCGGTGCGCGCCTACTTTCCAACTCCCCTGGGACTATCTAGTGCACGCGGGAATCCATTTTAGCCGCGTGGTGATGTGTTTCGTGGAAGTGGCAGGCGTGAGTACAAGGCTCACCCCTTCCTCTTGCACAGCCTCCCACTCTCACGCATGCCACTCCGTCGCCCGTGATATCCCGGAGTTGCGCGTCTATTGCCGAGGTTCCCCTGGGTCTAGTGCACCTGGGATTTCATTATGGAGGCGTTGTCATGCGTTTCGTGGAAGTGGCAGGCGTGAGTACAAGGCTCACCGCCTTCTTTAGCACATGTGCCTCACAGTGCAGAGCCTCTCACTCGGAGGCGTGCCACCAGGGCTGCCGTGATTTGGCAGGAGGTGCGCGCCTACTCTCCAACTCCCCTGGGACTATCTAGTGCACGCGGGAATCCATTTTAGCCGCGTGGTGATGTGTTTCGTGGAAGTGGCAGGCGTGAGTACAAGGCTCACCCCTTACACCTTGCACAGCCTCCCACTCTCACGCATGCCACTCCGTCGCCCGTGATATCCCGGAGTTGCGCGTCTATTGCCGAGGTTCCCCTGGGTCTAGTGCACCTGGGATTTCATTTTGGAGGCGTTGTCATGCGTTTCGTGGAAGTGGCAGGCGTGAGTACAAGGCTCACCGCCTTCTTTAGCACATGTGCCTCACAGTGCAGAGCCTCTCACTCGGAGGCGTGCCAGCAGGGCTGCCGTGATTTGGCAGGCGGTGCGCGCCTACTTTCCAACTCCCCTGGGACTATCTAGTGCACGCGGGAATCCATTTTAGCCGCGTGGTGATGTGTTTCGTGGAAGTGGCAGGCGTGAGTACAAGGCTCACCCCTTCCTCTTGCACAGCCTCCCACTCTCACGCATGCCACTCCGTCGCCCGTGATATCCCGGAGTTGCGCGTCTATTGCCGAGGTTCCCCTGGGTCTAGTGCACCTGGGATTTCATTTTGGAGGCGTTGTCATGCGTTTCGTGGAAGTGGCAGGCGTGAGTACAAGGCTCACCGCCTTCTTTAGCACATGTGCCTCACAGTGCAGAGCCTCTCACTCGGAGGCGTGCCAGCAGGGCTGCCGTGATTTGGCAGGAGGTGCGCGCCTACTCTCCAACTCCCCTGGGACTATCTAGTGCACGCGGGAATCCATTTTAGCCGCGTGGTGATGTGTTTCGTGGAAGTGGCAGGCGTGAGTACAAGGCTCACCCCTTACACCTTGCACAGCCTCCCACTCTCACGCATGCCACTCCGTCGCCCGTGATATCCCGGAGTTGCGCGTCTATTGCCGAGGTTCCCCTGTGTCTAGTGCACCTGGGATTTCATTATGGAGGCGTTGTCATGCGTTTCGTGGAAGTGGCAGGCGTGAGTACAAGGCTCACCGCCTTCTTTAGCACATGTGCCTCACAGTGCAGAGCCTCTCACTCGGAGGCGTGCCAGCAGGGCTGCCGTGATTTGGCAGGCGGTGCGCGCCTACTTTCCAACTCCCCTGGGACTATCTAGTGCACGCGGGAATCCATTTTAGCCGCGTGGTGATGTGTTTCGTGGAAGTGGCAGGCGTGAGTACAAGGCTCACCCCTTCCTCTTGCACAGCCTCCCACTCTCACGCATGCCACTCCGTCGCCCGTGATATCCCGGAGTTGCGCGTCTATTGCCGAGGTTCCCCTGGGTCTAGTGCACCTGGGATTTCATTTTGGAGGCGTTGTCATGCGTTTCGTGGAAGTGGCAGGCGTGAGTACAAGGCTCACCGCCTTCTTTAGCACATGTGCCTCATAGTGCAGAGCCTCTCACTCGGAGGCGTGCCAGCAGGGCTGCCGTGATTTGGCAGGAGGTGCGCGCCTACTTTCCAACTCCCCTGGGACTATCTAGTGCACGCGGGAATCCATTTTAGCCGCGTGGTGATGTGTTTCGTGGAAGTGGCAGGCGTGAGTACAAGGCTCACCCCTTACACCTTGCACAGCCTCCCACTCTCACGCATGCCACTCCGTCGCCCGTGATATCCCGGAGTTGCGCGTCTATTGCCGAGGTTCCCCTGGGTCTAGTGCACCTGGGATTTCATTATGGAGGCGTTGTCATGCGTTTCGTGGAAGTGGCAGGCGTGAGTACAAGGCTCACCGCCTTCTTTAGCACATGTGCCTCACAGTGCAGAGCCTCTCACTCGGAGGCGTGCCAGCAGGGCTGCCGTGATTTGGCAGGCGGTGCGCGCCTACTTTCCAACTCCCCTGGGACTATCTAGTGCACGCGGGAATCCATTTTAGCCGCGTGGTGATGTGTTTCGTGGAAGTGGCAGGCGTGAGTACAAGGCTCACCCCTTCCTCTTGCACAGCCTCCCACTCTCACGCATGCCACTCCGTCGCCCGTGATATCCCGGAGTTGCGCGTCTATTGCCGAGGTTCCCCTGGGTCTAGTGCACCTGGGATTTCATTATGGAGGCGTTGTCATGCGTTTCGTGGAAGTGGCAGGCGTGAGTACAAGGCTCACCGCCTTCTTTAGCACATGTGCCTCACAGTGCAGAGCCTCTCACTCGGAGGCGTGCCACCAGGGCTGCCGTGATTTGGCAGGAGGTGCGCGCCTACTCTCCAACTCCCCTGGGACTATCTAGTGCACGCGGGAATCCATTTTAGCCGCGTGGTGATGTGTTTCGTGGAAGTGGCAGGCGTGAGTACAAGGCTCACCCCTTACACCTTGCACAGCCTCCCACTCTCACGCATGCCACTCCGTCGCCCGTGATATCCCGGAGTTGCGCGTCTATTGCCGAGGTTCCCCTGGGTCTAGTGCACCTGGGATTTCATTTTGGAGGCGTTGTCATGCGTTTCGTGGAAGTGGCAGGCGTGAGTACAAGGCTCACCGCCTTCTTTAGCACATGTGCCTCACAGTGCAGAGCCTCTCACTCGGAGGCGTGCCAGCAGGGCTGCCGTGATTTGGCAGGCGGTGCGCGCCTACTTTCCAACTCCCCTGGGACTATCTAGTGCACGCGGGAATCCATTTTAGCCGCGTGGTGATGTGTTTCGTGGAAGTGGCAGGCGTGAGTACAAGGCTCACCCCTTCCTCTTGCACAGCCTCCCACTCTCACGCATGCCACTCCGTCGCCCGTGATATCCCGGAGTTGCGCGTCTATTGCCGAGGTTCCCCTGGGTCTAGTGCACCTGGGATTTCATTTTGGAGGCGTTGTCATGCGTTTCGTGGAAGTGGCAGGCGTGAGTACAAGGCTCACCGCCTTCTTTAGCACATGTGCCTCACAGTGCAGAGCCTCTCACTCGGAGGCGTGCCAGCAGGGCTGCCGTGATTTGGCAGGAGGTGCGCGCCTACTCTCCAACTCCCCTGGGACTATCTAGTGCACGCGGGAATCCATTTTAGCCGCGTGGTGATGTGTTTCGTGGAAGTGGCAGGCGTGAGTACAAGGCTCACCCCTTACACCTTGCACAGCCTCCCACTCTCACGCATGCCACTCCGTCGCCCGTGATATCCCGGAGTTGCGCGTCTATTGCCGAGGTTCCCCTGTGTCTAGTGCACCTGGGATTTCATTATGGAGGCGTTGTCATGCGTTTCGTGGAAGTGGCAGGCGTGAGTACAAGGCTCACCGCCTTCTTTAGCACATGTGCCTCACAGTGCAGAGCCTCTCACTCGGAGGCGTGCCAGCAGGGCTGCCGTGATTTGGCAGGCGGTGCGCGCCTACTTTCCAACTCCCCTGGGACTATCTAGTGCACGCGGGAATCCATTTTAGCCGCGTGGTGATGTGTTTCGTGGAAGTGGCAGGCGTGAGTACAAGGCTCACCCCTTCCTCTTGCACAGCCTCCCACTCTCACGCATGCCACTCCGTCGCCCGTGATATCCCGGAGTTGCGCGTCTATTGCCGAGGTTCCCCTGGGTCTAGTGCACCTGGGATTTCATTTTGGAGGCGTTGTCATGCGTTTCGTGGAAGTGGCAGGCGTGAGTACAAGGCTCACCGCCTACTTTAGCACATGTGCCTCATAGTGCAGAGCCTCTCACTCGGAGGCGTGCCAGCAGGGCTGCCGTGATTTGGCAGGAGGTGCGCGCCTACTTTCCAACTCCCCTGGGACTATCTAGTGCACGCGGGAATCCATTTTAGCCGCGTGGTGATGTGTTTCGTGGAAGTGGCAGGCGTGAGTACAAGGCTCACCCCTTACACCTTGCACAGCCTCCCACTCTCACGCATGCCACTCCGTCGCCCGTGATATCCCGGAGTTGCGCGTCTATTGCCGAGGTTCCCCTGGGTCTAGTGCACCTGGGATTTCATTATGGAGGCGTTGTCATGCGTTTCGTGGAAGTGGCAGGCGTGAGTACAAGGTTCACCGCCTTCTTTAGCACATGTGCCTCACAGTGCAGAGCCTCTCACTCGGAGGCGTGCCAGCAGGGCTGCCGTGATTTGGCAGGCGGTGCGCGCCTACTTTCCAACTCCCCTGGGACTATCTAGTGCACGCGGGAATCCATTTTAGCCGCGTGGTGATGTGTTTCGTGGAAGTGGCAGGCGTGAGTACAAGGCTCACCCCTTCCTCTTGCAGAGCCTCCCACTCTCACGCATGCCACTCCGTCGCCCGTGATATCCCGGAGTTGCGCGTCTATTGCCGAGGTTCCCCTGGGTCTAGTGCACCTGGGATTTCATTATGGAGGCGTTGTCATGCGTTTCGTGGAAGTGGCAGGCGTGAGTACAAGGCTCACCGCCTTCTTTAGCACATGTGCCTCATAGTGCAGAGCCTCTCACTCGGAGGCGTGCCAGCAGGGCTGCCGTGATTTGGCAGGAGGTGCGCGCCTACTTTCCAACTCCCCTGGGACTATCTAGTGCACGCGGGAATCCATTTTAGCCGCGTGGTGATGTGTTTCGTGGAAGTGGCAGGCGTGAGTACAAGGCTCACCCCTTCCTCTTGCAGAGCCTCCCACTCTCACGCATGCCACTCCGTCGCCCGTGATATCCCGGAGTTGCGCGTCTATTGCCGAGGTTCCCCTGGGTCTAGTGCACCTGGGATTTCATTATGGAGGCGTTGTCATGCGTTTCGTGGAAGTGGCAGGCGTGAGTACAAGGCTCACCGCCTTCTTTAGCACATGTGCCTCATAGTGCAGAGCCTCTCACTCGGAGGCGTGCCAGCAGGGCTGCCGTGATTTGGCAGGAGGTGCGCGCCTACTCTCCAACTCCCCTGGGACTATCTAGTGCACGCGGGAATCCATTTTAGCCGCGTGGTGATGTGTTTCGTGGAAGTGGCAGGCGTGAGTACAAGGCTCACCCCTTCCTCTTGCACAGCCTCCCACTCTCACGCATGCCACTCCGTCGCCCGTGATATCCCGGAGTTGCGCGTCTATTGCCGAGGTTCCCCTGGGTCTAGTGCACCTGGGATTTCATTTTGGAGGCGTTGTCATGCGTTTCGTGGAAGTGGCAGGCGTGAGTACAAGGCTCACCGCCTTCTTTAGCACATGTGCCTCACAGTGCAGAGCCTCTCACTCGGAGGCGTGCCAGCAGGGCTGCCGTGATTTGGCAGGAGGTGCGCGCCTACTCTCCAACTCCCCTGGGACTATCTAGTGCACGCGGGAATCCATTTTAGCCGCGTGGTGATGTGTTTCGTGGAAGTGGCAGGCGTGAGTACAAGGCTCACCCCTTACACCTTGCACAGCCTCCCACTCTCACGCATGCCACTCCGTTGCCCGTGATATCCCGGAGTTGCGCGTCTATTGCCGAGGTTCCCCTGTGTCTAGTGCGCCTGGGATTTCATTATGGAGGCGTTGTCATGCGTTTCGTGGAAGTGGCAGGCGTGAGTACAAGGCTCACCGCCTTCTTTAGCACATGTGCCTCACAGTGCAGAGCCTCTCACTCGGAGGCGTGCCACCAGGGCTGCCGTGATTTGGCAGGCGGTGCGCGCCTACTTTCCAACTCCCCTGGGACTATCTAGTGCACGCGGGAATCCATTTTAGCCGCGTGGTGATGTGTTTCGTGGAAGTGGCAGGCGTGAGTACAAGGCTCACCCCTTCCTCTTGCACAGCCTCCCACTCTCACGCCTGCCACTCCGTCGCCCGTGATATCCCGGAGTTGCGCGTCTATTGCCGAGGTTCCCCTGGGTCTAGTGCACCTGGGATTTCATTATGGAGGCGTTGTCATGCGTTTCGTGGAAGTGGCAGGCGTGAGTACAAGGCTCACCGCCTTCTTTAGCACATGTGCCTCACAGTGCAGAGCCTCTCACTCGGAGGCGTGCCAGCAGGGCTGCCGTGATTTGGCAGGAGGTGCGCGCCTACTCTCCAACTCCCCTGGGACTATCTAGTGCACGCGGGAATCCATTTTAGCCGCGTGGTGATGTGTTTCGTGGAAGTGGCAGGCGTGAGTACAAGGCTCACCCCTTACACCTTGCACAGCCTCCCACTCTCACGCATGCCACTCCGTCGCCCGTGATATCCCGGAGTTGCGCGTCTATTGCCGAGGTTCCCCTGGGTCTAGTGCACCTGGGATTTCATTATGGAGGCGTTGTCATGCGTTTCGTGGAAGTGGCAGGCGTGAGTACAAGGCTCACCGCCTTCTTTAGCACATGTGCCTCACAGTGCAGAGCCTCTCACTCGGAGGCGTGCCAGCAGGGCTGCCGTGATTTGGCAGGCGGTGCGCGCCTACTTTCCAACTCCCCTGGGACTATCTAGTGCACGCGGGAATCCATTTTAGCCGCGTGGTGATGTGTTTCGTGGAAGTGGCAGGCGTGAGTACAAGGCTCACCCCTTCCTCTTGCACAGCCTCCCACTCTTACGCATGCCACTCCGTCGCCCGTGATATCCCGGAGTTGCGCGTCTATTGCCGAGGTTCCCCTGGGTCTAGTGCACCTGGGATTTCATTATGGAGGCGTTGTCATGCGTTTCGTGGAAGTGGCAGGCGTGAGTACAAGGCTCACCGCCTTCTTTAGCACATGTGCCTCACAGTGCAGAGCCTCTCACTCGGAGGCGTGCCACCAGGGCTGCCGTGATTTGGCAGGAGGTGCGCGCCTACTCTCCAACTCCCCTGGGACTATCTAGTGCACGCGGGAATCCATTTTAGCCGCGTGGTGATGTGTTTCGTGGAAGTGGCAGGCGTGAGTACAAGGCTCACCCCTTACACCTTGCACAGCCTCCCACTCTCACGCATGCCACTCCGTCGCCCGTGATATCCCGGAGTTGCGCGTCTATTGCCGAGGTTCCCCTGGGTCTAGTGCACCTGGGATTTCATTTTGGAGGCGTTGTCATGCGTTTCGTGGAAGTGGCAGGCGTGAGTACAAGGCTCACCGCCTTCTTTAGCACATGTGCCTCACAGTGCAGAGCCTCTCACTCGGAGGCGTGCCAGCAGGGCTGCCGTGATTTGGCAGGCGGTGCGCGCCTACTTTCCAACTCCCCTGGGACTATCTAGTGCACGCGGGAATCCATTTTAGCCGCGTGGTGATGTGTTTCGTGGAAGTGGCAGGCGTGAGTACAAGGCTCACCCCTTCCTCTTGCACAGCCTCCCACTCTCACGCATGCCACTCCGTCGCCCGTGATATCCCGGAGTTGCGCGTCTATTGCCGAGGTTCCCCTGGGTCTAGTGCACCTGGGATTTCATTTTGGAGGCGTTGTCATGCGTTTCGTGGAAGTGGCAGGCGTGAGTACAAGGCTCACCGCCTTCTTTAGCACATGTGCCTCACAGTGCAGAGCCTCTCACTCGGAGGCGTGCCAGCAGGGCTGCCGTGATTTGGCAGGAGGTGCGCGCCTACTCTCCAACTCCCCTGGGACTATCTAGTGCACGCGGGAATCCATTTTAGCCGCGTGGTGATGTGTTTCGTGGAAGTGGCAGGCGTGAGTACAAGGCTCACCCCTTACACCTTGCACAGCCTCCCACTCTCACGCATGCCACTCCGTCGCCCGTGATATCCCGGAGTTGCGCGTCTATTGCCGAGGTTCCCCTGTGTCTAGTGCACCTGGGATTTCATTATGGAGGCGTTGTCATGCGTTTCGTGGAAGTGGCAGGCGTGAGTACAAGGCTCACCGCCTTCTTTAGCACATGTGCCTCACAGTGCAGAGCCTCTCACTCGGAGGCGTGCCAGCAGGGCTGCCGTGATTTGGCAGGCGGTGCGCGCCTACTTTCCAACTCCCCTGGGACTATCTAGTGCACGCGGGAATCCATTTTAGCCGCGTGGTGATGTGTTTCGTGGAAGTGGCAGGCGTGAGTACAAGGCTCACCCCTTCCTCTTGCACAGCCTCCCACTCTCACGCATGCCACTCCGTCGCCCGTGATATCCCGGAGTTGCGCGTCTATTGCCGAGGTTCCCCTGGGTCTAGTGCACCTGGGATTTCATTTTGGAGGCGTTGTCATGCGTTTCGTGGAAGTGGCAGGCGTGAGTACAAGGCTCACCGCCTTCTTTAGCACATGTGCCTCATAGTGCAGAGCCTCTCACTCGGAGGCGTGCCAGCAGGGCTGCCGTGATTTGGCAGGAGGTGCGCGCCTACTTTCCAACTCCCCTGGGACTATCCAGTGCACGCGGGAATCCATTTTAGCCGCGTGGTGATGTGTTTCGTGGAAGTGGCAGGCGTGAGTACAAGGCTCACCCCTTACACCTTGCACAGCCTCCCACTCTCACGCATGCCACTCCGTCGCCCGTGATATCCCGGAGTTGCGCGTCTATTGCCGAGGTTCCCCTGGGTCTAGTGCACCTGGGATTTCATTATGGAGGCGTTGTCATGCGTTTCGTGGAAGTGGCAGGCGTGAGTACAAGGCTCACCGCCTTCTTTAGCACATGTGCCTCACAGTGCAGAGCCTCTCACTCGGAGGCGTGCCAGCAGGGCTGCCGTGATTTGGCAGGCGGTGCGCGCCTACTTTCCAACTCCCCTGGGACTATCTAGTGCACGCGGGAATCCATTTTAGCCGCGTGGTGATGTGTTTCGTGGAAGTGGCAGGCGTGAGTACAAGGCTCACCCCTTACACCTTGCACAGCCTCCCACTCTCACGCATGCCACTCCGTCGCCCGTGATATCCCGGAGTTGCGCGTCTATTGCCGAGGTTCCCCTGGGTCTAGTGCACCTGGGATTTCATTATGGAGGCGTTGTCATGCGTTTCGTGGAAGTGGCAGGCGTGAGTACAAGGCTCACCGCCTTCTTTAGCACATGTGCCTCACAGTGCAGAGCCTCTCACTCGGAGGCGTGCCAGCAGGGCTGCCGTGATTTGGCAGGCGGTGCGCGCCTACTTTCCAACTCCCCTGGGACTATCTAGTGCACGCGGGAATCCATTTTAGCCGCGTGGTGATGTGTTTCGTGGAAGTGGCAGGCGTGAGTACAAGGCTCACCCCTTCCTCTTGCACAGCCTCCCACTCTCACGCCTGCCACTCCGTCGCCCGTGATATCCCGGAGTTGCGCGTCTATTGCCGAGGTTCCCCTGGGTCTAGTGCACCTGGGATTTCATTTTGGAGGCGTTGTCATGCGTTTCGTGGAAGTGGCAGGCGTGAGTACAAGGCTCACCGCCTTCTTTAGCACATGTGCCTCATAGTGCAGAGCCTCTCACTCGGAGGCGTGCCAGCAGGGCTGCCGTGATTTGGCAGGAGGTGCGCGCCTACTTTCCAACTCCCCTGGGACTATCTAGTGCACGCGGGAATCCATTTTAGCCGCGTGGTGATGTGTTTCGTGGAAGTGGCAGGCGTGAGTACAAGGCTCACCCCTTACACCTTGCACAGCCTCCCACTCTCACGCATGCCACTCCGTCGCCCGTGATATCCCGGAGTTGCGCGTCTATTGCCGAGGTTCCCCTGGGTCTAGTGCACCTGGGATTTCATTTTGGAGGCGTTGTCATGCGTTTCGTGGAAGTGGCAGGCGTGAGTACAAGGCTCACCGCCTTCTTTAGCACATGTGCCTCACAGTGCAGAGCCTCTCACTCGGAGGCGTGCCAGCAGGGCTGCCGTGATTTGGCAGGCGGTGCGCGCCTACTTTCCAACTCCCCTGGGACTATCTAGTGCACGCGGGAATCCATTTTAGCCGCGTGGTGATGTGTTTCGTGGAAGTGGCAGGCGTGAGTACAAGGCTCACCCCTTCCTCTTGCAGAGCCTCCCACTCTCACGCATGCCACTCCGTCGCCCGTGATATCCCGGAGTTGCGCGTCTATTGCCGAGGTTCCCCTGGGTCTAGTGCACCTGGGATTTCATTATGGAGGCGTTGTCATGCGTTTCGTGGAAGTGGCAGGCGTGAGTACAAGGCTCACCGCCTTCTTTAGCACATGTGCCTCATAGTGCAGAGCCTCTCACTCGGAGGCGTGCCAGCAGGGCTGCCGTGATTTGGCAGGAGGTGCGCGCCTACTTTCCAACTCCCCTGGGACTATCTAGTGCACGCGGGAATCCATTTTAGCCGCGTGGTGATGTGTTTCGTGGAAGTGGCAGGCGTGAGTACAAGGCTCACCCCTTCCTCTTGCAGAGCCTCCCACTCTCACGCATGCCACTCCGTCGCCCGTGATATCCCGGAGTTGCGCGTCTATTGCCGAGGTTCCCCTGGGTCTAGTGCACCTGGGATTTCATTATGGAGGCGTTGTCATGCGTTTCGTGGAAGTGGCAGGCGTGAGTACAAGGCTCACCGCCTTCTTTAGCACATGTGCCTCATAGTGCAGAGCCTCTCACTCGGAGGCGTGCCAGCAGGGCTGCCGTGATTTGGCAGGAGGTGCGCGCCTACTTTCCAACTCCCCTGGGACTATCTAGTGCACGCGGGAATCCATTTTAGCCGCGTGGTGATGTGTTTCGTGGAAGTGGCAGGCGTGAGTACAAGGCTCACCCCTTCCTCTTGCAGAGCCTCCCACTCTCACGCATGCCACTCCGTCGCCCGTGATATCCCGGAGTTGCGCGTCTATTGCCGAGGTTCCCCTGGGTCTAGTGCACCTGGGATTTCATTATGGAGGCGTTGTCATGCGTTTCGTGGAAGTGGCAGGCGTGAGTACAAGGCTCACCGCCTTCTTTAGCACATGTGCCTCATAGTGCAGAGCCTCTCACTCGGAGGCGTGCCAGCAGGGCTGCCGTGATTTGGCAGGAGGTGCGCGCCTACTCTCCAACTCCCCTGGGACTATCTAGTGCACGCGGGAATCCATTTTAGCCGCGTGGTGATGTGTTTCGTGGAAGTGGCAGGCGTGAGTACAAGGCTCACCCCTTCCTCTTGCACAGCCTCCCACTCTCACGCATGCCACTCCGTCGCCCGTGATATCCCGGAGTTGCGCGTCTATTGCCGAGGTTCCCCTGGGTCTAGTGCACCTGGGATTTCATTTTGGAGGCGTTGTCATGCGTTTCGTGGAAGTGGCAGGCGTGAGTACAAGGCTCACCGCCTTCTTTAGCACATGTGCCTCACAGTGCAGAGCCTCTCACTCGGAGGCGTGCCAGCAGGGCTGCCGTGATTTGGCAGGAGGTGCGCGCCTACTCTCCAACTCCCCTGGGACTATCTAGTGCACGCGGGAATCCATTTTAGCCGCGTGGTGATGTGTTTCGTGGAAGTGGCAGGCGTGAGTACAAGGCTCACCCCTTACACCTTGCACAGCCTCCCACTCTCACGCATGCCACTCCGTCGCCCGTGATATCCCGGAGTTGCGCGTCTATTGCCGAGGTTCCCCTGTGTCTAGTGCGCCTGGGATTTCATTATGGAGGCGTTGTCATGCGTTTCGTGGAAGTGGCAGGCGTGAGTACAAGGCTCACCGCCTTCTTTAGCACATGTGCCTCACAGTGCAGAGCCTCTCACTCGGAGGCGTGCCACCAGGGCTGCCGTGATTTGGCAGGCGGTGCGCGCCTACTTTCCAACTCCCCTGGGACTATCTAGTGCACGCGGGAATCCATTTTAGCCGCGTGGTGATGTGTTTCGTGGAAGTGGCAGGCGTGAGTACAAGGCTCACCCCTTCCTCTTGCACAGCCTCCCACTCTCACGCCTGCCACTCCGTCGCCCGTGATATCCCGGAGTTGCGCGTCTATTGCCGAGGTTCCCTTGGGTCTAGTGCACCTGGGATTTCATTATGGAGGCGTTGTCATGCGTTTCGTGGAAGTGGCAGGCGTGAGTACAAGGCTCACCGCCTTCTTTAGCACATGTGCCTCACAGTGCAGAGCCTCTCACTCGGAGGCGTGCCAGCAGGGCTGCCGTGATTTGGCAGGAGGTGCGCGCCTACTCTCCAACTCCCCTGGGACTATCTAGTGCACGCGGGAATCCATTTTAGCCGCGTGGTGATGTGTTTCGTGGAAGTGGCAGGCGTGAGTACAAGGCTCACCCCTTACACCTTGCACAGCCTCCCACTCTCACGCATGCCACTCCGTCGCCCGTGATATCCCGGAGTTGCGCGTCTATTGCCGAGGTTCCCCTGGGTCTAGTGCACCTGGGATTTCATTATGGAGGCGTTGTCATGCGTTTCGTGGAAGTGGCAGGCGTGAGTACAAGGCTCACCGCCTTCTTTAGCACATGTGCCTCACAGTGCAGAGCCTCTCACTCGGAGGCGTGCCAGCAGGGCTGCCGTGATTTGGCAGGCGGTGCGCGCCTACTTTCCAACTCCCCTGGGACTATCTAGTGCACGCGGGAATCCATTTTAGCCGCGTGGTGATGTGTTTCGTGGAAGTGGCAGGCGTGAGTACAAGGCTCACCCCTTCCTCTTGCACAGCCTCCCACTCTTACGCATGCCACTCCGTCGCCCGTGATATCCCGGAGTTGCGCGTCTATTGCCGAGGTTCCCCTGGGTCTAGTGCACCTGGGATTTCATTATGGAGGCGTTGTCATGCGTTTCGTGGAAGTGGCAGGCGTGAGTACAAGGCTCACCGCCTTCTTTAGCACATGTGCCTCACAGTGCAGAGCCTCTCACTCGGAGGCGTGCCACCAGGGCTGCCGTGATTTGGCAGGAGGTGCGCGCCTACTCTCCAACTCCCCTGGGACTATCTAGTGCACGCGGGAATCCATTTTAGCCGCGTGGTGATGTGTTTCGTGGAAGTGGCAGGCGTGAGTACAAGGCTCACCCCTTACACCTTGCACAGCCTCCCACTCTCACGCATGCCACTCCGTCGCCCGTGATATCCCGGAGTTGCGCGTCTATTGCCGAGGTTCCCCTGGGTCTAGTGCACCTGGGATTTCATTTTGGAGGCGTTGTCATGCGTTTCGTGGAAGTGGCAGGCGTGAGTACAAGGCTCACCGCCTTCTTTAGCACATGTGCCTCACAGTGCAGAGCCTCTCACTCGGAGGCGTGCCAGCAGGGCTGCCGTGATTTGGCAGGCGGTGCGCGCCTACTTTCCAACTCCCCTGGGACTATCTAGTGCACGCGGGAATCCATTTTAGCCGCGTGGTGATGTGTTTCGTGGAAGTGGCAGGCGTGAGTACAAGGCTCACCCCTTCCTCTTGCACAGCCTCCCACTCTCACGCATGCCACTCCGTCGCCCGTGATATCCCGGAGTTGCGCGTCTATTGCCGAGGTTCCCCTGGGTCTAGTGCACCTGGGATTTCATTTTGGAGGCGTTGTCATGCGTTTCGTGGAAGTGGCAGGCGTGAGTACAAGGCTCACCGCCTTCTTTAGCACATGTGCCTCACAGTGCAGAGCCTCTCACTCGGAGGCGTGCCAGCAGGGCTGCCGTGATTTGGCAGGAGGTGCGCGCCTACTCTCCAACTCCCCTGGGACTATCTAGTGCACGCGGGAATCCATTTTAGCCGCGTGGTGATGTGTTTCGTGGAAGTGGCAGGCGTGAGTACAAGGCTCACCCCTTACACCTTGCACAGCCTCCCACTCTCACGCATGCCACTCCGTCGCCCGTGATATCCCGGAGTTGCGCGTCTATTGCCGAGGTTCCCCTGGGTCTAGTGCACCTGGGATTTCATTATGGAGGCGTTGTCATGCGTTTCGTGGAAGTGGCAGGCGTGAGTACAAGGCTCACCGCCTTCTTTAGCACATGTGCCTCACAGTGCAGAGCCTCTCACTCGGAGGCGTGCCAGCAGGGCTGCCGTGATTTGGCAGGCGGTGCGCGCCTACTTTCCAACTCCCCTGGGACTATCTAGTGCACGCGGGAATCCATTTTAGCCGCGTGGTGATGTGTTTCGTGGAAGTGGCAGGCGTGAGTACAAGGCTCACCCCTTCCTCTTGCACAGCCTCCCACTCTCACGCATGCCACTCCGTCGCCCGTGATATCCCGGAGTTGCGCGTCTATTGCCGAGGTTCCCCTGGGTCTAGTGCACCTGGGATTTCATTATGGAGGCGTTGTCATGCGTTTCGTGGAAGTGGCAGGCGTGAGTACAAGGCTCACCGCCTTCTTTAGCACATGTGCCTCACAGTGCAGAGCCTCTCACTCGGAGGCGTGCCACCAGGGCTGCCGTGATTTGGCAGGAGGTGCGCGCCTACTCTCCAACTCCCCTGGGACTATCTAGTGCACGCGGGAATCCATTTTAGCCGCGTGGTGATGTGTTTCGTGGAAGTGGCAGGCGTGAGTACAAGGCTCACCCCTTACACCTTGCACAGCCTCCCACTCTCACGCATGCCACTCCGTCGCCCGTGATATCCCGGAGTTGCGCGTCTATTGCCGAGGTTCCCCTGGGTCTAGTGCACCTGGGATTTCATTTTGGAGGCGTTGTCATGCGTTTCGTGGAAGTGGCAGGCGTGAGTACAAGGCTCACCGCCTTCTTTAGCACATGTGCCTCACAGTGCAGAGCCTCTCACTCGGAGGCGTGCCAGCAGGGCTGCCGTGATTTGGCAGGCGGTGCGCGCCTACTTTCCAACTCCCCTGGGACTATCTAGTGCACGCGGGAATCCATTTTAGCCGCGTGGTGATGTGTTTCGTGGAAGTGGCAGGCGTGAGTACAAGGCTCACCCCTTCCTCTTGCACAGCCTCCCACTCTCACGCATGCCACTCCGTCGCCCGTGATATCCCGGAGTTGCGCGTCTATTGCCGAGGTTCCCCTGGGTCTAGTGCACCTGGGATTTCATTTTGGAGGCGTTGTCATGCGTTTCGTGGAAGTGGCAGGCGTGAGTACAAGGCTCACCGCCTTCTTTAGCACATGTGCCTCACAGTGCAGAGCCTCTCACTCGGAGGCGTGCCAGCAGGGCTGCCGTGATTTGGCAGGAGGTGCGCGCCTACTCTCCAACTCCCCTGGGACTATCTAGTGCACGCGGGAATCCATTTTAGCCGCGTGGTGATGTGTTTCGTGGAAGTGGCAGGCGTGAGTACAAGGCTCACCCCTTACACCTTGCACAGCCTCCCACTCTCACGCATGCCACTCCGTCGCCCGTGATATCCCGGAGTTGCGCGTCTATTGCCGAGGTTCCCCTGTGTCTAGTGCACCTGGGATTTCATTATGGAGGCGTTGTCATGCGTTTCGTGGAAGTGGCAGGCGTGAGTACAAGGCTCACCGCCTTCTTTAGCACATGTGCCTCACAGTGCAGAGCCTCTCACTCGGAGGCGTGCCAGCAGGGCTGCCGTGATTTGGCAGGCGGTGCGCGCCTACTTTCCAACTCCCCTGGGACTATCTAGTGCACGCGGGAATCCATTTTAGCCGCGTGGTGATGTGTTTCGTGGAAGTGGCAGGCGTGAGTACAAGGCTCACCCCTTCCTCTTGCACAGCCTCCCACTCTCACGCATGCCACTCCGTCGCCCGTGATATCCCGGAGTTGCGCGTCTATTGCCGAGGTTCCCCTGGGTCTAGTGCACCTGGGATTTCATTTTGGAGGCGTTGTCATGCGTTTCGTGGAAGTGGCAGGCGTGAGTACAAGGCTCACCGCCTTCTTTAGCACATGTGCCTCATAGTGCAGAGCCTCTCACTCGGAGGCGTGCCAGCAGGGCTGCCGTGATTTGGCAGGAGGTGCGCGCCTACTTTCCAACTCCCCTGGGACTATCTAGTGCACGCGGGAATCCATTTTAGCCGCGTGGTGATGTGTTTCGTGGAAGTGGCAGGCGTGAGTACAAGGCTCACCCCTTACACCTTGCACAGCCTCCCACTCTCACGCATGCCACTCCGTCGCCCGTGATATCCCGGAGTTGCGCGTCTATTGCCGAGGTTCCCCTGGGTCTAGTGCACCTGGGATTTCATTATGGAGGCGTTGTCATGCGTTTCGTGGAAGTGGCAGGCGTGAGTACAAGGCTCACCGCCTTCTTTAGCACATGTGCCTCACAGTGCAGAGCCTCTCACTCGGAGGCGTGCCAGCAGGGCTGCCGTGATTTGGCAGGCGGTGCGCGCCTACTTTCCAACTCCCCTGGGACTATCTAGTGCACGCGGGAATCCATTTTAGCCGCGTGGTGATGTGTTTCGTGGAAGTGGCAGGCGTGAGTACAAGGCTCACCCCTTCCTCTTGCAGAGCCTCCCACTCTCACGCATGCCACTCCGTCGCCCGTGATATCCCGGAGTTGCGCGTCTATTGCCGAGGTTCCCCTGGGTCTAGTGCACCTGGGATTTCATTATGGAGGCGTTGTCATGCGTTTCGTGGAAGTGGCAGGCGTGAGTACAAGGCTCACCGCCTTCTTTAGCACATGTGCCTCATAGTGCAGAGCCTCTCACTCGGAGGCGTGCCAGCAGGGCTGCCGTGATTTGGCAGGAGGTGCGCGCCTACTTTCCAACTCCCCTGGGACTATCTAGTGCACGCGGGAATCCATTTTAGCCGCGTGGTGATGTGTTTCGTGGAAGTGGCAGGCGTGAGTACAAGGCTCACCCCTTCCTCTTGCAGAGCCTCCCACTCTCACGCATGCCACTCCGTCGCCCGTGATATCCCGGAGTTGCGCGTCTATTGCCGAGGTTCCCCTGGGTCTAGTGCACCTGGGATTTCATTATGGAGGCGTTGTCATGCGTTTCGTGGAAGTGGCAGGCGTGAGTACAAGGCTCACCGCCTTCTTTAGCACATGTGCCTCATAGTGCAGAGCCTCTCACTCGGAGGCGTGCCAGCAGGGCTGCCGTGATTTGGCAGGAGGTGCGCGCCTACTCTCCAACTCCCCTGGGACTATCTAGTGCACGCGGGAATCCATTTTAGCCGCGTGGTGATGTGTTTCGTGGAAGTGGCAGGCGTGAGTACAAGGCTCACCCCTTCCTCTTGCACAGCCTCCCACTCTCACGCATGCCACTCCGTCGCCCGTGATATCCCGGAGTTGCGCGTCTATTGCCGAGGTTCCCCTGGGTCTAGTGCACCTGGGATTTCATTTTGGAGGCGTTGTCATGCGTTTCGTGGAAGTGGCAGGCGTGAGTACAAGGCTCACCGCCTTCTTTAGCACATGTGCCTCACAGTGCAGAGCCTCTCACTCGGAGGCGTGCCAGCAGGGCTGCCGTGATTTGGCAGGAGGTGCGCGCCTACTTTCCAACTCCCCTGGGACTATCTAGTGCACGCGGGAATCCATTTTAGCCGCGTGGTGATGTGTTTCGTGGAAGTGGCAGGCGTGAGTACAAGGCTCACCCCTTACACCTTGCACAGCCTCCCACTCTCACGCATGCCACTCCGTCGCCCGTGATATCCCGGAGTTGCGCGTCTATTGCCGAGGTTCCCCTGTGTCTAGTGCACCTGGGATTTCATTATGGAGGCGTTGTCATGCGTTTCGTGGAAGTGGCAGGCGTGAGTACAAGGCTCACCGCCTTCTTTAGCACATGTGCCTCACAGTGCAGAGCCTCTCACTCGGAGGCGTGCCACCAGGGCTGCCGTGATTTGGCAGGCGGTGCGCGCCTACTTTCCAACTCCCCTGGGACTATCTAGTGCACGCGGGAATCCATTTTAGCCGCGTGGTGATGTGTTTCGTGGAAGTGGCAGGCGTGAGTACAAGGCTCACCCCTTCCTCTTGCACAGCCTCCCACTCTCACGCCTGCCACTCCGTCGCCCGTGATATCCCGGAGTTGCGCGTCTATTGCCGAGGTTCCCCTGGGTCTAGTGCACCTGGGATTTCATTATGGAGGCGTTGTCATGCGTTTCGTGGAAGTGGCAGGCGTGAGTACAAGGCTCACCGCCTTCTTTAGCACATGTGCCTCACAGTGCAGAGCCTCTCACTCGGAGGCGTGCCAGCAGGGCTGCCGTGATTTGGCAGGAGGTGCGCGCCTACTCTCCAACTCCCCTGGGACTATCTAGTGCACGCGGGAATCCATTTTAGCCGCGTGGTGATGTGTTTCGTGGAAGTGGCAGGCGTGAGTACAAGGCTCACCCCTTACACCTTGCACAGCCTCCCACTCTCACGCATGCCACTCCGTCGCCCGTGATATCCCGGAGTTGCGCGTCTATTGCCGAGGTTCCCCTGGGTCTAGTGCACCTGGGATTTCATTATGGAGGCGTTGTCATGCGTTTCGTGGAAGTGGCAGGCGTGAGTACAAGGCTCACCGCCTTCTTTAGCACATGTGCCTCACAGTGCAGAGCCTCTCACTCGGAGGCGTGCCAGCAGGGCTGCCGTGATTTGGCAGGCGGTGCGCGCCTACTTTCCAACTCCCCTGGGACTATCTAGTGCACGCGGGAATCCATTTTAGCCGCGTGGTGATGTGTTTCGTGGAAGTGGCAGGCGTGAGTACAAGGCTCACCCCTTCCTCTTGCACAGCCTCCCACTCTCACGCCTGCCACTCCGTCGCCCGTGATATCCCGGAGTTGCGCGTCTATTGCCGAGGTTCCCCTGGGTCTAGTGCACCTGGGATTTCATTTTGGAGGCGTTGTCATGCGTTTCGTGGAAGTGGCAGGCGTGAGTACAAGGCTCACCGCCTTCTTTAGCACATGTGCCTCATAGTGCAGAGCCTCTCACTCGGAGGCGTGCCAGCAGGGCTGCCGTGATTTGGCAGGAGGTGCGCGCCTACTTTCCAACTCCCCTGGGACTATCTAGTGCACGCGGGAATCCATTTTAGCCGCGTGGTGATGTGTTTCGTGGAAGTGGCAGGCGTGAGTACAAGGCTCACCCCTTACACCTTGCACAGCCTCCCACTCTCACGCATGCCACTCCGTCGCCCGTGATATCCCGGAGTTGCGCGTCTATTGCCGAGGTTCCCCTGGGTCTAGTGCACCTGGGATTTCATTATGGAGGCGTTGTCATGCGTTTCGTGGAAGTGGCAGGCGTGAGTACAAGGCTCACCGCCTTCTTTAGCACATGTGCCTCACAGTGCAGAGCCTCTCACTCGGAGGCGTGCCAGCAGGGCTGCCGTGATTTGGCAGGCGGTGCGCGCCTACTTTCCAACTCCCCTGGGACTATCTAGTGCACGCGGGAATCCATTTTAGCCGCGTGGTGATGTGTTTCGTGGAAGTGGCAGGCGTGAGTACAAGGCTCACCCCTTCCTCTTGCACAGCCTCCCACTCTCACGCATGCCACTCCGTCGCCCGTGATATCCCGGAGTTGCGCGTCTATTGCCGAGGTTCCCCTGGGTCTAGTGCACCTGGGATTTCATTATGGAGGCGTTGTCATGCGTTTCGTGGAAGTGGCAGGCGTGAGTACAAGGCTCACCGCCTTCTTTAGCACATGTGCCTCACAGTGCAGAGCCTCTCACTCGGAGGCGTGCCACCAGGGCTGCCGTGATTTGGCAGGAGGTGCGCGCCTACTCTCCAACTCCCCTGGGACTATCTAGTGCACGCGGGAATCCATTTTAGCCGCGTGGTGATGTGTTTCGTGGAAGTGGCAGGCGTGAGTACAAGGCTCACCCCTTACACCTTGCACAGCCTCCCACTCTCACGCATGCCACTCCGTCGCCCGTGATATCCCGGAGTTGCGCGTCTATTGCCGAGGTTCCCCTGGGTCTAGTGCACCTGGGATTTCATTTTGGAGGCGTTGTCATGCGTTTCGTGGAAGTGGCAGGCGTGAGTACAAGGCTCACCGCCTTCTTTAGCACATGTGCCTCACAGTGCAGAGCCTCTCACTCGGAGGCGTGCCAGCAGGGCTGCCGTGATTTGGCAGGCGGTGCGCGCCTACTTTCCAACTCCCCTGGGACTATCTAGTGCACGCGGGAATCCATTTTAGCCGCGTGGTGATGTGTTTCGTGGAAGTGGCAGGCGTGAGTACAAGGCTCACCCCTTCCTCTTGCACAGCCTCCCACTCTCACGCATGCCACTCCGTCGCCCGTGATATCCCGGAGTTGCGCGTCTATTGCCGAGGTTCCCCTGGGTCTAGTGCACCTGGGATTTCATTTTGGAGGCGTTGTCATGCGTTTCGTGGAAGTGGCAGGCGTGAGTACAAGGCTCACCGCCTTCTTTAGCACATGTGCCTCACAGTGCAGAGCCTCTCACTCGGAGGCGTGCCAGCAGGGCTGCCGTGATTTGGCAGGAGGTGCGCGCCTACTCTCCAACTCCCCTGGGACTATCTAGTGCACGCGGGAATCCATTTTAGCCGCGTGGTGATGTGTTTCGTGGAAGTGGCAGGCGTGAGTACAAGGCTCACCCCTTACACCTTGCACAGCCTCCCACTCTCACGCATGCCACTCCGTCGCCCGTGATATCCCGGAGTTGCGCGTCTATTGCCGAGGTTCCCCTGTGTCTAGTGCACCTGGGATTTCATTATGGAGGCGTTGTCATGCGTTTCGTGGAAGTGGCAGGCGTGAGTACAAGGCTCACCGCCTTCTTTAGCACATGTGCCTCACAGTGCAGAGCCTCTCACTCGGAGGCGTGCCAGCAGGGCTGCCGTGATTTGGCAGGCGGTGCGCGCCTACTTTCCAACTCCCCTGGGACTATCTAGTGCACGCGGGAATCCATTTTAGCCGCGTGGTGATGTGTTTCGTGGAAGTGGCAGGCGTGAGTACAAGGCTCACCCCTTCCTCTTGCACAGCCTCCCACTCTCACGCATGCCACTCCGTCGCCCGTGATATCCCGGAGTTGCGCGTCTATTGCCGAGGTTCCCCTGGGTCTAGTGCACCTGGGATTTCATTTTGGAGGCGTTGTCATGCGTTTCGTGGAAGTGGCAGGCGTGAGTACAAGGCTCACCGCCTTCTTTAGCACATGTGCCTCATAGTGCAGAGCCTCTCACTCGGAGGCGTGCCAGCAGGGCTGCCGTGATTTGGCAGGAGGTGCGCGCCTACTTTCCAACTCCCCTGGGACTATCTAGTGCACGCGGGAATCCATTTTAGCCGCGTGGTGATGTGTTTCGTGGAAGTGGCAGGCGTGAGTACAAGGCTCACCCCTTACACCTTGCACAGCCTCCCACTCTCACGCATGCCACTCCGTCGCCCGTGATATCCCGGAGTTGCGCGTCTATTGCCGAGGTTCCCCTGGGTCTAGTGCACCTGGGATTTCATTATGGAGGCGTTGTCATGCGTTTCGTGGAAGTGGCAGGCGTGAGTACAAGGCTCACCGCCTTCTTTAGCACATGTGCCTCACAGTGCAGAGCCTCTCACTCGGAGGCGTGCCAGCAGGGCTGCCGTGATTTGGCAGGAGGTGCGCGCCTACTCTCCAACTCCCCTGGGACTATCTAGTGCACGCGGGAATCCATTTTAGCCGCGTGGTGATGTGTTTCGTGGAAGTGGCAGGCGTGAGTACAAGGCTCACCCCTTACACCTTGCACAGCCTCCCACTCTCACGCATGCCACTCCGTCGCCCGTGATATCCCGGAGTTGCGCGTCTATTGCCGAGGTTCCCCTGGGTCTAGTGCACCTGGGATTTCATTATGGAGGCGTTGTCATGCGTTTCGTGGAAGTGGCAGGCGTGAGTACAAGGCTCACCGCCTTCTTTAGCACATGTGCCTCACAGTGCAGAGCCTCTCACTCGGAGGCGTGCCAGCAGGGCTGCCGTGATTTGGCAGGCGGTGCGCGCCTACTTTCCAACTCCCCTGGGACTATCTAGTGCACGCGGGAATCCATTTTAGCCGCGTGGTGATGTGTTTCGTGGAAGTGGCAGGCGTGAGTACAAGGCTCACCCCTTCCTCTTGCACAGCCTCCCACTCTCACGCCTGCCACTCCGTCGCCCGTGATATCCCGGAGTTGCGCGTCTATTGCCGAGGTTCCCCTGGGTCTAGTGCACCTGGGATTTCATTTTGGAGGCGTTGTCATGCGTTTCGTGGAAGTGGCAGGCGTGAGTACAAGGCTCACCGCCTTCTTTAGCACATGTGCCTCATAGTGCAGAGCCTCTCACTCGGAGGCGTGCCAGCAGGGCTGCCGTGATTTGGCAGGAGGTGCGCGCCTACTTTCCAACTCCCCTGGGACTATCTAGTGCACGCGGGAATCCATTTTAGCCGCGTGGTGATGTGTTTCGTGGAAGTGGCAGGCGTGAGTACAAGGCTCACCCCTTACACCTTGCACAGCCTCCCACTCTCACGCATGCCACTCCGTCGCCCGTGATATCCCGGAGTTGCGCGTCTATTGCCGAGGTTCCCCTGGGTCTAGTGCACCTGGGATTTCATTATGGAGGCGTTGTCATGCGTTTCGTGGAAGTGGCAGGCGTGAGTACAAGGCTCACCGCCTTCTTTAGCACATGTGCCTCACAGTGCAGAGCCTCTCACTCGGAGGCGTGCCAGCAGGGCTGCCGTGATTTGGCAGGCGGTGCGCGCCTACTTTCCAACTCCCCTGGGACTATCTAGTGCACGCGGGAATCCATTTTAGCCGCGTGGTGATGTGTTTCGTGGAAGTGGCAGGCGTGAGTACAAGGCTCACCCCTTCCTCTTGCACAGCCTCCCACTCTCACGCATGCCACTCCGTCGCCCGTGATATCCCGGAGTTGCGCGTCTATTGCCGAGGTTCCCCTGGGTCTAGTGCACCTGGGATTTCATTATGGAGGCGTTGTCATGCGTTTCGTGGAAGTGGCAGGCGTGAGTACAAGGCTCACCGCCTTCTTTAGCACATGTGCCTCACAGTGCAGAGCCTCTCACTCGGAGGCGTGCCACCAGGGCTGCCGTGATTTGGCAGGAGGTGCGCGCCTACTCTCCAACTCCCCTGGGACTATCTAGTGCACGCGGGAATCCATTTTAGCCGCGTGGTGATGTGTTTCGTGGAAGTGGCAGGCGTGAGTACAAGGCTCACCCCTTACACCTTGCACAGCCTCCCACTCTCACGCATGCCACTCCGTCGCCCGTGATATCCCGGAGTTGCGCGTCTATTGCCGAGGTTCCCCTGGGTCTAGTGCACCTGGGATTTCATTTTGGAGGCGTTGTCATGCGTTTCGTGGAAGTGGCAGGCGTGAGTACAAGGCTCACCGCCTTCTTTAGCACATGTGCCTCACAGTGCAGAGCCTCTCACTCGGAGGCGTGCCAGCAGGGCTGCCGTGATTTGGCAGGCGGTGCGCGCCTACTTTCCAACTCCCCTGGGACTATCTAGTGCACGCGGGAATCCATTTTAGCCGCGTGGTGATGTGTTTCGTGGAAGTGGCAGGCGTGAGTACAAGGCTCACCCCTTCCTCTTGCACAGCCTCCCACTCTCACGCATGCCACTCCGTCGCCCGTGATATCCCGGAGTTGCGCGTCTATTGCCGAGGTTCCCCTGGGTCTAGTGCACCTGGGATTTCATTTTGGAGGCGTTGTCATGCGTTTCGTGGAAGTGGCAGGCGTGAGTACAAGGCTCACCGCCTTCTTTAGCACATGTGCCTCACAGTGCAGAGCCTCTCACTCGGAGGCGTGCCAGCAGGGCTGCCGTGATTTGGCAGGAGGTGCGCGCCTACTCTCCAACTCCCCTGGGACTATCTAGTGCACGCGGGAATCCATTTTAGCCGCGTGGTGATGTGTTTCGTGGAAGTGGCAGGCGTGAGTACAAGGCTCACCCCTTACACCTTGCACAGCCTCCCACTCTCACGCATGCCACTCCGTCGCCCGTGATATCCCGGAGTTGCGCGTCTATTGCCGAGGTTCCCCTGTGTCTAGTGCACCTGGGATTTCATTATGGAGGCGTTGTCATG
This sequence comes from Stylophora pistillata, assembly GCF_964205215.1. Taxonomy (NCBI): domain Eukaryota; kingdom Metazoa; phylum Cnidaria; class Anthozoa; order Scleractinia; family Pocilloporidae; genus Stylophora; species Stylophora pistillata. Next base: position 59,239,949 of record NC_142520.1, on the reverse strand, counting down.
CGTTTCGTGGAAGTGGCAGGCGTGAGTACAAGGCTCACCGCCTTCTTTAGCACATGTGCCTCACAGTGCAGAGCCTCTCACTCGGAGGCGTGCCAGCAGGGCTGCCGTGATTTGGCAGGCGGTGCGCGCCTACTTTCCAACTCCCCTGGGACTATCTAGTGCACGCGGGAATCCATTTTAGCCGCGTGGTGATGTGTTTCGTGGAAGTGGCAGGCGTGAGTACAAGGCTCACCCCTTCCTCTTGCACAGCCTCCCACTCTCACGCATGCCACTCCGTCGCCCGTGATATCCCGGAGTTGCGCGTCTATTGCCGAGGTTCCCCTGGGTCTAGTGCACCTGGGATTTCATTTTGGAGGCGTTGTCATGCGTTTCGTGGAAGTGGCAGGCGTGAGTACAAGGCTCACCGCCTTCTTTAGCACATGTGCCTCATATTGCAGAGCCTCTCACTCGGAGGCGTGCCAGCAGGGCTGCCGTGATTTGGCAGGAGGTGCGCGCCTACTTTCCAACTCCCCTGGGACTATCTAGTGCACGCGGGAATCCATTTTAGCCGCGTGGTGATGTGTTTCGTGGAAGTGGCAGGCGTGAGTACAAGGCTCACCCCTTACACCTTGCACAGCCTCCCACTCTCACGCATGCCACTCCGTCGCCCGTGATATCCCGGAGTTGCGCGTCTATTGCCGAGGTTCCCCTGGGTCTAGTGCACCTGGGATTTCATTATGGAGGCGTTGTCATGCGTTTCGTGGAAGTGGCAGGCGTGAGTACAAGGCTCACCGCCTTCTTTAGCACATGTGCCTCACAGTGCAGAGCCTCTCACTCGGAGGCGTGCCAGCAGGGCTGCCGTGATTTGGCAGGCGGTGCGCGCCTACTTTCCAACTCCCCTGGGACTATCTAGTGCACGCGGGAATCCATTTTAGCCGCGTGGTGATGTGTTTCGTGGAAGTGGCAGGCGTGAGTACAAGGCTCACCCCTTCCTCTTGCACAGCCTCCCACTCTCACGCATGCCACTCCGTCGCCCGTGATATCCCGGAGTTGCGCGTCTATTGCCGAGGTTCCCCTGGGTCTAGTGCACCTGGGATTTCATTATGGAGGCGTTGTCATGCGTTTCGTGGAAGTGGCAGGCGTGAGTACAAGGCTCACCGCCTTCTTTAGCACATGTGCCTCACAGTGCAGAGCCTCTCACTCGGAGGCGTGCCACCAGGGCTGCCGTGATTTGGCAGGAGGTGCGCGCCTACTCTCCAACTCCCCTGGGACTATCTAGTGCACGCGGGAATCCATTTTAGCCGCGTGGTGATGTGTTTCGTGGAAGTGGCAGGCGTGAGTACAAGGCTCACCCCTTACACCTTGCACAGCCTCCCACTCTCACGCATGCCACTCCGTCGCCCGTGATATCCCGGAGTTGCGCGTCTATTGCCGAGGTTCCCCTGGGTCTAGTGCACCTGGGATTTCATTATGGAGGCGTTGTCATGCGTTTCGTGGAAGTGGCAGGCGTGAGTACAAGGCTCACCGCCTTCTTTAGCACATGTGCCTCACAGTGCAGAGCCTCTCACTCGGAGGCGTGCCAGCAGGGCTGCCGTGATTTGGCAGGCGGTGCGCGCCTACTTTCCAACTCCCCTGGGACTATCTAGTGCACGCGGGAATCCATTTTAGCCGCGTGGTGATGTGTTTCGTGGAAGTGGCAGGCGTGAGTACAAGGCTCACCCCTTCCTCTTGCACAGCCTCCCACTCTCACGCATGCCACTCCGTCGCCCGTGATATCCCGGAGTTGCGCGTCTATTGCCGAGGTTCCCCTGGGTCTAGTGCACCTGGGATTTCATTATGGAGGCGTTGTCATGCGTTTCGTGGAAGTGGCAGGCGTGACTACAAGGCTCACCGCCTTCTTTAGCACATGTGCCTCACAGTGCAGAGCCTCTCACTCGGAGGCGTGCCACCAGGGCTGCCGTGATTTGGCAGGAGGTGCGCGCCTACTCTCCAACTCCCCTGGGACTATCTAGTGCACGCGGGAATCCATTTTAGCCGCGTGGTGATGTGTTTCGTGGAAGTGGCAGGCGTGAGTACAAGGCTCACCCCTTACACCTTGCACAGCCTCCCACTCTCACGCATGCCACTCCGTCGCCCGTGATATCCCGGAGTTGCGCGTCTATTGCCGAGGTTCCCCTGGGTCTAGTGCACCTGGGATTTCATTTTGGAGGCGTTGTCATGCGTTTCGTGGAAGTGGCAGGCGTGAGTACAAGGCTCACCGCCTTCTTTAGCACATGTGCCTCACAGTGCAGAGCCTCTCACTCGGAGGCGTGCCAGCAGGGCTGCCGTGATTTGGCAGGCGGTGCGCGCCTACTTTCCAACTCCCCTGGGACTATCTAGTGCACGCGGGAATCCATTTTAGCCGCGTGGTGATGTGTTTTGTGGAAGTGGCAGGCGTGAGTACAAGGCTCACCCCTTCCTCTTGCACAGCCTCCCACTCTCACGCATGCCACTCCGTCGCCCGTGATATCCCGGAGTTGCGCGTCTATTGCCGAGGTTCCCCTGGGTCTAGTGCACCTGGGATTTCATTTTGGAGGCGTTGTCATGCGTTTCGTGGAAGTGGCAGGCGTGAGTACAAGGCTCACCGCCTTCTTTAGCACATGTGCCTCACAGTGCAGAGCCTCTCACTCGGAGGCGTGCCAGCAGGGCTGCCGTGATTTGGCAGGAGGTGCGCGCCTACTCTCCAACTCCCCTGGGACTATCTAGTGCACGCGGGAATCCATTTTAGCCGCGTGGTGATGTGTTTCGTGGAAGTGGCAGGCGTGAGTACAAGGCTCACCCCTTACACCTTGCACAGCCTCCCACTCTCACGCATGCCACTCCGTCGCCCGTGATATCCCGGAGTTGCGCGTCTATTGCCGAGGTTCCCCTGTGTCTAGTGCACCTGGGATTTCATTATGGAGGCGTTGTCATGCGTTTCGTGGAAGTGGCAGGCGTGAGTACAAGGCTCACCGCCTTCTTTAGCACATGTGCCTCACAGTGCAGAGCCTCTCACTCGGAGGCGTGCCAGCAGGGCTGCCGTGATTTGGCAGGCGGTGCGCGCCTACTTTCCAACTCCCCTGGGACTATCTAGTGCACGCGGGAATCCATTTTAGCCGCGTGGTGATGTGTTTCGTGGAAGTGGCAGGCGTGAGTACAAGGCTCACCCCTTCCTCTTGCACAGCCTCCCACTCTCACGCATGCCACTCCGTCGCCCGTGATATCCCGGAGTTGCGCGTCTATTGCCGAGGTTCCCCTGGGTCTAGTGCACCTGGGATTTCATTTTGGAGGCGTTGTCATGCGTTTCGTGGAAGTGGCAGGCGTGAGTACAAGGCTCACCGCCTTCTTTAGCACATGTGCCTCATATTGCAGAGCCTCTCACTCGGAGGCGTGCCAGCAGGGCTGCCGTGATTTGGCAGGAGGTGCGCGCCTACTTTCCAACTCCCCTGGGACTATCTAGTGCACGCGGGAATCCATTTTAGCCGCGTGGTGATGTGTTTCGTGGAAGTGGCAGGCGTGAGTACAAGGCTCACCCCTTACACCTTGCACAGCCTCCCACTCTCACGCATGCCACTCCGTCGCCCGTGATATCCCGGAGTTGCGCGTCTATTGCCGAGGTTCCCCTGGGTCTAGTGCACCTGGGATTTCATTATGGAGGCGTTGTCATGCGTTTCGTGGAAGTGGCAGGCGTGAGTACAAGGCTCACCGCCTTCTTTAGCACATGTGCCTCACAGTGCAGAGCCTCTCACTCGGAGGCGTGCCAGCAGGGCTGCCGTGATTTGGCAGGCGGTGCGCGCCTACTTTCCAACTCCCCTGGGACTATCTAGTGCACGCGGGAATCCATTTTAGCCGCGTGGTGATGTGTTTCGTGGAAGTGGCAGGCGTGAGTACAAGGCTCACCCCTTCCTCTTGCACAGCCTCCCACTCTCACGCATGCCACTCCGTCGCCCGTGATATCCCGGAGTTGCGCGTCTATTGCCGAGGTTCCCCTGGGTCTAGTGCACCTGGGATTTCATTATGGAGGCGTTGTCATGCGTTTCGTGGAAGTGGCAGGCGTGAGTACAAGGCTCACCGCCTTCTTTAGCACATGTGCCTCACAGTGCAGAGCCTCTCACTCGGAGGCGTGCCAGCAGGGCTGCCGTGATTTGGCAGGAGGTGCGCGCCTACTCTCCAACTCCCCTGGGACTATCTAGTGCACGCGGGAATCCATTTTAGCCGCGTGGTGATGTGTTTCGTGGAAGTGGCAGGCGTGAGTACAAGGCTCACCCCTTACACCTTGCACAGCCTCCCACTCTCACGCATGCCACTCCGTCGCCCGTGATATCCCGGAGTTGCGCGTCTATTGCCGAGGTTCCCCTGGGTCTAGTGCACCTGGGATTTCATTTTGGAGGCGTTGTCATGCGTTTCGTGGAAGTGGCAGGCGTGAGTACAAGGCTCACCGCCTTCTTTAGCACATGTGCCTCACAGTGCAGAGCCTCTCACTCGGAGGCGTGCCAGCAGGGCTGCCGTGATTTGGCAGGCGGTGCGCGCCTACTTTCCAACTCCCCTGGGACTATCTAGTGCACGCGGGAATCCATTTTAGCCGCGTGGTGATGTGTTTCGTGGAAGTGGCAGGCGTGAGTACAAGGCTCACCCCTTCCTCTTGCACAGCCTCCCACTCTCACGCATGCCACTCCGTCGCCCGTGATATCCCGGAGTTGCGCGTCTATTGCCGAGGTTCCCCTGGGTCTAGTGCACCTGGGATTTCATTTTGGAGGCGTTGTCATGCGTTTCGTGGAAGTGGCAGGCGTGAGTACAAGGCTCACCGCCTTCTTTAGCACATGTGCCTCACAGTGCAGAGCCTCTCACTCGGAGGCGTGCCAGCAGGGCTGCCGTGATTTGGCAGGAGGTGCGCGCCTACTCTCCAACTCCCCTGGGACTATCTAGTGCACGCGGGAATCCATTTTAGCCGCGTGGTGATGTGTTTCGTGGAAGTGGCAGGCGTGAGTACAAGGCTCACCCCTTACACCTTGCACAGCCTCCCACTCTCACGCATGCCACTCCGTCGCCCGTGATATCCCGGAGTTGCGCGTCTATTGCCGAGGTTCCCCTGTGTCTAGTGCACCTGGGATTTCATTATGGAGGCGTTGTCATGCGTTTCGTGGAAGTGGCAGGCGTGAGTACAAGGCTCACCGCCTTCTTTAGCACATGTGCCTCACAGTGCAGAGCCTCTCACTCGGAGGCGTGCCAGCAGGGCTGCCGTGATTTGGCAGGCGGTGCGCGCCTACTTTCCAACTCCCCTGGGACTATCTAGTGCACGCGGGAATCCATTTTAGCCGCGTGGTGATGTGTTTCGTGGAAGTGGCAGGCGTGAGTACAAGGCTCACCCCTTCCTCTTGCACAGCCTCCCACTCTCACGCATGCCACTCCGTCGCCCGTGATATCCCGGAGTTGCGCGTCTATTGCCGAGGTTCCCCTGGGTCTAGTGCACCTGGGATTTCATTTTGGAGGCGTTGTCATGCGTTTCGTGGAAGTGGCAGGCGTGAGTACAAGGCTCACCGCCTTCTTTAGCACATGTGCCTCATAGTGCAGAGCCTCTCACTCGGAGGCGTGCCAGCAGGGCTGCCGTGATTTGGCAGGAGGTGCGCGCCTACTTTCCAACTCCCCTGGGACTATCTAGTGCACGCGGGAATCCATTTTAGCCGCGTGGTGATGTGTTTCGTGGAAGTGGCAGGCGTGAGTACAAGGCTCACCCCTTACACCTTGCACAGCCTCCCACTCTCACGCATGCCACTCCGTCGCCCGTGATATCCCGGAGTTGCGCGTCTATTGCCGAGGTTCCCCTGGGTCTAGTGCACCTGGGATTTCATTATGGAGGCGTTGTCATGCGTTTCGTGGAAGTGGCAGGCGTGAGTACAAGGCTCACCGCCTTCTTTAGCACATGTGCCTCACAGTGCAGAGCCTCTCACTCGGAGGCGTGCCAGCAGGGCTGCCGTGATTTGGCAGGCGGTGCGCGCCTACTTTCCAACTCCCCTGGGACTATCTAGTGCACGCGGGAATCCATTTTAGCCGCGTGGTGATGTGTTTCGTGGAAGTGGCAGGCGTGAGTACAAGGCTCACCCCTTCCTCTTGCACAGCCTCCCACTCTCACGCATGCCACTCCGTCGCCCGTGATATCCCGGAGTTGCGCGTCTATTGCCGAGGTTCCCCTGGGTCTAGTGCACCTGGGATTTCATTATGGAGGCGTTGTCATGCGTTTCGTGGAAGTGGCAGGCGTGAGTACAAGGCTCACCGCCTTCTTTAGCACATGTGCCTCACAGTGCAGAGCCTCTCACTCGGAGGCGTGCCACCAGGGCTGCCGTGATTTGGCAGGAGGTGCGCGCCTACTCTCCAACTCCCCTGGGACTATCTAGTGCACGCGGGAATCCATTTTAGCCGCGTGGTGATGTGTTTCGTGGAAGTGGCAGGCGTGAGTACAAGGCTCACCCCTTACACCTTGCACAGCCTCCCACTCTCACGCATGCCACTCCGTCGCCCGTGATATCCCGGAGTTGCGCGTCTATTGCCGAGGTTCCCCTGGGTCTAGTGCACCTGGGATTTCATTTTGGAGGCGTTGTCATGCGTTTCGTGGAAGTGGCAGGCGTGAGTACAAGGCTCACCGCCTTCTTTAGCACATGTGCCTCACAGTGCAGAGCCTCTCACTCGGAGGCGTGCCAGCAGGGCTGCCGTGATTTGGCAGGCGGTGCGCGCCTACTTTCCAACTCCCCTGGGACTATCTAGTGCACGCGGGAATCCATTTTAGCCGCGTGGTGATGTGTTTCGTGGAAGTGGCAGGCGTGAGTACAAGGCTCACCCCTTCCTCTTGCACAGCCTCCCACTCTCACGCATGCCACTCCGTCGCCCGTGATATCCCGGAGTTGCGCGTCTATTGCCGAGGTTCCCCTGGGTCTAGTGCACCTGGGATTTTATTTTGGAGGCGTTGTCATGCGTTTCGTGGAAGTGGCAGGCGTGAGTACAAGGCTCACCGCCTTCTTTAGCACATGTGCCTCACAGTGCAGAGCCTCTCACTCGGAGGCGTGCCAGCAGGGCTGCCGTGATTTGGCAGGAGGTGCGCGCCTACTCTCCAACTCCCCTGGGACTATCTAGTGCACGCGGGAATCCATTTTAGCCGCGTGGTGATGTGTTTCGTGGAAGTGGCAGGCGTGAGTACAAGGCTCACCCCTTACACCTTGCACAGCCTCCCACTCTCACGCATGCCACTCCGTCGCCCGTGATATCCCGGAGTTGCGCGTCTATTGCCGAGGTTCCCCTGTGTCTAGTGCACCTGGGATTTCATTATGGAGGCGTTGTCATGCGTTTCGTGGAAGTGGCAGGCGTGAGTACAAGGCTCACCGCCTTCTTTAGCACATGTGCCTCACAGTGCAGAGCCTCTCACTCGGAGGCGTGCCAGCAGGGCTGCCGTGATTTGGCAGGCGGTGCGCGCCTACTTTCCAACTCCCCTGGGACTATCTAGTGCACGCGGGAATCCATTTTAGCCGCGTGGTGATGTGTTTCGTGGAAGTGGCAGGCGTGAGTACAAGGCTCACCCCTTCCTCTTGCACAGCCTCCCACTCTCACGCATGCCACTCCGTCGCCCGTGATATCCCGGAGTTGCGCGTCTATTGCCGAGGTTCCCCTGGGTCTAGTGCACCTGGGATTTCATTTTGGAGGCGTTGTCATGCGTTTCGTGGAAGTGGCAGGCGTGAGTACAAGGCTCACCGCCTTCTTTAGCACATGTGCCTCATAGTGCAGAGCCTCTCACTCGGAGGCGTGCCAGCAGGGCTGCCGTGATTTGGCAGGAGGTGCGCGCCTACTTTCCAACTCCCCTGGGACTATCTAGTGCACGCGGGAATCCATTTTAGCCGCGTGGTGATGTGTTTCGTGGAAGTGGCAGGCGTGAGTACAAGGCTCACCCCTTACACCTTGCACAGCCTCCCACTCTCACGCATGCCACTCCGTCGCCCGTGATATCCCGGAGTTGCGCGTCTATTGCCGAGGTTCCCCTGGGTCTAGTGCACCTGGGATTTCATTATGGAGGCGTTGTCATGCGTTTCGTGGAAGTGGCAGGCGTGAGTACAAGGCTCACCGCCTTCTTTAGCACATGTGCCTCACAGTGCAGAGCCTCTCACTCGGAGGCGTGCCAGCAGGGCTGCCGTGATTTGGCAGGCGGTGCGCGCCTACTTTCCAACTCCCCTGGGACTATCTAGTGCACGCGGGAATCCATTTTAGCCGCGTGGTGATGTGTTTCGTGGAAGTGGCAGGCGTGAGTACAAGGCTCACCCCTTCCTCTTGCAGAGCCTCCCACTCTCACGCATGCCACTCCGTCGCCCGTGATATCCCGGAGTTGCGCGTCTATTGCCGAGGTTCCCCTGGGTCTAGTGCACTTGGGATTTCATTATGGAGGCGTTGTCATGCGTTTCGTGGAAGTGGCAGGCGTGAGTACAAGGCTCACCGCCTTCTTTAGCACATGTGCCTCATAGTGCAGAGCCTCTCACTCGGAGGCGTGCCAGCAGGGCTGCCGTGATTTGGCAGGAGGTGCGCGCCTACTTTCCAACTCCCCTGGGACTATCTAGTGCACGCGGGAATCCATTTTAGCCGCGTGGTGATGTGTTTCGTGGAAGTGGCAGGCGTGAGTACAAGGCTCACCCCTTCCTCTTGCAGAGCCTCCCACTCTCACGCATGCCACTCCGTCGCCCGTGACTTCCCGGAGTTGCGCGTCTATTGCCGAGGTTCCCCTGGGTCTAGTGCACCTGGGATTTCATTATGGAGGCGTTGTCATGCGTTTCGTGGAAGTGGCAGGCGTGAGTACAAGGCTCACCGCCTTCTTTAGCACATGTGCCTCATAGTGCAGAGCCTCTCACTCGGAGGCGTGCCAGAAGGGCTGCCGTGATTTGGCAGGAGGTGCGCGCCTACTCTCCAACTCCCCTGGGACTATCTAGTGCACGCGGGAATCCATTTTAGCCGCGTGGTGATGTGTTTCGTGGAAGTGGCAGGCGTGAGTACAAGGCTCACCCCTTCCTCTTGCACAGCCTCCCACTCTCACGCATGCCACTCCGTCGCCCGTGATATCCCGGAGTTGCGCGTCTATTGCCGAGGTTCCCCTGGGTCTAGTGCACCTGGGATTTCATTTTGGAGGCGTTGTCATGCGTTTCGTGGAAGTGGCAGGCGTGAGTACAAGGCTCACCGCCTTCTTTAGCACATGTGCCTCACAGTGCAGAGCCTCTCACTCGGAGGCGTGCCAGCAGGGCTGCCGTGATTTGGCAGGAGGTGCGCGCCTACTTTCCAACTCCCCTGGGACTATCTAGTGCACGCGGGAATCCATTTTAGCCGCGTGGTGATGTGTTTCGTGGAAGTGGCAGGCGTGAGTACAAGGCTCACCCCTTACACCTTGCACAGCCTCCCACTCTCACGCATGCCACTCCGTCGCCCGTGATATCCCGGAGTTGCGCGTCTATTGCCGAGGTTCCCCTGTGTCTAGTGCACCTGGGATTTCATTATGGAGGCGTTGTCATGCGTTTCGTGGAAGTGGCAGGCGTGAGTACAAGGCTCACCGCCTTCTTTAGCACATGTGCCTCACAGTGCAGAGCCTCTCACTCGGAGGCGTGCCACCAGGGCTGCCGTGATTTGGCAGGCGGTGCGCGCCTACTTTCCAACTCCCCTGGGACTATCTAGTGCACGCGGGAATCCATTTTAGCCGCGTGGTGATGTGTTTCGTGGAAGTGGCAGGCGTGAGTACAAGGCTCACCCCTTCCTCTTGCACAGCCTCCCACTCTCACGCCTGCCACTCCGTCGCCCGTGATATCCCGGAGTTGCGCGTCTATTGCCGAGGTTCCCCTGGGTCTAGTGCACCTGGGATTTCATTATGGAGGCGTTGTCATGCGTTTCGTGGAAGTGGCAGGCGTGAGTACAAGGCTCACCGCCTTCTTTAGCACATGTGCCTCATAGTGCAGAGCCTCTCACTCGGAGGCGTGCCAGCAGGGCTGCCGTGATTTGGCAGGAGGTGCGCGCCTACTTTCCAACTCCCCTGGGACTATCTAGTGCACGCGGGAATCCATTTTAGCCGCGTGGTGATGTGTTTCGTGGAAGTGGCAGGCGTGAGTACAAGGCTCACCCCTTACACCTTGCACAGCCTCCCACTCTCACGCATGCCACTCCGTCGCCCGTGATATCCCGGAGTTGCGCGTCTATTGCCGAGGTTCCCCTGGGTCTAGTGCACCTGGGATTTCATTATGGAGGCGTTGTCATGCGTTTCGTGGAAGTGGCAGGCGTGAGTACAAGGCTCACCGCCTTCTTTAGCACATGTGCCTCACAGTGCAGAGCCTCTCACTCGGAGGCGTGCCAGCAGGGCTGCCGTGATTTGGCAGGCGGTGCGCGCCTACTTTCCAACTCCCCTGGGACTATCTAGTGCACGCGGGAATCCATTTTAGCCGCGTGGTGATGTGTTTCGTGGAAGTGGCAGGCGTGAGTACAAGGCTCACCCCTTCCTCTTGCACAGCCTCCCACTCTCACGCATGCCACTCCGTCGCCCGTGATATCCCGGAGTTGCGCGTCTATTGCCGAGGTTCCCCTGGGTCTAGTGCACCTGGGATTTCATTATGGAGGCGTTGTCATGCGTTTCGTGGAAGTGGCAGGCGTGAGTACAAGGCTCACCGCCTTCTTTAGCACATGTGCCTCACAGTGCAGAGCCTCTCACTCGGAGGCGTGCCACCAGGGCTGCCGTGATTTGGCAGGAGGTGCGCGCCTACTCTCCAACTCCCCTGGGACTATCTAGTGCACGCGGGAATCCATTTTAGCCGCGTGGTGATGTGTTTCGTGGAAGTGGCAGGCGTGAGTACAAGGCTCACCCCTTACACCTTGCACAGCCTCCCACTCTCACGCATGCCACTCCGTCGCCCGTGATATCCCGGAGTTGCGCGTCTATTGCCGAGGTTCCCCTGGGTCTAGTGCACCTGGGATTTCATTTTGGAGGCGTTGTCATGCGTTTCGTGGAAGTGGCAGGCGTGAGTACAAGGCTCACCGCCTTCTTTAGCACATGTGCCTCACAGTGCAGAGCCTCTCACTCGGAGGCGTGCCAGCAGGGCTGCCGTGATTTGGCAGGCGGTGCGCGCCTACTTTCCAACTCCCCTGGGACTATCTAGTGCACGCGGGAATCCATTTTAGCCGCGTGGTGATGTGTTTCGTGGAAGTGGCAGGCGTGAGTACAAGGCTCACCCCTTCCTCTTGCACAGCCTCCCACTCTCACGCATGCCACTCCGTCGCCCGTGATATCCCGGAGTTGCGCGTCTATTGCCGAGGTTCCCCTGGGTCTAGTGCACCTGGGATTTCATTTTGGAGGCGTTGTCATGCGTTTCGTGGAAGTGGCAGGCGTGAGTACAAGGCTCACCGCCTTCTTTAGCACATGTGCCTCACAGTGCAGAGCCTCTCACTCGGAGGCGTGCCAGCAGGGCTGCCGTGATTTGGCAGGAGGTGCGCGCCTACTCTCCAACTCCCCTGGGACTATCTAGTGCACGCGGGAATCCATTTTAGCCGCGTGGTGATGTGTTTCGTGGAAGTGGCAGGCGTGAGTACAAGACTCACCCCTTACACCTTGCACAGCCTCCCACTCTCACGCATGCCACTCCGTCGCCCGTGATATCCCGGAGTTGCGCGTCTATTGCCGAGGTTCCCCTGTGTCTAGTGCACCTGGGATTTCATTATGGAGGCGTTGTCATGCGTTTCGTGGAAGTGGCAGGCGTGAGTACAAGGCTCACCGCCTTCTTTAGCACATGTGCCTCACAGTGCAGAGCCTCTCACTCGGAGGCGTGCCAGCAGGGCTGCCGTGATTTGGCAGGCGGTGCGCACCTACTTTCCAACTCCCCTGGGACTATCTAGTGCACGCGGGAATCCATTTTAGCCGCGTGGTGATGTGTTTCGTGGAAGTGGCAGGCGTGAGTACAAGGCTCACCCCTTCCTCTTGCACAGCCTCCCACTCTCACGCATGCCACTCCGTCGCCCGTGATATCCCGGAGTTGCGCGTCTATTGCCGAGGTTTCCCTGGGTCTAGTGCACCTGGGATTTCATTTTGGAGGCGTTGTCATGCGTTTCGTGGAAGTGGCAGGCGTGAGTACAAGGCTCACCGCCTTCTTTAGCACATGTGCCTCATAGTGCAGAGCCTCTCACTCGGAGGCGTGCCAGCAGGGCTGCCGTGATTTGGCAGGAGGTGCGCGCCTACTTTCCAACTCCCCTGGGACTATCTAGTGCACGCGGGAATCCATTTTAGCCGCGTGGTGATGTGTTTCGTGGAAGTGGCAGGCGTGAGTACAAGGCTCACCCCTTACACCTTGCACAGCCTCCCACTCTCACGCATGCCACTCCGTCGCCCGTGATATCCCGGAGTTGCGCGTCTATTGCCGAGGTTCCCCTGGGTCTAGTGCACCTGGGATTTCATTATGGAGGCGTTGTCATGCGTTTCGTGGAAGTGGCAGGCGTGAGTACAAGGCTCACCGCCTTCTTTAGCACATGTGCCTCACAGTGCAGAGCCTCTCACTCGGAGGCGTGCCAGCAGGGCTGCCGTGATTTGGCAGGCGGTGCGCGCCTACTTTCCAACTCCCCTGGGACTATCTAGTGCACGCGGGAATCCATTTTAGCCGCGTGGTGATGTGTTTCGTGGAAGTGGCAGGCGTGAGTACAAGGCTCACCCCTTCCTCTTGCACAGCCTCCCACTCTCACGCATGCCACTCCGTCGCCCGTGATATCCCGGAGTTGCGCGTCTATTGCCGAGGTTCCCCTGGGTCTAGTGCACCTGGGATTTCATTATGGAGGCGTTGTCATGCGTTTCGTGGAAGTGGCAGGCGTGAGTACAAGGCTCACCGCCTTCTTTAGCACATGTGCCTCACAGTGCAGAGCCTCTCACTCGGAGGCGTGCCACCAGGGCTGCCGTGATTTGGCAGGAGGTGCGCGCCTACTCTCCAACTCCCCTGGGACTATCTAGTGCACGCGGGAATCCATTTTAGCCGCGTGGTGATGTGTTTCGTGGAAGTGGCAGGCGTGAGTACAAGGCTCACCCCTTACACCTTGCACAGCCTCCCACTCTCACGCATGCCACTCCGTCGCCCGTGATATCCCGGAGTTGCGCGTCTATTGCCGAGGTTCCCCTGGGTCTAGTGCACCTGGGATTTCATTTTGGAGGCGTTGTCATGCGTTTCGTGGAAGTGGCAGGCGTGAGTACAAGGCTCACCGCCTTCTTTAGCACATGTGCCTCACAGTGCAGAGCCTCTCACTCGGAGGCGTGCCAGCAGGGCTGCCGTGATTTGGCAGGAGGTGCGCGCCTACTCTCCAACTCCCCTGGGACTATCTAGTGCACGCGGGAATCCATTTTAGCCGCGTGGTGATGTGTTTCGTGGAAGTGGCAGGCGTGAGTACAAGGCTCACCCCTTACACCTTGCACAGCCTCCCACTCTCACGCATGCCACTCCGTCGCCCGTGATATCCCGGAGTTGCGCGTCTATTGCCGAGGTTCCCCTGGGTCTAGTGCACCTGGGATTTCATTTTGGAGGCGTTGTCATGCGTTTCGTGGAAGTGGCAGGCGTGAGTACAAGGCTCACCGCCTTCTTTAGCACATGTGCCTCACAGTGCAGAGCCTCTCACTCGGAGGCGTGCCAGCAGGGCTGCCGTGATTTGGCAGGCGGTGCGCGCCTACTTTCCAACTCCCCTGGGACTATCTAGTGCACGCGGGAATCCATTTTAGCCGCGTGGTGATGTGTTTCGTGGAAGTGGCAGGCGTGAGTACAAGGCTCACCCCTTCCTCTTGCACAGCCTCCCACTCTCATGCATGCCACTCCGTCGCCCGTGATATCCCGGAGTTGCGCGTCTATTGCCGAGGTTCCCCTGGGTCTAGTGCACCTGGGATTTCATTTTGGAGGCGTTGTCATGCGTTTCGTGGAAGTGGCAGGCGTGAGTACAAGGCTCACCGCCTTCTTTAGCACATGTGCCTCATAGTGCAGAGCCTCTCACTCGGAGGCGTGCCAGCAGGGCTGCCGTGATTTGGCAGGAGGTGCGCGCCTACTTTCCAACTCCCCTGGGACTATCTAGTGCACGCGGGAATCCATTTTAGCCGCGTGGTGATGTGTTTCGTGGAAGTGGCAGGCGTGAGTACAAGGCTCACCCCTTACACCTTGCACAGCCTCCCACTCTCACGCATGCCACTCCGTCGCCCGTGATATCCCGGAGTTGCGCGTCTATTGCCGAGGTTCCCCTGTGTCTAGTGCACCTGGGATTTCATTATGGAGGCGTTGTCATGCGTTTCGTGGAAGTGGCAGGCGTGAGTACAAGGCTCACCGCCTTCTTTAGCACATGTGCCTCACAGTGCAGAGCCTCTCACTCGGAGGCGTGCCAGCAGGGCTGCCGTGATTTGGCAGGCGGTGCGCGCCTACTTTCCAACTCCCCTGGGACTATCTAGTGCACGCGGGAATCCATTTTAGCCGCGTGGTGATGTGTTTCGTGGAAGTGGCAGGCGTGAGTACAAGGCTCACCCCTTCCTCTTGCAGAGCCTCCCACTCTCACGCATGCCACTCCGTCGCCCGTGATATCCCGGAGTTGCGCGTCTATTGCCGAGGTTCCCCTGGGTCTAGTGCACCTGGGATTTCATTATGGAGGCGTTGTCATGCGTTTCGTGGAAGTGGCAGGCGTGAGTACAAGGCTCACCGCCTTCTTTAGCACATGTGCCTCATAGTGCAGAGCCTCTCACTCGGAGGCGTGCCAGCAGGGCTGCCGTGATTTGGCAGGAGGTGCGCGCCTACTCTCCAACTCCCCTGGGACTATCTAGTGCACGCGGGAATCCATTTTAGCCGCGTGGTGATGTGTTTCGTGGAAGTGGCAGGCGTGAGTACAAGGCTCACCCCTTCCTCTTGCACAGCCTCCCACTCTCACGCATGCCACTCCGTCGCCCGTGATATCCCGGAGTTGCGCGTCTATTGCCGAGGTTCCCCTGGGTCTAGTGCACCTGGGATTTCATTTTGGAGGCGTTGTCATGCGTTTCGTGGAAGTGGCAGGCGTGAGTACAAGGCTCACCGCCTTCTTTAGCACATGTGCCTCACAGTGCAGAGCCTCTCACTCGGAGGCGTGCCAGCAGGGCTGCCGTGATTTGGCAGGAGGTGCGCGCCTACTTTCCAACTCCCCTGGGACTATCTAGTGCACGCGGGAATCCATTTTAGCCGCGTGGTGATGTGTTTCGTGGAAGTGGCAGGCGTGAGTACAAGGCTCACCCCTTACACCTTGCACAGCCTCCCACTCTCACGCATGCCACTCCGTCGCCCGTGATATCCCGGAGTTGCGCGTCTATTGCCGAGGTTCCCCTGTGTCTAGTGCACCTGGGATTTCATTATGGAGGCGTTGTCATGCGTTTCGTGGAAGTGGCAGGCGTGAGTACAAGGCTCACCGCCTTCTTTAGCACATGTGCCTCACAGTGCAGAGCCTCTCACTCGGAGGCGTGCCACCAGGGCTGCCGTGATTTGGCAGGCGGTGCGCGCCTACTTTCCAACTCCCCTGGGACTATCTAGTGCACGCGGGAATCCATTTTAGCCGCGTGGTGATGTGTTTCGTGGAAGTGGCAGGCGTGAGTACAAGGCTCACCCCTTCCTCTTGCACAGCCTCCCACTCTCACGCCTGCCACTCCGTCGCCCGTGATATCCCGGAGTTGCGCGTCTATTGCCGAGGTTCCCCTGGGTCTAGTGCACCTGGGATTTCATTATGGAGGCGTTGTCATGCGTTTCGTGGAAGTGGCAGGCGTGAGTACAAGGCTCACCGCCTTCTTTAGCACATGTGCCTCACAGTGCAGAGCCTCTCACTCGGAGGCGTGCCAGCAGGGCTGCCGTGATTTGGCAGGAGGTGCGCGCCTACTCTCCAACTCCCCTGGGACTATCTAGTGCACGCGGGAATCCATTTTAGCCGCGTGGTGATTTGTTTCGTGGAAGTGGCAGGCGTGAGTACAAGGCTCACCCCTTACACCTTGCACAGCCTCCCACTCTCACGCATGCCACTCCGTCGCCCGTGATATCCCGGAGTTGCGCGTCTATTGCCGAGGTTCCCCTGGGTCTAGTGCACCTGGGATTTCATTATGGAGGCGTTGTCATGCGTTTCGTGGAAGTGGCAGGCGTGAGTACAAGGCTCACCGCCTTCTTTAGCACATGTGCCTCACAGTGCAGAGCCTCTCACTCGGAGGCGTGCCAGCAGGGCTGCCGTGATTTGGCAGGCGGTGCGCGCCTACTTTCCAACTCCCCTGGGACTATCTAGTGCACGCGGGAATCCATTTTAGCCGCGTGGTGATGTGTTTCGTGGAAGTGGCAGGCGTGAGTACAAGGCTCACCCCTTCCTCTTGCACAGCCTCCCACTCTCACGCCTGCCACTCCGTCGCCCGTGATATCCCGGAGTTGCGCGTCTATTGCCGAGGTTCCCCTGGGTCTAGTGCACCTGGGATTTCATTTTGGAGGCGTTGTCATGCGTTTCGTGGAAGTGGCAGGCGTGAGTACAAGGCTCACCGCCTTCTTTAGCACATGTGCCTCACAGTGCAGAGCCTCTCACTCGGAGGCGTGCCAGCAGGGCTGCCGTGATTTGGCAGGAGGTGCGCGCCTACTTTCCAACTCCCCTGGGACTATCTAGTGCACGCGGGAATCCATTTTAGCCGCGTGGTGATGTCTTTCGTGGAAGTGGCAGGCGTGAGTACAAGGCTCACCCCTTACACCTTGCACAGCCTCCCACTCTCACGCATGCCACTCCGTCGCCCGTGATATCCCGGAGTTGCGCGTCTATTGCCGAGGTTCCCCTGGGTCTAGTGCACCTGGGATTTCATTATGGAGGCGTTGTCATGCGTTTCGTGGAAGTGGCAGGCGTGAGTACAAGGCTCACCGCCTTCTTTAGCACATGTGCCTCACAGTGCAGAGCCTCTCACTCGGAGGCGTGCCAGCAGGGCTGCCGTGATTTGGCAGGCGGTGCGCGCCTACTCTCCAACTCCCCTGGGACTATCTAGTGCACGCGGGAATCCATTTTAGCCGCGTGGTGATGTGTTTCGTGGAAGTGGCAGGCGTGAGTACAAGGCTCACCCCTTCCTCTTGCACAGCCTCCCACTCTCACGCATGCCACTCCGTCGCCCGTGATATCCCGGAGTTGCGCGTCTATTGCCGAGGTTCCCCTGGGTCTAGTGCACCTGGGATTTCATTATGGAGGCGTTGTCATGCGTTTCGTGGAAGTGGCAGGCGTGAGTACAAGGCTCACCGCCTTCTTTAGCACATGTGCCTCACAGTGCAGAGCCTCTCACTCGGAGGCGTGCCAGCAGGGCTGCCGTGATTTGGCAGGAGGTGCGCGCCTACTCTCCAACTCCCCTGGGACTATCTAGTGCACGCGGGAATCCATTTTAGCCGCGTGGTGATGTGTTTCGTGGAAGTGGCAGGCGTGAGTACAAGGCTCACCCCTTCCTCTTGCACAGCCTCCCACTCTCACGCATGCCACTCCGTCGCCCGTGATATCCCGGAGTTGCGCGTCTATTGCCGAGGTTCCCCTGGGTCTAGTGCACCTGGGATTTCATTTTGGAGGCGTTGTCATGCGTTTCGTGGAAGTGGCAGGCGTGAGTACAAGGCTCACCGCCTTCTTTAGCACATGTGCCTCACAGTGCAGAGCCTCTCACTCGGAGGCGTGCCAGCAGGGCTGCCGTGATTTGGCAGGAGGTGCGCGCCTACTTTCCAACTCCCCTGGGACTATCTAGTGCACGCGGGAATCCATTTTAGCCGCGTGGTGATGTGTTTCGTGGAAGTGGCAGGCGTGAGTACAAGGCTCACCCCTTACACCTTGCACAGCCTCCCACTCTCACGCATGCCACTCCGTCGCCCGTGATATCCCGGAGTTGCGCGTCTATTGCCGAGGTTCCCCTGGGTCTAGTGCACCTGGGATTTCATTATGGAGGCGTTGTCATGCGTTTCGTGGAAGTGGCAGGCGTGAGTACAAGGCTCACCGCCTTCTTTAGCACATGTGCCTCACAGTGCAGAGCCTCTCACTCGGAGGCGTGCCAGCAGGGCTGCCGTGATTTGGCAGGCGGTGCGCGCCTACTTTCCAACTCCCCTGGGACTATCTAGTGCACGCGGGAATCCATTTTAGCCGCGTGGTGATGTGTTTCGTGGAAGTGGCAGGCGTGAGTACAAGGCTCACCCCTTCCTCTTGCACAGCCTCCCACTCTCACGCATGCCACTCCGTCGCCCGTGATATCCCGGAGTTGCGCGTCTATTGCCGAGGTTCCCCTGGGTCTAGTGCACCTGGGATTTCATTATGGAGGCGTTGTCATGCGTTTCGTGGAAGTGGCAGGCGTGAGTACAAGGCTCACCGCCTTCTTTAGCACATGTGCCTCACAGTGCAGAGCCTCTCACTCGGAGGCGTGCCACCAGGGCTGCCGTGATTTGGCAGGAGGTGCGCGCCTACTCTCCAACTCCCCTGGGACTATCTAGTGCACGCGGGAATCCATTTTAGCCGCGTGGTGATGTGTTTCGTGGAAGTGGCAGGCGTGAGTACAAGGCTCACCCCTTACACCTTGCACAGCCTCCCACTCTCACGCATGCCACTCCGTCGCCCGTGATATCCCGGAGTTGCGCGTCTATTGCCGAGGTTCCCCTGGGTCTAGTGCACCTGGGATTTCATTTTGGAGGCGTTGTCATGCGTTTCGTGGAAGTGGCAGGCGTGAGTACAAGGCTCACCGCCTTCTTTAGCACATGTGCCTCACAGTGCAGAGCCTCTCACTCGGAGGCGTGCCAGCAGGGCTGCCGTGATTTGGCAGGCGGTGCGCGCCTACTTTCCAACTCCCCTGGGACTATCTAGTGCACGCGGGAATCCATTTTAGCCGCGTGGTGATGTGTTTCGTGGAAGTGGCAGGCGTGAGTACAAGGCTCACCCCTTCCTCTTGCACAGCCTCCCACTCTCACGCATGCCACTCCGTCGCCCGTGATATCCCGGAGTTGCGCGTCTATTGCCGAGGTTCCCCTGGGTCTAGTGCACCTGGGATTTCATTTTGGAGGCGTTGTCATGCGTTTCGTGGAAGTGGCAGGCGTGAGTACAAGGCTCACCGCCTTCTTTAGCACATGTGCCTCACAGTGCAGAGCCTCTCACTCGGAGGCGTGCCAGCAGGGCTGCCGTGATTTGGCAGGAGGTGCGCGCCTACTCTCCAACTCCCCTGGGACTATCTAGTGCACGCGGGAATCCATTTTAGCCGCGTGGTGATGTGTTTCGTGGAAGTGGCAGGCGTGAGTACAAGGCTCACCCCTTACACCTTGCACAGCCTCCCACTCTCACGCATGCCACTCCGTCGCCCGTGATATCCCGGAGTTGCGCGTCTATTGCCGAGGTTCCCCTGTGTCTAGTGCACCTGGGATTTCATTATGGAGGCGTTGTCATGCGTTTCGTGGAAGTGGCAGGCGTGAGTACAAGGCTCACCGCCTTCTTTAGCACATGTGCCTCACAGTGCAGAGCCTCTCACTCGGAGGCGTGCCAGCAGGGCTGCCGTGATTTGGCAGGCGGTGCGCGCCTACTTTCCAACTCCCCTGGGACTATCTAGTGCACGCGGGAATCCATTTTAGCCGCGTGGTGATGTGTTTCGTGGAAGTGGCAGGCGTGAGTACAAGGCTCACCCCTTCCTCTTGCACAGCCTCCCACTCTCACGCATGCCACTCCGTCGCCCGTGATATCCCGGAGTTGCGCGTCTATTGCCGAGGTTCCCCTGGGTCTAGTGCACCTGGGATTTCATTTTGGAGGCGTTGTCATGCGTTTCGTGGAAGTGGCAGGCGTGAGTACAAGGCTCACCGCCTTCTTTAGCACATGTGCCTCATAGTGCAGAGCCTCTCACTCGGAGGCGTGCCAGCAGGGCTGCCGTGATTTGGCAGGAGGTGCGCGCCTACTTTCCAACTCCCCTGGGACTATCTAGTGCACGCGGGAATCCATTTTAGCCGCGTGGTGATGTGTTTCGTGGAAGTGGCAGGCGTGAGTACAAGGCTCACCCCTTACACCTTGCACAGCCTCCCACTCTCACGCATGCCACTCCGTCGCCCGTGATATCCCGGAGTTGCGCGTCTATTGCCGAGGTTCCCCTGGGTCTAGTGCACCTGGGATTTCATTATGGAGGCGTTGTCATGCGTTTCGTGGAAGTGGCAGGCGTGAGTACAAGGTTCACCGCCTTCTTTAGCACATGTGCCTCACAGTGCAGAGCCTCTCACTCGGAGGCGTGCCAGCAGGGCTGCCGTGATTTGGCAGGCGGTGCGCGCCTACTTTCCAACTCCCCTGGGACTATCTAGTGCACGCGGGAATCCATTTTAGCCGCGTGGTGATGTGTTTCGTGGAAGTGGCAGGCGTGAGTACAAGGCTCACCCCTTCCTCTTGCAGAGCCTCCCACTCTCACGCATGCCACTCCGTCGCCCGTGATATCCCGGAGTTGCGCG
Source organism: Stylophora pistillata (assembly GCF_964205215.1). Classification (NCBI taxonomy): domain Eukaryota; kingdom Metazoa; phylum Cnidaria; class Anthozoa; order Scleractinia; family Pocilloporidae; genus Stylophora; species Stylophora pistillata. The sequence goes on along the minus strand of NC_142520.1, from coordinate 59,219,490 downwards.
TCTATTGCCGAGGTTCCCCTGGGTCTAGTGCACCTGGGATTTCATTATGGAGGCGTTGTCATGCGTTTCGTGGAAGTGGCAGGCGTGAGTACAAGGCTCACCGCCTTCTTTAGCACATGTGCCTCATAGTGCAGAGCCTCTCACTCGGAGGCGTGCCAGCAGGGCTGCCGTGATTTGGCAGGAGTTGCGCGCCTACTTTCCAACTCCCCTGGGACTATCTAGTGCACGCGGGAATCCATTTTAGCCGCGTGGTGATGTGTTTCGTGGAAGTGGCAGGCGTGAGTACAAGGCTCACCCCTTCCTCTTGCAGAGCCTCCCACTCTCACGCATGCCACTCCGTCGCCCGTGATATCCCGGAGTTGCGCGTCTATTGCCGAGGTTCCCCTGGGTCTAGTGCACCTGGGATTTCATTATGGAGGCGTTGTCATGCGTTTCGTGGAAGTGGCAGGCGTGAGTACAAGGCTCACCGCCTTCTTTAGCACATGTGCCTCATAGTGCAGAGCCTCTCACTCGGAGGCGTGCCAGCAGGGCTGCCGTGATTTGGCAGGAGGTGCGCGCCTACTCTCCAACTCCCCTGGGACTATCTAGTGCACGCGGGAATCCATTTTAGCCGCGTGGTGATGTGTTTCGTGGAAGTGGCAGGCGTGAGTACAAGGCTCACCCCTTCCTCTTGCACAGCCTCCCACTCTCACGCATGCCACTCCGTCGCCCGTGATATCCCGGAGTTGCGCGTCTATTGCCGAGGTTCCCCTGGGTCTAGTGCACCTGGGATTTCATTTTGGAGGCGTTGTCATGCGTTTCGTGGAAGTGGCAGGCGTGAGTACAAGGCTCACCGCCTTCTTTAGCACATGTGCCTCACAGTGCAGAGCCTCTCACTCGGAGGCGTGCCAGCAGGGCTGCCGTGATTTGGCAGGAGGTGCGCGCCTACTCTCCAACTCCCCTGGGACTATCTAGTGCACGCGGGAATCCATTTTAGCCGCGTGGTGATGTGTTTCGTGGAAGTGGCAGGCGTGAGTACAAGGCTCACCCCTTACACCTTGCACAGCCTCCCACTCTCACGCATGCCACTCCGTTGCCCGTGATATCCCGGAGTTGCGCGTCTATTGCCGAGGTTCCCCTGTGTCTAGTGCGCCTGGGATTTCATTATGGAGGCGTTGTCATGCGTTTCGTGGAAGTGGCAGGCGTGAGTACAAGGCTCACCGCCTTCTTTAGCACATGTGCCTCACAGTGCAGAGCCTCTCACTCGGAGGCGTGCCACCAGGGCTGCCGTGATTTGGCAGGCGGTGCGCGCCTACTTTCCAACTCCCCTGGGACTATCTAGTGCACGCGGGAATCCATTTTAGCCGCGTGGTGATGTGTTTCGTGGAAGTGGCAGGCGTGAGTACAAGGCTCACCCCTTCCTCTTGCACAGCCTCCCACTCTCACGCCTGCCACTCCGTCGCCCGTGATATCCCGGAGTTGCGCGTCTATTGCCGAGGTTCCCCTGGGTCTAGTGCACCTGGGATTTCATTATGGAGGCGTTGTCATGCGTTTCGTGGAAGTGGCAGGCGTGAGTACAAGGCTCACCGCCTTCTTTAGCACATGTGCCTCACAGTGCAGAGCCTCTCACTCGGAGGCGTGCCAGCAGGGCTGCCGTGATTTGGCAGGAGGTGCGCGCCTACTCTCCAACTCCCCTGGGACTATCTAGTGCACGCGGGAATCCATTTTAGCCGCGTGGTGATGTGTTTCGTGGAAGTGGCAGGCGTGAGTACAAGGCTCACCCCTTACACCTTGCACAGCCTCCCACTCTCACGCATGCCACTCCGTCGCCCGTGATATCCCGGAGTTGCGCGTCTATTGCCGAGGTTCCCCTGGGTCTAGTGCACCTGGGATTTCATTATGGAGGCGTTGTCATGCGTTTCGTGGAAGTGGCAGGCGTGAGTACAAGGCTCACCGCCTTCTTTAGCACATGTGCCTCACAGTGCAGAGCCTCTCACTCGGAGGCGTGCCAGCAGGGCTGCCGTGATTTGGCAGGCGGTGCGCGCCTACTTTCCAACTCCCCTGGGACTATCTAGTGCACGCGGGAATCCATTTTAGCCGCGTGGTGATGTGTTTCGTGGAAGTGGCAGGCGTGAGTACAAGGCTCACCCCTTCCTCTTGCACAGCCTCCCACTCTTACGCATGCCACTCCGTCGCCCGTGATATCCCGGAGTTGCGCGTCTATTGCCGAGGTTCCCCTGGGTCTAGTGCACCTGGGATTTCATTATGGAGGCGTTGTCATGCGTTTCGTGGAAGTGGCAGGCGTGAGTACAAGGCTCACCGCCTTCTTTAGCACATGTGCCTCACAGTGCAGAGCCTCTCACTCGGAGGCGTGCCACCAGGGCTGCCGTGATTTGGCAGGAGGTGCGCGCCTACTCTCCAACTCCCCTGGGACTATCTAGTGCACGCGGGAATCCATTTTAGCCGCGTGGTGATGTGTTTCGTGGAAGTGGCAGGCGTGAGTACAAGGCTCACCCCTTACACCTTGCACAGCCTCCCACTCTCACGCATGCCACTCCGTCGCCCGTGATATCCCGGAGTTGCGCGTCTATTGCCGAGGTTCCCCTGGGTCTAGTGCACCTGGGATTTCATTTTGGAGGCGTTGTCATGCGTTTCGTGGAAGTGGCAGGCGTGAGTACAAGGCTCACCGCCTTCTTTAGCACATGTGCCTCACAGTGCAGAGCCTCTCACTCGGAGGCGTGCCAGCAGGGCTGCCGTGATTTGGCAGGCGGTGCGCGCCTACTTTCCAACTCCCCTGGGACTATCTAGTGCACGCGGGAATCCATTTTAGCCGCGTGGTGATGTGTTTCGTGGAAGTGGCAGGCGTGAGTACAAGGCTCACCCCTTCCTCTTGCACAGCCTCCCACTCTCACGCATGCCACTCCGTCGCCCGTGATATCCCGGAGTTGCGCGTCTATTGCCGAGGTTCCCCTGGGTCTAGTGCACCTGGGATTTCATTTTGGAGGCGTTGTCATGCGTTTCGTGGAAGTGGCAGGCGTGAGTACAAGGCTCACCGCCTTCTTTAGCACATGTGCCTCACAGTGCAGAGCCTCTCACTCGGAGGCGTGCCAGCAGGGCTGCCGTGATTTGGCAGGAGGTGCGCGCCTACTCTCCAACTCCCCTGGGACTATCTAGTGCACGCGGGAATCCATTTTAGCCGCGTGGTGATGTGTTTCGTGGAAGTGGCAGGCGTGAGTACAAGGCTCACCCCTTACACCTTGCACAGCCTCCCACTCTCACGCATGCCACTCCGTCGCCCGTGATATCCCGGAGTTGCGCGTCTATTGCCGAGGTTCCCCTGTGTCTAGTGCACCTGGGATTTCATTATGGAGGCGTTGTCATGCGTTTCGTGGAAGTGGCAGGCGTGAGTACAAGGCTCACCGCCTTCTTTAGCACATGTGCCTCACAGTGCAGAGCCTCTCACTCGGAGGCGTGCCAGCAGGGCTGCCGTGATTTGGCAGGCGGTGCGCGCCTACTTTCCAACTCCCCTGGGACTATCTAGTGCACGCGGGAATCCATTTTAGCCGCGTGGTGATGTGTTTCGTGGAAGTGGCAGGCGTGAGTACAAGGCTCACCCCTTCCTCTTGCACAGCCTCCCACTCTCACGCATGCCACTCCGTCGCCCGTGATATCCCGGAGTTGCGCGTCTATTGCCGAGGTTCCCCTGGGTCTAGTGCACCTGGGATTTCATTTTGGAGGCGTTGTCATGCGTTTCGTGGAAGTGGCAGGCGTGAGTACAAGGCTCACCGCCTTCTTTAGCACATGTGCCTCATAGTGCAGAGCCTCTCACTCGGAGGCGTGCCAGCAGGGCTGCCGTGATTTGGCAGGAGGTGCGCGCCTACTTTCCAACTCCCCTGGGACTATCTAGTGCACGCGGGAATCCATTTTAGCCGCGTGGTGATGTGTTTCGTGGAAGTGGCAGGCGTGAGTACAAGGCTCACCCCTTACACCTTGCACAGCCTCCCACTCTCACGCATGCCACTCCGTCGCCCGTGATATCCCGGAGTTGCGCGTCTATTGCCGAGGTTCCCCTGGGTCTAGTGCACCTGGGATTTCATTATGGAGGCGTTGTCATGCGTTTCGTGGAAGTGGCAGGCGTGAGTACAAGGCTCACCGCCTTCTTTAGCACATGTGCCTCACAGTGCAGAGCCTCTCACTCGGAGGCGTGCCAGCAGGGCTGCCGTGATTTGGCAGGCGGTGCGCGCCTACTTTCCAACTCCCCTGGGACTATCTAGTGCACGCGGGAATCCATTTTAGCCGCGTGGTGATGTGTTTCGTGGAAGTGGCAGGCGTGAGTACAAGGCTCACCCCTTACACCTTGCACAGCCTCCCACTCTCACGCATGCCACTCCGTCGCCCGTGATATCCCGGAGTTGCGCGTCTATTGCCGAGGTTCCCCTGGGTCTAGTGCACCTGGGATTTCATTATGGAGGCGTTGTCATGCGTTTCGTGGAAGTGGCAGGCGTGAGTACAAGGCTCACCGCCTTCTTTAGCACATGTGCCTCACAGTGCAGAGCCTCTCACTCGGAGGCGTGCCAGCAGGGCTGCCGTGATTTGGCAGGCGGTGCGCGCCTACTTTCCAACTCCCCTGGGACTATCTAGTGCACGCGGGAATCCATTTTAGCCGCGTGGTGATGTGTTTCGTGGAAGTGGCAGGCGTGAGTACAAGGCTCACCCCTTCCTCTTGCACAGCCTCCCACTCTCACGCCTGCCACTCCGTCGCCCGTGATATCCCGGAGTTGCGCGTCTATTGCCGAGGTTCCCCTGGGTCTAGTGCACCTGGGATTTCATTTTGGAGGCGTTGTCATGCGTTTCGTGGAAGTGGCAGGCGTGAGTACAAGGCTCACCGCCTTCTTTAGCACATGTGCCTCATAGTGCAGAGCCTCTCACTCGGAGGCGTGCCAGCAGGGCTGCCGTGATTTGGCAGGAGGTGCGCGCCTACTTTCCAACTCCCCTGGGACTATCTAGTGCACGCGGGAATCCATTTTAGCCGCGTGGTGATGTGTTTCGTGGAAGTGGCAGGCGTGAGTACAAGGCTCACCCCTTACACCTTGCACAGCCTCCCACTCTCACGCATGCCACTCCGTCGCCCGTGATATCCCGGAGTTGCGCGTCTATTGCCGAGGTTCCCCTGGGTCTAGTGCACCTGGGATTTCATTTTGGAGGCGTTGTCATGCGTTTCGTGGAAGTGGCAGGCGTGAGTACAAGGCTCACCGCCTTCTTTAGCACATGTGCCTCACAGTGCAGAGCCTCTCACTCGGAGGCGTGCCAGCAGGGCTGCCGTGATTTGGCAGGCGGTGCGCGCCTACTTTCCAACTCCCCTGGGACTATCTAGTGCACGCGGGAATCCATTTTAGCCGCGTGGTGATGTGTTTCGTGGAAGTGGCAGGCGTGAGTACAAGGCTCACCCCTTCCTCTTGCACAGCCTCCCACTCTCACGCATGCCACTCCGTCGCCCGTGATATCCCGGAGTTGCGCGTCTATTGCCGAGGTTCCCCTGGGTCTAGTGCACCTGGGATTTCATTATGGAGGCGTTGTCATGCGTTTCGTGGAAGTGGCAGGCGTGAGTACAAGGTTCACCGCCTTCTTTAGCACATGTGCCTCACAGTGCAGAGCCTCTCACTCGGAGGCGTGCCAGCAGGGCTGCCGTGATTTGGCAGGCGGTGCGCGCCTACTTTCCAACTCCCCTGGGACTATCTAGTGCACGCGGGAATCCATTTTAGCCGCGTGGTGATGTGTTTCGTGGAAGTGGCAGGCGTGAGTACAAGGCTCACCCCTTCCTCTTGCAGAGCCTCCCACTCTCACGCATGCCACTCCGTCGCCCGTGATATCCCGGAGTTGCGCGTCTATTGCCGAGGTTCCCCTGGGTCTAGTGCACCTGGGATTTCATTATGGAGGCGTTGTCATGCGTTTCGTGGAAGTGGCAGGCGTGAGTACAAGGCTCACCGCCTTCTTTAGCACATGTGCCTCATAGTGCAGAGCCTCTCACTCGGAGGCGTGCCAGCAGGGCTGCCGTGATTTGGCAGGAGGTGCGCGCCTACTTTCCAACTCCCCTGGGACTATCTAGTGCACGCGGGAATCCATTTTAGCCGCGTGGTGATGTGTTTCGTGGAAGTGGCAGGCGTGAGTACAAGGCTCACCCCTTCCTCTTGCAGAGCCTCCCACTCTCACGCATGCCACTCCGTCGCCCGTGATATCCCGGAGTTGCGCGTCTATTGCCGAGGTTCCCCTGGGTCTAGTGCACCTGGGATTTCATTATGGAGGCGTTGTCATGCGTTTCGTGGAAGTGGCAGGCGTGAGTACAAGGCTCACCGCCTTCTTTAGCACATGTGCCTCATAGTGCAGAGCCTCTCACTCGGAGGCGTGCCAGCAGGGCTGCCGTGATTTGGCAGGAGGTGCGCGCCTACTCTCCAACTCCCCTGGGACTATCTAGTGCACGCGGGAATCCATTTTAGCCGCGTGGTGATGTGTTTCGTGGAAGTGGCAGGCGTGAGTACAAGGCTCACCCCTTACACCTTGCACAGCCTCCCACTCTCACGCATGCCACTCCGTCGCCCGTGATATCCCGGAGTTGCGCGTCTATTGCCGAGGTTCCCCTGTGTCTAGTGCGCCTGGGATTTCATTATGGAGGCGTTGTCATGCGTTTCGTGGAAGTGGCAGGCGTGAGTACAAGGCTCACCGCCTTCTTTAGCACATGTGCCTCACAGTGCAGAGCCTCTCACTCGGAGGCGTGCCACCAGGGCTGCCGTGATTTGGCAGGCGGTGCGCGCCTACTTTCCAACTCCCCTGGGACTATCTAGTGCACGCGGGAATCCATTTTAGCCGCGTGGTGATGTGTTTCGTGGAAGTGGCAGGCGTGAGTACAAGGCTCACCCCTTCCTCTTGCACAGCCTCCCACTCTCACGCCTGCCACTCCGTCGCCCGTGATATCCCGGAGTTGCGCGTCTATTGCCGAGGTTCCCCTGGGTCTAGTGCACCTGGGATTTCATTATGGAGGCGTTGTCATGCGTTTCGTGGAAGTGGCAGGCGTGAGTACAAGGCTCACCGCCTTCTTTAGCACATGTGCCTCACAGTGCAGAGCCTCTCACTCGGAGGCGTGCCAGCAGGGCTGCCGTGATTTGGCAGGAGGTGCGCGCCTACTCTCCAACTCCCCTGGGACTATCTAGTGCACGCGGGAATCCATTTTAGCCGCGTGGTGATGTGTTTCGTGGAAGTGGCAGGCGTGAGTACAAGGCTCACCCCTTACACCTTGCACAGCCTCCCACTCTCACGCATGCCACTCCGTCGCCCGTGATATCCCGGAGTTGCGCGTCTATTGCCGAGGTTCCCCTGGGTCTAGTGCACCTGGGATTTCATTATGGAGGCGTTGTCATGCGTTTCGTGGAAGTGGCAGGCGTGAGTACAAGGCTCACCGCCTTCTTTAGCACATGTGCCTCACAGTGCAGAGCCTCTCACTCGGAGGCGTGCCAGCAGGGCTGCCGTGATTTGGCAGGCGGTGCGCGCCTACTTTCCAACTCCCCTGGGACTATCTAGTGCACGCGGGAATCCATTTTAGCCGCGTGGTGATGTGTTTCGTGGAAGTGGCAGGCGTGAGTACAAGGCTCACCCCTTCCTCTTGCACAGCCTCCCACTCTTACGCATGCCACTCCGTCGCCCGTGATATCCCGGAGTTGCGCGTCTATTGCCGAGGTTCCCCTGGGTCTAGTGCACCTGGGATTTCATTATGGAGGCGTTGTCATGCGTTTCGTGGAAGTGGCAGGCGTGAGTACAAGGCTCACCGCCTTCTTTAGCACATGTGCCTCACAGTGCAGAGCCTCTCACTCGGAGGCGTGCCACCAGGGCTGCCGTGATTTGGCAGGAGGTGCGCGCCTACTCTCCAACTCCCCTGGGACTATCTAGTGCACGCGGGAATCCATTTTAGCCGCGTGGTGATGTGTTTCGTGGAAGTGGCAGGCGTGAGTACAAGGCTCACCCCTTACACCTTGCACAGCCTCCCACTCTCACGCATGCCACTCCGTCGCCCGTGATATCCCGGAGTTGCGCGTCTATTGCCGAGGTTCCCCTGGGTCTAGTGCACCTGGGATTTCATTTTGGAGGCGTTGTCATGCGTTTCGTGGAAGTGGCAGGCGTGAGTACAAGGCTCACCGCCTTCTTTAGCACATGTGCCTCACAGTGCAGAGCCTCTCACTCGGAGGCGTGCCAGCAGGGCTGCCGTGATTTGGCAGGCGGTGCGCGCCTACTTTCCAACTCCCCTGGGACTATCTAGTGCACGCGGGAATCCATTTTAGCCGCGTGGTGATGTGTTTCGTGGAAGTGGCAGGCGTGAGTACAAGGCTCACCCCTTCCTCTTGCACAGCCTCCCACTCTCACGCATGCCACTCCGTCGCCCGTGATATCCCGGAGTTGCGCGTCTATTGCCGAGGTTCCCCTGGGTCTAGTGCACCTGGGATTTCATTTTGGAGGCGTTGTCATGCGTTTCGTGGAAGTGGCAGGCGTGAGTACAAGGCTCACCGCCTTCTTTAGCACATGTGCCTCACAGTGCAGAGCCTCTCACTCGGAGGCGTGCCAGCAGGGCTGCCGTGATTTGGCAGGAGGTGCGCGCCTACTCTCCAACTCCCCTGGGACTATCTAGTGCACGCGGGAATCCATTTTAGCCGCGTGGTGATGTGTTTCGTGGAAGTGGCAGGCGTGAGTACAAGGCTCACCCCTTACACCTTGCACAGCCTCCCACTCTCACGCATGCCACTCCGTCGCCCGTGATATCCCGGAGTTGCGCGTCTATTGCCGAGGTTCCCCTGTGTCTAGTGCACCTGGGATTTCATTATGGAGGCGTTGTCATGCGTTTCGTGGAAGTGGCAGGCGTGAGTACAAGGCTCACCGCCTTCTTTAGCACATGTGCCTCACAGTGCAGAGCCTCTCACTCGGAGGCGTGCCAGCAGGGCTGCCGTGATTTGGCAGGCGGTGCGCGCCTACTTTCCAACTCCCCTGGGACTATCTAGTGCACGCGGGAATCCATTTTAGCCGCGTGGTGATGTGTTTCGTGGAAGTGGCAGGCGTGAGTACAAGGCTCACCCCTTCCTCTTGCACAGCCTCCCACTCTCACGCATGCCACTCCGTCGCCCGTGATATCCCGGAGTTGCGCGTCTATTGCCGAGGTTCCCCTGGGTCTAGTGCACCTGGGATTTCATTTTGGAGGCGTTGTCATGCGTTTCGTGGAAGTGGCAGGCGTGAGTACAAGGCTCACCGCCTTCTTTAGCACATGTGCCTCATAGTGCAGAGCCTCTCACTCGGAGGCGTGCCAGCAGGGCTGCCGTGATTTGGCAGGAGGTGCGCGCCTACTTTCCAACTCCCCTGGGACTATCTAGTGCACGCGGGAATCCATTTTAGCCGCGTGGTGATGTGTTTCGTGGAAGTGGCAGGCGTGAGTACAAGGCTCACCCCTTACACCTTGCACAGCCTCCCACTCTCACGCATGCCACTCCGTCGCCCGTGATATCCCGGAGTTGCGCGTCTATTGCCGAGGTTCCCCTGGGTCTAGTGCACCTGGGATTTCATTATGGAGGCGTTGTCATGCGTTTCGTGGAAGTGGCAGGCGTGAGTACAAGGCTCACCGCCTTCTTTAGCACATGTGCCTCACAGTGCAGAGCCTCTCACTCGGAGGCGTGCCAGCAGGGCTGCCGTGATTTGGCAGGCGGTGCGCGCCTACTTTCCAACTCCCCTGGGACTATCTAGTGCACGCGGGAATCCATTTTAGCCGCGTGGTGATGTGTTTCGTGGAAGTGGCAGGCGTGAGTACAAGGCTCACCCCTTACACCTTGCACAGCCTCCCTCTCTCACGCATGCCACTCCGTCGCCCGTGATATCCCGGAGTTGCGCGTCTATTGCCGAGGTTCCCCTGGGTCTAGTGCACCTGGGATTTCATTATGGAGGCGTTGTCATGCGTTTCGTGGAAGTGGCAGGCGTGAGTACAAGGCTCACCGCCTTCTTTAGCACATGTGCCTCACAGTGCAGAGCCTCTCACTCGGAGGCGTGCCAGCAGGGCTGCCGTGATTTGGCAGGCGGTGCGCGCCTACTTTCCAACTCCCCTGGGACTATCTAGTGCACGCGGGAATCCAGTTTAGCCGCGTGGTGATGTGTTTCGTGGAAGTGGCAGGCGTGAGTACAAGGCTCACCCCTTCCTCTTGCACAGCCTCCCACTCTCACGCCTGCCACTCCGTCGCCCGTGATATCCCGGAGTTGCGCGTCTATTGCCGAGGTTCCCCTGGGTCTAGTGCACCTGGGATTTCATTTTGGAGGCGTTGTCATGCGTTTCGTGGAAGTGGCAGGCGTGAGTACAAGGCTCACCGCCTTCTTTAGCACATGTGCCTCATAGTGCAGAGCCTCTCACTCGGAGGCGTGCCAGCAGGGCTGCCGTGATTTGGCAGGAGGTGCGCGCCTACTTTCCAACTCCCCTGGGACTATCTAGTGCACGCGGGAATCCATTTTAGCCGCGTGGTGATGTGTTTCGTGGAAGTGGCAGGCGTGAGTACAAGGCTCACCCCTTACACCTTGCACAGCCTCCCACTCTCACGCATGCCACTCCGTCGCCCGTGATATCCCGGAGTTGCGCGTCAATTGCCGAGGTTCCCCTGGGTCTAGTGCACCTGGGATTTCATTTTGGAGGCGTTGTCATGCGTTTCGTGGAAGTGGCAGGCGTGAGTACAAGGCTCACCGCCTTCTTTAGCACATGTGCCTCACAGTGCAGAGCCTCTCACTCGGAGGCGTGCCAGCAGGGCTGCCGTGATTTGGCAGGCGGTGCGCGCCTACTTTCCAACTCCCCTGGGACTATCTAGTGCACGCGGGAATCCATTTTAGCCGCGTGGTGATGTGTTTCGTGGAAGTGGCAGGCGTGAGTACAAGGCTCACCCCTTCCTCTTGCACAGCCTCCCACTCTCACGCATGCCACTCCGTCGCCCGTGATATCCCGGAGTTGCGCGTCTATTGCCGAGGTTCCCCTGGGTCTAGTGCACCTGGGATTTCATTATGGAGGCGTTGTCATGCGTTTCGTGGAAGTGGCAGGCGTGAGTACAAGGCTCACCGCCTTCTTTAGCACATGTGCCTCACAGTGCAGAGCCTCTCACTCGGAGGCGTGCCACCAGGGCTGCCGTGATTTGGCAGGAGGTGCGCGCCTACTCTCCAACTCCCCTGGGACTATCTAGTGCACGCGGGAATCCATTTTAGCCGCGTGGTGATGTGTTTCGTGGAAGTGGCAGGCGTGAGTACAAGGCTCACCCCTTACACCTTGCACAGCCTCCCACTCTCACGCATGCCACTCCGTCGCCCGTGATATCCCGGAGTTGCGCGTCTATTGCCGAGGTTCCCCTGGGTCTAGTGCACCTGGGATTTCATTTTGGAGGCGTTGTCATGCGTTTCGTGGAAGTGGCAGGCGTGAGTACAAGGCTCACCGCCTTCTTTAGCACATGTGCCTCACAGTGCAGAGCCTCTCACTCGGAGGCGTGCCAGCAGGGCTGCCGTGATTTGGCAGGCGGTGCGCGCCTACTTTTCAACTCCCCTGGGACTATCTAGTGCACGCGGGAATCCATTTTAGCCGCGTGGTGATGTGTTTCGTGGAAGTGGCAGGCGTGAGTACAAGGCTCACCCCTTCCTCTTGCACAGCCTCCCACTCTCACGCATGCCACTCCGTCGCCCGTGATATCCCGGAGTTGCGCGTCTATTGCCGAGGTTCCCCTGGGTCTAGTGCACCTGGGATTTCATTTTGGAGGCGTTGTCATGCGTTTCGTGGAAGTGGCAGGCGTGAGTACAAGGCTCACCGCCTTCTTTAGCACATGTGCCTCACAGTGCAGAGCCTCTCACTCGGAGGCGTGCCAGCAGGGCTGCCGTGATTTGGCAGGAGGTGCGCGCCTACTCTCCAACTCCCCTGGGACTATCTAGTGCACGCGGGAATCCATTTTAGCCGCGTGGTGATGTGTTTCGTGGAAGTGGCAGGCGTGAGTACAAGGCTCACCCCTTACACCTTGCACAGCCTCCCACTCTCACGCATGCCACTCCGTCGCCCGTGATATCCCGGAGTTGCGCGTCTATTGCCGAGGTTCCCCTGTGTCTAGTGCACCTGGGATTTCATTATGGAGGCGTTGTCATGCGTTTCGTGGAAGTGGCAGGCGTGAGTACAAGGCTCACCGCCTTCTTTAGCACATGTGCCTCACAGTGCAGAGCCTCTCACTCGGAGGCGTGCCAGCAGGGCTGCCGTGATTTGGCAGGCGGTGCGCGCCTACTTTCCAACTCCCCTGGGACTATCTAGTGCACGCGGGAATCCATTTTAGCCGCGTGGTGATGTGTTTCGTGGAAGTGGCAGGCGTGAGTACAAGGCTCACCCCTTCCTCTTGCACAGCCTCCCACTCTCACGCATGCCACTCCGTCGCCCGTGATATCCCGGAGTTGCGCGTCTATTGCCGAGGTTCCCCTGGGTCTAGTGCACCTGGGATTTCATTTTGGAGGCGTTGTCATGCGTTTCGTGGAAGTGGCAGGCGTGAGTACAAGGCTCACCGCCTTCTTTAGCACATGTGCCTCATAGTGCAGAGCCTCTCACTCGGAGGCGTGCCAGCAGGGCTGCCGTGATTTGGCAGGAGGTGCGCGCCTACTTTCCAACTCCCCTGGGACTATCTAGTGCACGCGGGAATCCATTTTAGCCGCGTGGTGATGTGTTTCGTGGAAGTGGCAGGCGTGAGTACAACGCTCACCCCTTACACCTTGCACAGCCTCCCACTCTCACGCATGCCACTCCGTCGCCCGTGATATCCCGGAGTTGCGCGTCTATTGCCGAGGTTCCCCTGGGTCTAGTGCACCTGGGATTTCATTATGGAGGCGTTGTCATGCGTTTCGTGGAAGTGGCAGGCGTGAGTACAAGGCTCACCGCCTTCTTTAGCACATGTGCCTCACAGTGCAGAGCCTCTCACTCGGAGGCGTGCCAGCAGGGCTGCCGTGATTTGGCAGGCGGTGCGCGCCTACTTTCCAACTCCCCTGGGACTATCTAGTGCACGCGGGAATCCATTTTAGCCGCGTGGTGATGTGTTTCGTGGAAGTGGCAGGCGTGAGTACAAGGCTCACCCCTTCCTCTTGCACAGCCTCCCACTCTCACGCATGCCACTCCGTCGCCCGTGATATCCCGGAGTTGCGCGTCTATTGCCGAGGTTCCCCTGGGTCTAGTGCACCTGGGATTTCATTATGGAGGCGTTGTCATGCGTTTCGTGGAAGTGGCAGGCGTGAGTACAAGGCTCACCGCCTTCTTTAGCACATGTGCCTCACAGTGCAGAGCCTCTCACTCGGAGGCGTGCCAGCAGGGCTGCCGTGATTTGGCAGGCGGTGCGCGCCTACTTTCCAACTCCCCTGGGACTATCTAGTGCACGCGGGAATCCATTTTAGCCGCGTGGTGATGTGTTTCGTGGAAGTGGCAGGCGTGAGTACAAGGCTCACCCCTTCCTCTTGCACAGCCTCCCACTCTCACGCATGCCACTCCGTCGCCCGTGATATCCCGGAGTTGCGCGTCTATTGCCGAGGTTCCCCTGGGTCTAGTGCACCTGGGATTTCATTATGGAGGCGTTGTCATGCGTTTCGTGGAAGTGGCAGGCGTGAGTACAAGGCTCACCGCCTTCTTTAGCACATGTGCCTCACAGTGCAGAGCCTCTCACTCGGAGGCGTGCCACCAGGGCTGCCGTGATTTGGCAGGAGGTGCGCGCCTACTCTCCAACTCCCCTGGGACTATCTAGTGCACGCGGGAATCCATTTTAGCCGCGTGGTGATGTGTTTCGTGGAAGTGGCAGGCGTGAGTACAAGGCTCACCCCTTACACCTTGCACAGCCTCCCACTCTCACGCATGCCACTCCGTCGCCCGTGATATCCCGGAGTTGCGCGTCTATTGCCGAGGTTCCCCTGGGTCTAGTGCACCTGGGATTTCATTTTGGAGGCGTTGTCATGCGTTTCGTGGAAGTGGCAGGCGTGAGTACAAGGCTCACCGCCTTCTTTAGCACATGTGCCTCACAGTGCAGAGCCTCTCACTCGGAGGCGTGCCAGCAGGGCTGCCGTGATTTGGCAGGCGGTGCGCGCCTACTTTTCAACTCCCCTGGGACTATCTAGTGCACGCGGGAATCCATTTTAGCCGCGTGGTGATGTGTTTCGTGGAAGTGGCAGGCGTGAGTACAAGGCTCACCCCTTCCTCTTGCACAGCCTCCCACTCTCACGCATGCCACTCCGTCGCCCGTGATATCCCGGAGTTGCGCGTCTATTGCCGAGGTTCCCCTGGGTCTAGTGCACCTGGGATTTCATTTTGGAGGCGTTGTCATGCGTTTCGTGGAAGTGGCAGGCGTGAGTACAAGGCTCACCGCCTTCTTTAGCACATGTGCCTCACAGTGCAGAGCCTCTCACTCGGAGGCGTGCCAGCAGGGCTGCCGTGATTTGGCAGGAGGTGCGCGCCTACTCTCCAACTCCCCTGGGACTATCTAGTGCACGCGGGAATCCATTTTAGCCGCGTGGTGATGTGTTTCGTGGAAGTGGCAGGCGTGAGTACAAGGCTCACCCCTTACACCTTGCACAGCCTCCCACTCTCACGCATGCCACTCCGTCGCCCGTGATATCCCGGAGTTGCGCGTCTATTGCCGAGGTTCCCCTGTGTCTAGTGCACCTGGGATTTCATTATGGAGGCGTTGTCATGCGTTTCGTGGAAGTGGCAGGCGTGAGTACAAGGCTCACCGCCTTCTTTAGCACATGTGCCTCACAGTGCAGAGCCTCTCACTCGGAGGCGTGCCAGCAGGGCTGCCGTGATTTGGCAGGCGGTGCGCGCCTACTTTCCAACTCCCCTGGGACTATCTAGTGCACGCGGGAATCCATTTTAGCCGCGTGGTGATGTGTTTCGTGGAAGTGGCAGGCGTGAGTACAAGGCTCACCCCTTCCTCTTGCACAGCCTCCCACTCTCACGCATGCCACTCCGTCGCCCGTGATATCCCGGAGTTGCGCGTCTATTGCCGAGGTTCCCCTGGGTCTAGTGCACCTGGGATTTCATTTTGGAGGCGTTGTCATGCGTTTCGTGGAAGTGGCAGGCGTGAGTACAAGGCTCACCGCCTTCTTTAGCACATGTGCCTCATAGTGCAGAGCCTCTCACTCGGAGGCGTGCCAGCAGGGCTGCCGTGATTTGGCAGGAGGTGCGCGCCTACTTTCCAACTCCCCTGGGACTATCTAGTGCACGCGGGAATCCATTTTAGCCGCGTGGTGATGTGTTTCGTGGAAGTGGCAGGCGTGAGTACAACGCTCACCCCTTACACCTTGCACAGCCTCCCACTCTCACGCATGCCACTCCGTCGCCCGTGATATCCCGGAGTTGCGCGTCTATTGCCGAGGTTCCCCTGGGTCTAGTGCACCTGGGATTTCATTATGGAGGCGTTGTCATGCGTTTCGTGGAAGTGGCAGGCGTGAGTACAAGGCTCACCGCCTTCTTTAGCACATGTGCCTCACAGTGCAGAGCCTCTCACTCGGAGGCGTGCCAGCAGGGCTGCCGTGATTTGGCAGGCGGTGCGCGCCTACTTTCCAACTCCCCTGGGACTATCTAGTGCACGCGGGAATCCATTTTAGCCGCGTGGTGATGTGTTTCGTGGAAGTGGCAGGCGTGAGTACAAGGCTCACCCCTTCCTCTTGCACAGCCTCCCACTCTCACGCATGCCACTCCGTCGCCCGTGATATCCCGGAGTTGCGCGTCTATTGCCGAGGTTCCCCTGGGTCTAGTGCACCTGGGATTTCATTATGGAGGCGTTGTCATGCGTTTCGTGGAAGTGGCAGGCGTGAGTACAAGGCTCACCGCCTTCTTTAGCACATGTGCCTCACAGTGCAGAGCCTCTCACTCGGAGGCGTGCCACCAGGGCTGCCGTGATTTGGCAGGAGGTGCGCGCCTACTCTCCAACTCCCCTGGGACTATCTAGTGCACGCGGGAATCCATTTTAGCCGCGTGGTGATGTGTTTCGTGGAAGTGGCAGGCGTGAGTACAAGGCTCACCCCTTAAAACTTGCACAGCCTCCCACTCTCACGCATGCCACTCCGTCGCCCGTGATATCCCGGAGTTGCGCGTCTATTGCCGAGGTTCCCCTGGGTCTAGTGCACCTGGGATTTCATTTTGGAGGCGTTGTCATGCGTTTCGTGGAAGTGGCAGGCGTGAGTACAAGGCTCACCGCCTTCTTTAGCACATGTGCCTCACAGTGCAGAGCCTCTCACTCGGAGGCGTGCCAGCAGGGCTGCCGTGATTTGGCAGGCGGTGCGCGCCTACTTTCCAACTCCCCTGGGACTATCTAGTGCACGCGGGAATCCATTTTAGCCGCGTGGTGATGTGTTTCGTGGAAGTGGCAGGCGTGAGTACAAGGCTCACCCCTTCCTCTTGCACAGCCTCCCACTCTCACGCATGCCACTCCGTCGCCCGTGATATCCCGGAGTTGCGCGTCTATTGCCGAGGTTCCCCTGGGTCTAGTGCACCTGGGATTTCATTTTGGAGGCGTTGTCATGCGTTTCGTGGAAGTGGCAGGCGTGAGTACAAGGCTCACCGCCTTCTTTAGCACATGTGCCTCACAGTGCAGAGCCTCTCACTCGGAGGCGTGCCAGCAGGGCTGCCGTGATTTGGCAGGAGGTGCGCGCCTACTCTCCAACTCCCCTGGGACTATCTAGTGCACGCGGGAATCCATTTTAGCCGCGTGGTGATGTGTTTCGTGGAAGTGGCAGGCGTGAGTACAAGGCTCACCCCTTACACCTTGCACAGCCTCCCACTCTCACGCATGCCACTCCGTCGCCCGTGATATCCCGGAGTTGCGCGTCTATTGCCGAGGTTCCCCTGTGTCTAGTGCACCTGGGATTTCATTATGGAGGCGTTGTCATGCGTTTCGTGGAAGTGGCAGGCGTGAGTACAAGGCTCAACGCCTTCTTTAGCACATGTGCCTCACAGTGCAGAGCCTCTCACTCGGAGGCGTGCCAGCAGGGCTGCCGTGATTTGGCAGGCGGTGCGCGCCTACTTTCCAACTCCCCTGGGACTATCTAGTGCACGCGGGAATCCATTTTAGCCGCGTGGTGATGTGTTTCGTGGAAGTGGCAGGCGTGAGTACAAGGCTCACCCCTTCCTCTTGCACAGCCTCCCACTCTCACGCATGCCACTCCGTCGCCCGTGATATCCCGGAGTTGCGCGTCTATTGCCGAGGTTCCCCTGGGTCTAGTGCACCTGGGATTTCATTTTGGAGGCGTTGTCATGCGTTTCGTGGAAGTGGCAGGCGTGAGTACAAGGCTCACCGCCTTCTTTAGCACATGTGCCTCATAGTGCAGAGCCTCTCACTCGGAGGCGTGCCAGCAGGGCTGCCGTGATTTGGCAGGAGGTGCGCGCCTACTTTCCAACTCCCCTGGGACTATCTAGTGCACGCGGGAATCCATTTTAGCCGCGTGGTGATGTGTTTCGTGGAAGTGGCAGGCGTGAGTACAAGGCTCACCCCTTACACCTTGCACAGCCTCCCACTCTCACGCATGCCACTCCGTCGCCCGTGATATCCCGGAGTTGCGCGTCTATTGCCGAGGTTCCCCTGGGTCTAGTGCACCTGGGATTTCATTATGGAGGCGTTGTCATGCGTTTCGTGGAAGTGGCAGGCGTGAGTACAAGGCTCACCGCCTTCTTTAGCACATGTGCCTCACAGTGCAGAGCCTCTCACTCGGAGGCGTGCCAGCAGGGCTGCCGTGATTTGGCAGGCGGTGCGCGCCTACTTTCCAACTCCCCTGGGACTATCTAGTGCACGCGGGAATCCATTTTAGCCGCGTGGTGATGTGTTTCGTGGAAGTGGCAGGCGTGAGTACAAGGCTCACCCCTTCCTCTTGCAGAGCCTCCCACTCTCACGCATGCCACTCCGTCGCCCGTGATATCCCGGAGTTGCGCGTCTATTGCCGAGGTTCCCCTGGGTCTAGTGCACCTGGGATTTCATTATGGAGGCGTTGTCATGCGTTTCGTGGAAGTGGCAGGCGTGAGTACAAGGCTCACCGCCTTCTTTAGCACATGTGCCTCATAGTGCAGAGCCTCTCACTCGGAGGCGTGCCAGCAGGGCTGCCGTGATTTGGCAGGAGGTGCGCGCCTACTTTCCAACTCCCCTGGGACTATCTAGTGCACGCGGGAATCCATTTTAGCCGCGTGGTGATGTGTTTCGTGGAAGTGGCAGGCGTGAGTACAAGGCTCACCCCTTCCTCTTGCAGAGCCTCCCACTCTCACGCATGCCACTCCGTCGCCCGTGATATCCCGGAGTTGCGCGTCTATTGCCGAGGTTCCCCTGGGTCTAGTGCACCTGGGATTTCATTATGGAGGCGTTGTCATGCGTTTCGTGGAAGTGGCAGGCGTAAGTACAAGGCTCACCGCCTTCTTTAGCACATGTGCCTCATAGTGCAGAGCCTCTCACTCGGAGGCGTGCCAGCAGGGCTGCCGTGATTTGGCAGGAGGTGCGCGCCTACTCTCCAACTCCCCTGGGACTATCTAGTGCACGCGGGAATCCATTTTAGCCGCGTGGTGATGTGTTTCGTGGAAGTGGCAGGCGTGAGTACAAGGCTCACCCCTTCCTCTTGCACAGCCTCCCACTCTCACGCATGCCACTCCGTCGCCCGTGATATCCCGGAGTTGCGCGTCTATTGCCGAGGTTCCCCTGGGTCTAGTGAACCTGGGATTTCATTTTGGAGGCGTTGTCATGCGTTTCGTGGAAGTGGCAGGCGTGAGTACAAGGCTCACCGCCTTCTTTAGCACATGTGCCTCACAGTGCAGAGCCTCTCACTCGGAGGCGTGCCAGCAGGGCTGCCGTGATTTGGCAGGAGGTGCGCGCCTACTTTCCAACTCCCCTGGGACTATCTAGTGCACGCGGGAATCCATTTTAGCCGCGTGGTGATGTGTTTCGTGGAAGTGGCAGGCGTGAGTACAAGGCTCACCCCTTACACCTTGCACAGCCTCCCACTCTCACGCATGCCACTCCGTCGCCCGTGATATCCCGGAGTTGCGCGTCTATTGCCGAGGTTCCCCTGTGTCTAGTGCACCTGGGATTTCATTATGGAGGCGTTGTCATGCGTTTCGTGGAAGTGGCAGGCGTGAGTACAAGGCTCACCGCCTTCTTTAGCACATGTGCCTCACAGTGCAGAGCCTCTCACTCGGAGGCGTGCCACCAGGGCTGCCGTGATTTGGCAGGCGGTGCGCGCCTACTTTCCAACTCCCCTGGGACTATCTAGTGCACGCGGGAATCCATTTTAGCCGCGTGGTGATGTGTTTCGTGGAAGTGGCAGGCGTGAGTACAAGGCTCACCCCTTCCTCTTGCACAGCCTCCCACTCTCACGCCTGCCACTCCGTCGCCCGTGATATCCCGGAGTTGCGCGTCTATTGCCGAGGTTCCCCTGGGTCTAGTGCACCTGGGATTTCATTATGGAGGCGTTGTCATGCGTTTCGTGGAAGTGGCAGGCGTGAGTACAAGGCTCACCGCCTTCTTTAGCACATGTGCCTCACAGTGCAGAGCCTCTCACTCGGAGGCGTGCCAGCAGTGCTGCCGTGATTTGGCAGGAGGTGCGCGCCTACTCTCCAACTCCCCTGGGACTATCTAGTGCACGCGGGAATCCATTTTAGCCGCGTGGTGATGTGTTTCGTGGAAGTGGCAGGCGTGAGTACAAGGCTCACCCCTTACACCTTGCACAGCCTCCCACTCTCACGCATGCCACTCCGTCGCCCGTGATATCCCGGAGTTGCGCGTCTATTGCCGAGGTTCCCCTGGGTCTAGTGCACCTGGGATTTCATTATGGAGGCGTTGTCATGCGTTTCGTGGAAGTGGCAGGCGTGAGTACAAGGCTCACCGCCTTCTTTAGCACATGTGCCTCACAGTGCAGAGCCTCTCACTCGGAGGCGTGCCAGCAGGGCTGCCGTGATTTGGCAGGCGGTGCGCGCCTACTTTCCAACTCCCCTGGGACTATCTAGTGCACGCGGGAATCCATTTTAGCCGCGTGGTGATGTGTTTCGTGGAAGTGGCAGGCGTGAGTACAAGGCTCACCCCTTCCTCTTGCACAGCCTCCCACTCTCACGCCTGCCACTCCGTCGCCCGTGATATCCCGGAGTTGCGCGTCTATTGCCGAGGTTCCCCTGGGTCTAGTGCACCTGGGATTTCATTTTGGAGGCGTTGTCATGCGTTTCGTGGAAGTGGCAGGCGTGAGTACAAGGCTCACCGCCTTCTTTAGCACATGTGCCTCATAGTGCAGAGCCTCTCACTCGGAGGCGTGCCAGCAGGGCTGCCGTGATTTGGCAGGAGGTGCGCGCCTACTTTCCAACTCCCCTGGGACTATCTAGTGCACGCGGGAATCCATTTTAGCCGCGTGGTGATGTGTTTCGTGGAAGTGGCAGGCGTGAGTACAAGGCTCACCCCTTACACCTTGCACAGCCTCCCACTCTCACGCATGCCACTCCGTCGCCCGTGATATCCCGGAGTTGCGCGTCTATTGCCGAGGTTCCCCTGGGTCTAGTGCACCTGGGATTTCATTATGGAGGCGTTGTCATGCGTTTCGTGGAAGTGGCAGGCGTGAGTACAAGGCTCACCGCCTTCTTTAGCACATGTGCCTCACAGTGCAGAGCCTCTCACTCGGAGGCGTGCCAGCAGGGCTGCCGTGATTTGGCAGGCGGTGCGCGCCTACTTTCCAACTCCCCTGGGACTATCTAGTGCACGCGGGAATCCATTTTAGCCGCGTGGTGATGTGTTTCGTGGAAGTGGCAGGCGTGAGTACAAGGCTCACCCCTTCCTCTTGCACAGCCTCCCACTCTCACGCATGCCACTCCGTCGCCCGTGATATCCCGGAGTTGCGCGTCTATTGCCGAGGTTCCCCTGGGTCTAGTGCACCTGGGATTTCATTATGGAGGCGTTGTCATGCGTTTCGTGGAAGTGGCAGGCGTGAGTACAAGGCTCACCGCCTTCTTTAGCACATGTGCCTCACAGTGCAGAGCCTCTCACTCGGAGGCGTGCCACCAGGGCTGCCGTGATTTGGCAGGAGGTGCGCGCCTACTCTCCAACTCCCCTGGGACTATCTAGTGCACGCGGGAATCCATTTTAGCCGCGTGGTGATGTGTTTCGTGGAAGTGGCAGGCGTGAGTACAAGGCTCACCCCTTACACCTTGCACAGCCTCCCACTCTCACGCATGCCACTCCGTCGCCCGTGATATCCCGGAGTTGCGCGTCTATTGCCGAGGTTCCCCTGGGTCTAGTGCACCTGGGATTTCATTTTGGAGGCGTTGTCATGCGTTTCGTGGAAGTGGCAGGCGTGAGTACAAGGCTCACCGCCTTCTTTAGCACATGTGCCTCACAGTGCAGAGCCTCTCACTCGGAGGCGTGCCAGCAGGGCTGCCGTGATTTGGCAGGCGGTGCGCGCCTACTTTCCAACTCCCCTGGGACTATCTAGTGCACGCGGGAATCCATTTTAGCCGCGTGGTGATGTGTTTCGTGGAAGTGGCAGGCGTGAGTACAAGGCTCACCCCTTCCTCTTGCACAGCCTCCCACTCTCACGCATGCCACTCCGTCGCCCGTGATATCCCGGAGTTGCGCGTCTATTGCCGAGGTTCCCCTGGGTCTAGTGCACCTGGGATTTCATTTTGGAGGCGTTGTCATGCGTTTCGTGGAAGTGGCAGGCGTGAGTACAAGGCTCACCGCCTTCTTTAGCACATGTGCCTCACAGTGCAGAGCCTCTCACTCGGAGGCGTGCCAGCAGGGCTGCCGTGATTTGGCAGGAGGTGCGCGCCTACTCTCCAACTCCCCTGGGACTATCTAGTGCACGCGGGAATCCATTTTAGCCGCGTGGTGATGTGTTTCGTGGAAGTGGCAGGCGTGAGTACAAGGCTCACCCCTTACACCTTGCACAGCCTCCCACTCTCACGCATGCCACTCCGTCGCCCGTGATATCCCGGAGTTGCGCGTCTATTGCCGAGGTTCCCCTGTGTCTAGTGCACCTGGGATTTCATTATGGAGGCGTTGTCATGCGTTTCGTGGAAGTGGCAGGCGTGAGTACAAGGCTCACCGCCTTCTTTAGCACATGTGCCTCACAGTGCAGAGCCTCTCACTCGGAGGCGTGCCAGCAGGGCTGCCGTGATTTGGCAGGCGGTGCGCGCCTACTTTCCAACTCCCCTGGGACTATCTAGTGCACGCGGGAATCCATTTTAGCCGCGTGGTGATGTGTTTCGTGGAAGTGGCAGGCGTGAGTACAAGGCTCACCCCTTCCTCTTGCACAGCCTCCCACTCTCACGCATGCCACTCCGTCGCCCGTGATATCCCGGAGTTGCGCGTCTATTGCCGAGGTTCCCCTGGGTCTAGTGCACCTGGGATTTCATTTTGGAGGCGTTGTCATGCGTTTCGTGGAAGTGGCAGGCGTGAGTACAAGGCTCACCGCCTTCTTTAGCACATGTGCCTCATATTGCAGAGCCTCTCACTCGGAGGCGTGCCAGCAGGGCTGCCGTGATTTGGCAGGAGGTGCGCGCCTACTTTCCAACTCCCCTGGGACTATCTAGTGCACGCGGGAATCCATTTTAGCCGCGTGGTGATGTGTTTCGTGGAAGTGGCAGGCGTGAGTACAAGGCTCACCCCTTACACCTTGCACAGCCTCCCACTCTCACGCATGCCACTCCGTCGCCCGTGATATCCCGGAGTTGCGCGTCTATTGCCGAGGTTCCCCTGGGTCTAGTGCACCTGGGATTTCATTATGGAGGCGTTGTCATGCGTTTCGTGGAAGTGGCAGGCGTGAGTACAAGGCTCACCGCCTTCTTTAGCACATGTGCCTCACAGTGCAGAGCCTCTCACTCGGAGGCGTGCCAGCAGGGCTGCCGTGATTTGGCAGGCGGTGCGCGCCTACTTTCCAACTCCCCTGGGACTATCTAGTGCACGCGGGAATCCATTTTAGCCGCGTGGTGATGTGTTTCGTGGAAGTGGCAGGCGTGAGTACAAGGCTCACCCCTTCCTCTTGCACAGCCTCCCACTCTCACGCATGCCACTCCGTCGCCCGTGATATCCCGGAGTTGCGCGTCTATTGCCGAGGTTCCCCTGGGTCTAGTGCACCTGGGATTTCATTATGGAGGCGTTGTCATGCGTTTCGTGGAAGTGGCAGGCGTGAGTACAAGGCTCACCGCCTTCTTTAGCACATGTGCCTCACAGTGCAGAGCCTCTCACTCGGAGGCGTGCCACCAGGGCTGCCGTGATTTGGCAGGAGGTGCGCGCCTACTCTCCAACTCCCCTGGGACTATCTAGTGCACGCGGGAATCCATTTTAGCCGCGTGGTGATGTGTTTCGTGGAAGTGGCAGGCGTGAGTACAAGGCTCACCCCTTACACCTTGCACTGCCTCCCACTCTCACGCATGCCACTCCGTCGCCCGTGATATCCCGGAGTTGCGCGTCTATTGCCGAGGTTCCCCTGGGTCTAGTGCACCTGGGATTTCATTATGGAGGCGTTGTCATGCGTTTCGTGGAAGTGGCAGGCGTGAGTACAAGGCTCACCGCCTTCTTTAGCACATGTGCCTCACAGTGCAGAGCCTCTCACTCGGAGGCGTGCCAGCAGGGCTGCCGTGATTTGGCAGGCGGTGCGCGCCTACTTTCCAACTCCCCTGGGACTATCTAGTGCACGCGGGAATCCATTTTAGCCGCGTGGTGATGTGTTTCGTGGAAGTGGCAGGCGTGAGTACAAGGCTCACCCCTTCCTCTTGCACAGCCTCCCACTCTCACGCATGCCACTCCGTCGCCCGTGATATCCCGGAGTTGCGCGTCTATTGCCGAGGTTCCCCTGGGTCTAGTGCACCTGGGATTTCATTATGGAGGCGTTGTCATGCGTTTCGTGGAAGTGGCAGGCGTGAGTACAAGGCTCACCGCCTTCTTTAGCACATGTGCCTCACAGTGCAGAGCCTCTCACTCGGAGGCGTGCCACCAGGGCTGCCGTGATTTGGCAGGAGGTGCGCGCCTACTCTCCAACTCCCCTGGGACTATCTAGTGCACGCGGGAATCCATTTTAGCCGCGTGGTGATGTGTTTCGTGGAAGTGGCAGGCGTGAGTACAAGGCTCACCCCTTACACCTTGCACAGCCTCCCACTCTCACGCATGCCACTCCGTCGCCCGTGATATCCCGGAGTTGCGCGTCTATTGCCGAGGTTCCCCTGGGTCTAGTGCACCTGGGATTTCATTTTGGAGGCGTTGTCATGCGTTTCGTGGAAGTGGCAGGCGTGAGTACAAGGCTCACCGCCTTCTTTAGCACATGTGCCTCACAGTGCAGAGCCTCTCACTCGGAGGCGTGCCAGCAGGGCTGCCGTGATTTGGCAGGCGGTGCGCGCCTACTTTCCAACTCCCCTGGGACTATCTAGTGCACGCGGGAATCCATTTTAGCCGCGTGGTGATGTGTTTCGTGGAAGTGGCAGGCGTGAGTACAAGGCTCACCCCTTCCTCTTGCACAGCCTCCCACTCTCACGCATGCCACTCCGTCGCCCGTGATATCCCGGAGTTGCGCGTCTATTGCCGAGGTTCCCCTGGGTCTAGTGCACCTGGGATTTCATTATGGAGGCGTTGTCATGCGTTTCGTGGAAGTGGCAGGCGTGAGTACAAGGCTCACCGCCTTCTTTAGCACATGTGCCTCACAGTGCAGAGCCTCTCACTCGGAGGCGTGCCAGCAGGGCTGCCGTGATTTGGCAGGAGGTGCGCGCCTACTCTCCAACTCCCCTGGGACTATCTAGTGCACGCGGGAATCCATTTTAGCCGCGTGGTGATGTGTTTCGTGGAAGTGGCAGGCGTGAGTACAAGGCTCACCCCTTACACCTTGCACAGCCTCCCACTCTCACGCATGCCACTCCGTCGCCCGTGATATCCCGGAGTTGCGCGTCTATTGCCGAGGTTCCCCTGGGTCTAGTGCACCTGGGATTTCATTTTGGAGGCGTTGTCATGCGTTTCGTGGAAGTGGCAGGCGTGAGTACAAGGCTCACCGCCTTCTTTAGCACATGTGCCTCACAGTGCAGAGCCTCTCACTCGGAGGCGTGCCAGCAGGGCTGCCGTGATTTGGCAGGCGGTGCGCGCCTACTTTCCAACTCCCCTGGGACTATCTAGTGCACGCGGGAATCCATTTTAGCCGCGTGGTGATGTGTTTCGTGGAAGTGGCAGGCGTGAGTACAAGGCTCACCCCTTCCTCTTGCACAGCCTCCCACTCTCACGCATGCCACTCCGTCGCCCGTGATATCCCGGAGTTGCGCGTCTATTGCCGAGGTTCCCCTGGGTCTAGTGCACCTGGGATTTCATTTTGGAGGCGTTGTCATGCGTTTCGTGGAAGTGGCAGGCGTGAGTACAAGGCTCACCGCCTTCTTTAGCACATGTGCCTCACAGTGCAGAGCCTCTCACTCGGAGGCGTGCCAGCAGGGCTGCCGTGATTTGGCAGGAGGTGCGCGCCTACTCTCCAACTCCCCTGGGACTATCTAGTGCACGCGGGAATCCATTTTAGCCGCGTGGTGATGTGTTTCGTGGAAGTGGCAGGCGTGAGTACAAGGCTCACCCCTTACACCTTGCACAGCCTCCCACTCTCACGCATGCCACTCCGTCGCCCGTGATATCCCGGAGTTGCGCGTCTATTGCCGAGGTTCCCCTGTGTCTAGTGCACCTGGGATTTCATTATGGAGGCGTTGTCATGCGTTTCGTGGAAGTGGCAGGCGTGAGTACAAGGCTCACCGCCTTCTTTAGCACATGTGCCTCACAGTGCAGAGCCTCTCACTCGGAGGCGTGCCAGCAGGGCTGCCGTGATTTGGCAGGCGGTGCGCGCCTACTTTCCAACTCCCCTGGGACTATCTAGTGCACGCGGGAATCCATTTTAGCCGCGTGGTGATGTGTTTCGTGGAAGTGGCAGGCGTGAGTACAAGGCTCACCCCTTCCTCTTGCACAGCCTCCCACTCTCACGCATGCCACTCCGTCGCCCGTGATATCCCGGAGTTGCGCGTCTATTGCCGAGGTTCCCCTGGGTCTAGTGCACCTGGGATTTCATTTTGGAGGCGTTGTCATGCGTTTCGTGGAAGTGGCAGGCGTGAGTACAAGGCTCACCGCCTTCTTTAGCACATGTGCCTCATAGTGCAGAGCCTCTCACTCGGAGGCGTGCCAGCAGGGCTGCCGTGATTTGGCAGGAGGTGCGCGCCTACTTTCCAACTCCCCTGGGACTATCTAGTGCACGCGGGAATCCATTTTAGCCGCGTGGTGATGTGTTTCGTGGAAGTGGCAGGCGTGAGTACAAGGCTCACCCCTTACACCTTGCACAGCCTCCCACTCTCACGCATGCCACTCCGTCGCCCGTGATATCCCGGAGTTGCGCGTCTATTGCCGAGGTTCCCCTGGGTCTAGTGCACCTGGGATTTCATTATGGAGGCGTTGTCATGCGTTTCGTGGAAGTGGCAGGCGTGAGTACAAGGCTCACCGCCTTCTTTAGCACATGTGCCTCACAGTGCAGAGCCTCTCACTCGGAGGCGTGCCAGCAGGGCTGCCGTGATTTGGCAGGCGGTGCGCGCCTACTTTCCAACTCCCCTGGGACTATCTAGTGCACGCGGGAATCCATTTTAGCCGCGTGGTGATGTGTTTCGTGGAAGTGGCAGGCGTGAGTACAAGGCTCACCCCTTCCTCTTGCACAGCCTCCCACTCTCACGCATGCCACTCCGTCGCCCGTGATATCCCGGAGTTGCGCGTCTATTGCCGAGGTTCCCCTGGGTCTAGTGCACCTGGGATTTCATTATGGAGGCGTTGTCATGCGTTTCGTGGAAGTGGCAGGCGTGAGTACAAGGCTCACCGCCTTCTTTAGCACATGTGCCTCACAGTGCAGAGCCTCTCACTCGGAGGCGTGCCACCAGGGCTGCCGTGATTTGGCAGGAGGTGCGCGCCTACTCTCCAACTCCCCTGGGACTATCTAGTGCACGCGGGAATCCATTTTAGCCGCGTGGTGATGTGTTTCGTGGAAGTGGCAGGCGTGAGTACAAGGCTCACCCCTTACACCTTGCACAGCCTCCCACTCTCACGCATGCCACTCCGTCGCCCGTGATATCCCGGAGTTGCGCGTCTATTGCCGAGGTTCCCCTGGGTCTAGTGCACCTGGGATTTCATTTTGGAGGCGTTGTCATGCGTTTCGTGGAAGTGGCAGGCGTGAGTACAAGGCTCACCGCCTTCTTTAGCACATGTGCCTCACAGTGCAGAGCCTCTCACTCGGAGGCGTGCCAGCAGGGCTGCCGTGATTTGGCAGGCGGTGCGCGCCTACTTTCCAACTCCCCTGGGACTATCTAGTGCACGCGGGAATCCATTTTAGCCGCGTGGTGATGTGTTTCGTGGAAGTGGCAGGCGTGAGTACAAGGCTCACCCCTTCCTCTTGCACAGCCTCCCACTCTCACGCATGCCACTCCGTCGCCCGTGATATCCCGGAGTTGCGCGTCTATTGCCGAGGTTCCCCTGGGTCTAGTGCACCTGGGATTTTATTTTGGAGGCGTTGTCATGCGTTTCGTGGAAGTGGCAGGCGTGAGTACAAGGCTCACCGCCTTCTTTAGCACATGTGCCTCACAGTGCAGAGCCTCTCACTCGGAGGCGTGCCAGCAGGGCTGCCGTGATTTGGCAGGAGGTGCGCGCCTACTCTCCAACTCCCCTGGGACTATCTAGTGCACGCGGGAATCCATTTTAGCCGCGTGGTGATGTGTTTCGTGGAAGTGGCAGGCGTGAGTACAAGGCTCACCCCTTACACCTTGCACAGCCTCCCACTCTCACGCATGCCACTCCGTCGCCCGTGATATCCCGGAGTTGCGCGTCTATTGCCGAGGTTCCCCTGTGTCTAGTGCACCTGGGATTTCATTATGGAGGCGTTGTCATGCGTTTCGTGGAAGTGGCAGGCGTGAGTACAAGGCTCACCGCCTTCTTTAGCACATGTGCCTCACAGTGCAGAGCCTCTCACTCGGAGGCGTGCCAGCAGGGCTGCCGTGATTTGGCAGGCGGTGCGCGCCTACTTTCCAACTCCCCTGGGACTATCTAGTGCACGCGGGAATCCATTTTAGCCGCGTGGTGATGTGTTTCGTGGAAGTGGCAGGCGTGAGTACAAGGCTCACCCCTTCCTCTTGCACAGCCTCCCACTCTCACGCATGCCACTCCGTCGCCCGTGATATCCCGGAGTTGCGCGTCTATTGCCGAGGTTCCCCTGGGTCTAGTGCACCTGGGATTTCATTTTGGAGGCGTTGTCATGCGTTTCGTGGAAGTGGCAGGCGTGAGTACAAGGCTCACCGCCTTCTTTAGCACATGTGCCTCATAGTGCAGAGCCTCTCACTCGGAGGCGTGCCAGCAGGGCTGCCGTGATTTGGCAGGAGGTGCGCGCCTACTTTCCAACTCCCCTGGGACTATCTAGTGCACGCGGGAATCCATTTTAGCCGCGTGGTGATGTGTTTCGTGGAAGTGGCAGGCGTGAGTACAAGGCTCACCCCTTACACCTTGCACAGCCTCCCACTCTCACGCATGCCACTCCGTCGCCCGTGATATCCCGGAGTTGCGCGTCTATTGCCGAGGTTCCCCTGGGTCTAGTGCACCTGGGATTTCATTATGGAGGCGTTGTCATGCGTTTCGTGGAAGTGGCAGGCGTGAGTACAAGGCTCACCGCCTTCTTTAGCACATGTGCCTCACAGTGCAGAGCCTCTCACTCGGAGGCGTGCCAGCAGGGCTGCCGTGATTTGGCAGGCGGTGCGCGCCTACTTTCCAACTCCCCTGGGACTATCTAGTGCACGCGGGAATCCATTTTAGCCGCGTGGTGATGTGTTTCGTGGAAGTGGCAGGCGTGAGTACAAGGCTCACCCCTTCCTCTTGCAGAGCCTCCCACTCTCACGCATGCCACTCCGTCGCCCGTGATATCCCGGAGTTGCGCGTCTATTGCCGAGGTTCCCCTGGGTCTAGTGCACCTGGGATTTCATTATGGAGGCGTTGTCATGCGTTTCGTGGAAGTGGCAGGCGTGAGTACAAGGCTCACCGCCTTCTTTAGCACATGTGCCTCATAGTGCAGAGCCTCTCACTCGGAGGCGTGCCAGCAGGGCTGCCGTGATTTGGCAGGAGGTGCGCGCCTACTCTCCAACTCCCCTGGGACTATCTAGTGCACGCGGGAATCCATTTTAGCCGCGTGGTGATGTGTTTCGTGGAAGTGGCAGGCGTGAGTACAAGGCTCACCCCTTCCTCTTGCACAGCCTCCCACTCTCACGCATGCCACTCCGTCGCCCGTGATATCCCGGAGTTGCGCGTCTATTGCCGAGGTTCCCCTGGGTCTAGTGCACCTGGGATTTCATTTTGGAGGCGTTGTCATGCGTTTCGTGGAAGTGGCAGGCGTGAGTACAAGGCTCACCGCCTTCTTTAGCACATGTGCCTCACAGTGCAGAGCCTCTCACTCGGAGGCGTGCCAGCAGGGCTGCCGTGATTTGGCAGGAGGTGCGCGCCTACTTTCCAACTCCCCTGGGACTATCTAGTGCACGCGGGAATCCATTTTAGCCGCGTGGTGATGTGTTTTGTGGAAGTGGCAGGCGTGAGTACAAGGCTCACCCCTTACACCTTGCACAGCCTCCCACTCTCACGCATGCCACTCCGTCGCCCGTGATATCCCGGAGTTGCGCGTCTATTGCCGAGGTTCCCCTGTGTCTAGTGCACCTGGGATTTCATTATGGAGGCGTTGTCATGCGTTTCGTGGAAGTGGCAGGCGTGAGTACAAGGCTCACCGCCTTCTTTAGCACATGTGCCTCACAGTGCAGAGCCTCTCACTCGGAGGCGTGCCACCAGGGCTGCCGTGATTTGGCAGGCGGTGCGCGCCTACTTTCCAACTCCCCTGGGACTATCTAGTGCACGCGGGAATCCATTTTAGCCGCGTGGTGATGTGTTTCGTGGAAGTGGCAGGCGTGAGTACAAGGCTCACCCCTTCCTCTTGCACAGCCTCCCACTCTCACGCCTGCCACTCCGTCGCCCGTGATATCCCGGAGTTGCGCGTCTATTGCCGAGGTTCCCCTGGGTCTAGTGCACCTGGGATTTCATTATGGAGGCGTTGTCATGCGTTTCGTGGAAGTGGCAGGCGTGAGTACAAGGCTCACCGCCTTCTTTAGCACATGTGCCTCATAGTGCAGAGCCTCTCACTCGGAGGCGTGCCAGCAGGGCTGCCGTGATTTGGCAGGAGGTGCGCGCCTACTTTCCAACTCCCCTGGGACTATCTAGTGCACGCGGGAATCCATTTTAGCCGCGTGGTGATGTGTTTCGTGGAAGTGGCAGGCGTGAGTACAAGGCTCACCCCTTACACCTTGCACAGCCTCCCACTCTCACGCATGCCACTCCGTCGCCCGTGATATCCCGGAGTTGCGCGTCTATTGCCGAGGTTCCCCTGGGTCTAGTGCACCTGGGATTTCATTATGGAGGCGTTGTCATGCGTTTCGTGGAAGTGGCAGGCGTGAGTACAAGGCTCACCGCCTTCTTTAGCACATGTGCCTCACAGTGCAGAGCCTCTCACTCGGAGGCGTGCCAGCAGGGCTGCCGTGATTTGGCAGGCGGTGCGCGCCTACTTTCCAACTCCCCTGGGACTATCTAGTGCACGCGGGAATCCATTTTAGCCGCGTGGTGATGTGTTTCGTGGAAGTGGCAGGCGTGAGTACAAGGCTCACCCCTTCCTCTTGCACAGCCTCCCACTCTCACGCATGCCACTCCGTCGCCCGTGATATCCCGGAGTTGCGCGTCTATTGCCGAGGTTCCCCTGGGTCTAGTGCACCTGGGATTTCATTATGGAGGCGTTGTCATGCGTTTCGTGGAAGTGGCAGGCGTGAGTACAAGGCTCACCGCCTTCTTTAGCACATGTGCCTCACAGTGCAGAGCCTCTCACTCGGAGGCGTGCCACCAGGGCTGCCGTGATTTGGCAGGAGGTGCGCGCCTACTCTCCAACTCCCCTGGGACTATCTAGTGCACGCGGGAATCCATTTTAGCCGCGTGGTGATGTGTTTCGTGGAAGTGGCAGGCGTGAGTACAAGGCTCACCCCTTACACCTTGCACAGCCTCCCACTCTCACGCATGCCACTCCGTCGCCCGTGATATCCCGGAGTTGCGCGTCTATTGCCGAGGTTCCCCTGGGTCTAGTGCACCTGGGATTTCATTTTGGAGGCGTTGTCATGCGTTTCGTGGAAGTGGCAGGCGTGAGTACAAGGCTCACCGCCTTCTTTAGCACATGTGCCTCACAGTGCAGAGCCTCTCACTCGGAGGCGTGCCAGCAGGGCTGCCGTGATTTGGCAGGCGGTGCGCGCCTACTTTCCAACTCCCCTGGGACTATCTAGTGCACGCGGGAATCCATTTTAGCCGCGTGGTGATGTGTTTCGTGGAAGTGGCAGGCGTGAGTACAAGGCTCACCCCTTCCTCTTGCACAGCCTCCCACTCTCACGCATGCCACTCCGTCGCCCGTGATATCCCGGAGTTGCGCGTCTATTGCCGAGGTTCCCCTGGGTCTAGTGCACCTGGGATTTCATTTTGGAGGCGTTGTCATGCGTTTCGTGGAAGTGGCAGGCGTGAGTACAAGGCTCACCGCCTTCTTTAGCACATGTGCCTCATAGTGCAGAGCCTCTCACTCGGAGGCGTGCCAGCAGGGCTGCCGTGATTTGGCAGGAGGTGCGCGCCTACTTTCCAACTCCCCTGGGACTATCTAGTGCACGCGGGAATCCATTTTAGCCGCGTGGTGATGTGTTTCGTGGAAGTGGCAGGCGTGAGTACAAGGCTCACCCCTTACACCTTGCACAGCCTCCCACTCTCACGCATGCCACTCCGTCGCCCGTGATATCCCGGAGTTGCGCGTCTATTGCCGAGGTTCCCCTTGGTCTAGTGCACCTGGGATTCCATTATGGAGGCGTTGTCATGCGTTTCGTGGAAGTGGCAGGCGTGAGTACAAGGCTCACCGCCTTCTTTAGCACATGTGCCTCACAGTGCAGAGCCTCTCACTCGGAGGCGTGCCACCAGGGCTGCCGTGATTTGGCAGGAGGTGCGCGCCTACTCTCCAACTCCCCTGGGACTATCTAGTGCACGCGGGAATCCATTTTAGCCGCGTGGTGATGTGTTTCGTGGAAGTGGCAGGCGTGAGTACAAGGCTCACCCCTTACACCTTGCACAGCCTCCCACTCTCACGCATGCCACTCCGTCGCCCGTGATATCCCGGAGTTGCGCGTCTATTGCCGAGGTTCCCCTGGGTCTAGTGCACCTGGGATTTCATTTTGGAGGCGTTGTCATGCGTTTCGTGGAAGTGGCAGGCGTGAGTACAAGGCTCACCGCCTTCTTTAGCACATGTGCCTCACAGTGCAGAGCCTCTCACTCGGAGGCGTGCCAGCAGGGCTGCCGTGATTTGGCAGGCGGTGCGCGCCTACTTTCCAACTCCCCTGGGACTATCTAGTGCACGCGGGAATCCATTTTAGCCGCGTGGTGATGTGTTTCGTGGAAGTGGCAGGCGTGAGTACAAGGCTCACCCCTTCCTCTTGCACAGCCTCCCACTCTCACGCATGCCACTCCGTCGCCCGTGATATCCCGGAGTTGCGCGTCTATTGCCGAGGTTCCCCTGGGTCTAGTGCACCTGGGATTTCATTTTGGAGGCGTTGTCATGCGTTTCGTGGAAGTGGCAGGCGTGAGTACAAGGCTCACCGCCTTCTTTAGCACATGTGCCTCACAGTGCAGAGCCTCTCACTCGGAGGCGTGCCACCAGGGCTGCCGTGATTTGGCAGGAGGTGCGCGCCTACTCTCCAACTCCCCTGGGACTATCTAGTGCACGCGGGAATCCATTTTAGCCGCGTGGTGATGTGTTTCGTGGAAGTGGCAGGCGTGAGTACAAGGCTCACCCCTTACACCTTGCACAGCCTCCCACTCTCACGCATGCCACTCCGTCGCCCGTGATATCCCGGAGTTGCGCGTCTATTGCCGAGGTTCCCCTGTGTCTAGTGCACCTGGGATTTCATTATGGAGGCGTTGTCATGCGTTTCGTGGAAGTGGCAGGCGTGAGTACAAGGCTCACCGCCTTCTTTAGCACATGTGCCTCACAGTGCAGAGCCTCTCACTCGGAGGCGTGCCAGCAGGGCTGCCGTGATTTGGCAGGCGGTGCGCGCCTACTTTCCAACTCCCCTGGGACTATCTAGTGCACGCGGGAATCCATTTTAGCCGCGTGGTGATGTGTTTCGTGGAAGTGGCAGGCGTGAGTACAAGGCTCACCCCTTCCTCTTGCACAGCCTCCCACTCTCACGCATGCCACTCCGTCGCCCGTGATATCCCGGAGTTGCGCGTCTATTGCCGAGGTTCCCCTGGGTCTAGTGCACCTGGGATTTCATTTTGGAGGCGTTGTCATGCGTTTCGTGGAAGTGGCAGGCGTGAGTACAAGGCTCACCGCCTTCTTTAGCACATGTGCCTCATAGTGCAGAGCCTCTCACTCGGAGGCGTGCCAGCAGGGCTGCCGTGATTTGGCAGGAGGTGCGCGCCTACTTTCCAACTCCCCTGGGACTATCTAGTGCACGCGGGAATCCATTTTAGCCGCGTGGTGATGTGTTTCGTGGAAGTGGCAGGCGTGAGTACAAGGCTCACCCCTTACACCTTGCACAGCCTCCCACTCTCACGCATGCCACTCCGTCGCCCGTGATATCCCGGAGTTGCGCGTCTATTGCCGAGGTTCCCCTGGGTCTAGTGCACCTGGGATTTCATTATGGAGGCGTTGTCATGCGTTTCGTGGAAGTGGCAGGCGTGAGTACAAGGCTCACCGCCTTCTTTAGCACATGTGCCTCACAGTGCAGAGCCTCTCACTCGGAGGCGTGCCAGCAGGGCTGCCGTGATTTGGCAGGCGGTGCGCGCCTACTTTCCAACTCCCCTGGGACTATCTAGTGCACGCGGGAATCCATTTTAGCCGCGTGGTGATGTGTTTCGTGGAAGTGGCAGGCGTGAGTACAAGGCTCACCCCTTCCTCTTGCAGAGCCTCCCACTCTCACGCATGCCACTCCGTCGCCCGTGATATCCCGGAGTTGCGCGTCTATTGCCGAGGTTCCCCTGGGTCTAGTGCACCTGGGATTTCATTATGGAGGCGTTGTCATGCGTTTCGTGGAAGTGGCAGGCGTGAGTACAAGGCTCACCGCCTTCTTTAGCACATGTGCCTCATAGTGCAGAGCCTCTCACTCGGAGGCGTGCCAGCAGGGCTGCCGTGATTTGGCAGGAGGTGCGCGCCTACTTTCCAACTCCCCTGGGACTATCTAGTGCACGCGGGAATCCATTTTAGCCGCGTGGTGATGTGTTTCGTGGAAGTGGCAGGCGTGAGTACAAGGCTCACCCCTTCCTCTTGCAGAGCCTCCCACTCTCACGCATGCCACTCCGTCGCCCGTGATATCCCGGAGTTGCGCGTCTATTGCCGAGGTTCCCCTGGGTCTAGTGCACCTGGGATTTCATTATGGAGGCGTTGTCATGCGTTTCGTGGAAGTGGCAGGCGTGAGTACAAGGCTCACCGCCTTCTTTAGCACATGTGCCTCATAGTGCAGAGCCTCTCACTCGGAGGCGTGCCAGCAGGGCTGCCGTGATTTGGCAGGAGGTGCGCGCCTACTCTCCAACTCCCCTGGGACTATCTAGTGCACGCGGGAATCCATTTTAGCCGCGTGGTGATGTGTTTCGTGGAAGTGGCAGGCGTGAGTACAAGGCTCACCCCTTCCTCTTGCACAGCCTCCCACTCTCACGCATGCCACTCCGTCGCCCGTGATATCCCGGAGTTGCGCGTCTATTGCCGAGGTTCCCCTGGGTCTAGTGCACCTGGGATTTCATTTTGGAGGCGTTGTCATGCGTTTCGTGGAAGTGGCAGGCGTGAGTACAAGGCTCACCGCCTTCTTTAGCACATGTGCCTCACAGTGCAGAGCCTCTCACTCGGAGGCGTGCCAGCAGGGCTGCCGTGATTTGGCAGGAGGTGCGCGCCTACTTTCCAACTCCCCTGGGACTATCTAGTGCACGCGGGAATCCATTTTAGCCGCGTGGTGATGTGTTTCGTGGAAGTGGCAGGCGTGAGTACAAGGCTCACCCCTTACACCTTGCACAGCCTCCCACTCTCACGCATGCCACTCCGTCGCCCGTGATATCCCGGAGTTGCGCGTCTATTGCCGAGGTTCCCCTGTGTCTAGTGCACCTGGGATTTCATTATGGAGGCGTTGTCATGCGTTTCGTGGAAGTGGCAGGCGTGAGTACAAGGCTCACCGCCTTCTTTAGCACATGTGCCTCACAGTGCAGAGCCTCTCACTCGGAGGCGTGCCACCAGGGCTGCCGTGATTTGGCAGGCGGTGCGCGCCTACTTTCCAACTCCCCTGGGACTATCTAGTGCACGCGGGAATCCATTTTAGCCGCGTGGTGATGTGTTTCGTGGAAGTGGCAGGCGTGAGTACAAGGCTCACCCCTTCCTCTTGCACAGCCTCCCACTCTCACGCCTGCCACTCCGTCGCCCGTGATATCCCGGAGTTGCGCGTCTATTGCCGAGGTTCCCCTGGGTCTAGTGCACCTGGGATTTCATTATGGAGGCGTTGTCATGCGTTTCGTGGAAGTGGCAGGCGTGAGTACAAGGCTCACCGCCTTCTTTAGCACATGTGCCTCACAGTGCAGAGCCTCTCACTCGGAGGCGTGCCAGCAGGGCTGCCGTGATTTGGCAGGAGGTGCGCGCCTACTCTCCAACTCCCCTGGGACTATCTAGTGCACGCGGGAATCCATTTTAGCCGCGTGGTGATGTGTTTCGTGGAAGTGGCAGGCGTGAGTACAAGGCTCACCCCTTACACCTTGCACAGCCTCCCACTCTCACGCATGCCACTCCGTCGCCCGTGATATCCCGGAGTTGCGCGTCTATTGCCGAGGTTCCCCTGGGTCTAGTGCACCTGGGATTTCATTATGGAGGCGTTGTCATGCGTTTCGTGGAAGTGGCAGGCGTGAGTACAAGGCTCACCGCCTTCTTTAGCACATGTGCCTCACAGTGCAGAGCCTCTCACTCGGAGGCGTGCCAGCAGGGCTGCCGTGATTTGGCAGGCGGTGCGCGCCTACTTTCCAACTCCCCTGGGACTATCTAGTGCACGCGGGAATCCATTTTAGCCGCGTGGTGATGTGTTTCGTGGAAGTGGCAGGCGTGAGTACAAGGCTCACCCCTTCCTCTTGCACAGCCTCCCACTCTCACGCCTGCCACTCCGTCGCCAGTGATATCCCGGAGTTGCGCGTCTATTGCCGAGGTTCCCCTGGGTCTAGTGCACCTGGGATTTCATTTTGGAGGCGTTGTCATGCGTTTCGTGGAAGTGGCAGGCGTGAGTACAAGGCTCACCGCCTTCTTTAGCACATGTGCCTCATAGTGCAGAGCCTCTCACTCGGAGGCGTGCCAGCAGGGCTGCCGTGATTTGGCAGGAGGTGCGCGCCTACTTTCCAACTCCCCTGGGACTATCTAGTGCACGCGGGAATCCATTTTAGCCGCGTGGTGATGTGTTTCGTGGAAGTGGCAGGCGTGAGTACAAGGCTCACCCCTTACACCTTGCACAGCCTCCCACTCTCACGCATGCCACTCCGTCGCCCGTGATATCCCGGAGTTGCGCGTCTATTGCCGAGGTTCCCCTGGGTCTAGTGCACCTGGGATTTCATTATGGAGGCGTTGTCATGCGTTTCGTGGAAGTGGCAGGCGTGAGTACAAGGCTCACCGCCTTCTTTAGCACATGTGCCTCACAGTGCAGAGCCTCTCACTCGGAGGCGTGCCAGCAGGGCTGCCATGATTTGGCAGGCGGTGCGCGCCTACTTTCCAACTCCCCTGGGGCTATCTAGTGCACGCGGGAATCCATTTTAGCCGCGTGGTGATGTGTTTCGTGGAAGTGGCAGGCGTGAGTACAAGGCTCACCCCTTCCTCTTGCACAGCCTCCCACTCTCACGCATGCCACTCCGTCGCCCGTGATATCCCGGAGTTGCGCGTCTATTGCCGAGGTTCCCCTGGGTCTAGTGCACCTGGGATTTCATTATGGAGGCGTTGTCATGCGTTTCGTGGAAGTGGCAGGCGTGAGTACAAGGCTCACCGCCTTCTTTAGCACATGTGCCTCACAGTGCAGAGCCTCTCACTCGGAGGCGTGCCACCAGGGCTGCCGTGATTTGGCAGGAGGTGCGCGCCTACTCTCCAACTCCCCTGGGACTATCTAGTGCACGCGGGAATCCATTTTAGCCGCGTGGTGATGTGTTTCGTGGAAGTGGCAGGCGTGAGTACAAGGCTCACCCCTTACACCTTGCACAGCCTCCCACTCTCACGCATGCCACTCCGTCGCCCGTGATATCCCGGAGTTGCGCGTCTATTGCCGAGGTTCCCCTGGGTCTAGTGCACCTGGGATTTCATTTTGGAGGCGTTGTCATGCGTTTCGTGGAAGTGGCAGGCGTGAGTACAAGGCTCACCGCCTTCTTTAGCACATGTGCCTCACAGTGCAGAGCCTCTCACTCGGAGGCGTGCCAGCAGGGCTGCCGTGATTTGGCAGGCGGTGCGCGCCTACTTTCCAACTCCCCTGGGACTATCTAGTGCACGCGGGAATCCATTTTAGCCGCGTGGTGATGTGTTTCGTGGAAGTGGCAGGCGTGAGTACAAGGCTCACCCCTTCCTCTTGCACAGCCTCCCACTCTCACGCATGCCACTCCGTCGCCCGTGATATCCCGGAGTTGCGCGTCTATTGCCGAGGTTCCCCTGGGTCTAGTGCACCTGGGATTTCATTTTGGAGGCGTTGTCATGCGTTTCGTGGAAGTAGCAGGCGTGAGTACAAGGCTCACCGCCTTCTTTAGCACATGTGCCTCACAGTGCAGAGCCTCTCACTCGGAGGCGTGCCAGCAGGGCTGCCGTGATTTGGCAGGAGGTGCGCGCCTACTCTCCAACTCCCCTGGGACTATCTAGTGCACGCGGGAATCCATTTTAGCCGCGTGGTGATGTGTTTCGTGGAAGTGGCAGGCGTGAGTACAAGGCTCACCCCTTACACCTTGCACAGCCTCCCACTCTCACGCATGCCACTCCGTCGCCCGTGATATCCCGGAGTTGCGCGTCTATTGCCGAGGTTCCCCTGTGTCTAGTGCACCTGGGATTTCATTATGGAGGCGTTGTCATGCGTTTCGTGGAAGTGGCAGGCGTGAGTACAAGGCTCACCGCCTTCTTTAGCACATGTGCCTCACAGTGCAGAGCCTCTCACTCGGAGGCGTGCCAGCAGGGCTGCCGTGATTTGGCAGGCGGTGCGCGCCTACTTTCCAACTCCCCTGGGACTATCTAGTGCACGCGGGAATCCATTTTAGCCGCGTGGTGATGTGTTTCGTGGAAGTGGCAGGCGTGAGTACAAGGCTCACCCCTTCCTCTTGCACAGCCTCCCACTCTCACGCATGCCACTCCGTCGCCCGTGATATCCCGGAGTTGCGCGTCTATTGCCGAGGTTCCCCTGGGTCTAGTGCACCTGGGATTTCATTTTGGAGGCGTTGTCATGCGTTTCGTGGAAGTGGCAGGCGTGAGTACAAGGCTCACCGCCTTCTTTAGCACATGTGCCTCATAGTGCAGAGCCTCTCACTCGGAGGCGTGCCAGCAGGGCTGCCGTGATTTGGCAGGAGGTGCGCGCCTACTTTCCAACTCCCCTGGGACTATCTAGTGCACGCGGGAATCCATTTTAGCCGCGTGGTGATGTGTTTCGTGGAAGTGGCAGGCGTGAGTACAAGGCTCACCCCTTACACCTTGCACAGCCTCCCACTCTCACGCATGCCACTCCGTCGCCCGTGATATCCCGGAGTTGCGCGTCTATTGCCGAGGTTCCCCTGGGTCTAGTGCACCTGGGATTTCATTATGGAGGCGTTGTCATGCGTTTCGTGGAAGTGGCAGGCGTGAGTACAAGGCTCACCGCCTTCTTTAGCACATGTGCCTCACAGTGCAGAGCCTCTCACTCGGAGGCGTGCCAGCAGGGCTGCCGTGATTTGGCAGGAGGTGCGCGCCTACTCTCCAACTCCCCTGGGACTATCTAGTGCACGCGGGAATCCATTTTAGCCGCGTGGTGATGTGTTTCGTGGAAGTGGCAGGCGTGAGTACAAGGCTCACCCCTTACACCTTGCACAGCCTCCCACTCTCACGCATGCCACTCCGTCGCCCGTGATATCCCGGAGTTGCGCGTCTATTGCCGAGGTTCCCCTGGGTCTAGTGCACCTGGGATTTCATTTTGGAGGCGTTGTCATGCGTTTCGTGGAAGTTGCAGGCGTGAGTACAAGGCTCACCGCCTTCTTTAGCACATGTGCCTCACAGTGCAGAGCCTCTCACTCGGAGGCGTGCCAGCAGGGCTGCCGTGATTTGGCAGGCGGTGCGCGCCTACTTTCCAACTCCCCTGGGACTATCTAGTGCACGCGGGAATCCATTTTAGCCGCGTGGTGATGTGTTTCGTGGAAGTGGCAGGCGTGAGTACAAGGCTCACCCCTTCCTCTTGCACAGCCTCCCACTCTCACGCATGCCACTCCGTCGCCCGTGATATCCCGGAGTTGCGCGTCTATTGCCGAGGTTCCCCTGGGTCTAGTGCACCTGGGATTTCATTATGGAGGCGTTGTCATGCGTTTCGTGGAAGTGGCAGGCGTGAGTACAAGGCTCACCGCCTTCTTTAGCACATGTGCCTCACAGTGCAGAGCCTCTCACTCGGAGGCGTGCCAGCAGGGCTGCCGTGATTTGGCAGGAGGTGCGCGCCTACTCTCCAACTCCCCTGGGACTATCTAGTGCACGCGGGAATCCATTTTAGCCGCGTGGTGATGTGTTTCGTGGAAGTGGCAGGCGTGAGTACAAGGCTCACCCCTTACACCTTGCACAGCCTCCCACTCTCACGCATGCCACTCCGTCGCCCGTGATATCCCGGAGTTGCGCGTCTATTGCCGAGGTTCCCCTGGGTCTAGTGCACCTGGGATTTCATTTTGGAGGCGTTGTCATGCGTTTCGTGGAAGTGGCAGGCGTGAGTACAAGGCTCACCGCCTTCTTTAGCACATGTGCCTCACAGTGCAGAGCCTCTCACTCGGAGGCGTGCCAGCAGGGCTGCCGTGATTTGGCAGGCGGTGCGCGCCTACTTTCCAACTCCCCTGGGACTATCTAGTGCACGCGGGAATCCATTTTAGCCGCGTGGTGATGTGTTTCGTGGAAGTGGCAGGCGTGAGTACAAGGCTCACCCCTTACACCTTGCACAGCCTCCCACTCTCACGCATGCCACTCCGTCGCCTGTGATATCCCGGAGTTGCGCGTCTATTGCCGAGGTTCCCCTGTGTCTAGTGCACCTGGGATTTCATTATGGAGGCGTTGTCATGCGTTTCGTGGAAGTGGCAGGCGTGAGTACAAGGCTCACCGCCTTCTTTAGCACATGTGCCTCACAGTGCAGAGCCTCTCACTCGGAGGCGTGCCACCAGGGCTGCCGTGATTTGGCAGGCGGTGCGCGCCTACTCTCCAACTCCCCTGGGACTATCTAGTGCACGCGGGAATCCATTTTAGCCGCGTGGTGATGTGTTTCGTGGAAGTGGCAGGCGTGAGTACAAGGCTCACCCCTTCCTCTTGCACAGCCTCCCACTCTCACGCCTGCCACTCCGTCGCCCGTGATATCCCGGAGTTGCGCGTCTATTGCCGAGGTTCCCCTGGGTCTAGTGCACCTGGGATTTCATTATGGAGGCGTTGTCATGCGTTTCGTGGAAGTGGCAGGCGTGAGTACAAGGCTCACCGCCTTCTTTAGCACATGTGCCTCACAGTGCAGAGCCTCTCACTCGGAGGCGTGCCAGCAGGGCTGCCGTGATTTGGCAGGAGGTGCGCGCCTACTCTCCAACTCCCCTGGGACTATCTAGTGCACGCGGGAATCCATTTTAGCCGCGTGGTGATGTGTTTCGTGGAAGTGGCAGGCGTGAGTACAAGGCTCACCCCTTACACCTTGCACAGCCTCCCACTCTCACGCATGCCACTCCGTCGCCCGTGATATCCCGGAGTTGCGCGTCTATTGCCGAGGTTCCCCTGGGTCTAGTGCACCTGGGATTTCATTATGGAGGCGTTGTCATGCGTTTCGTGGAAGTGGCAGGCGTGAGTACAAGGCTCACCGCCTTCTTTAGCACATGTGCCTCACAGTGCAGAGCCTCTCACTCGGAGGCGTGCCAGCAGGGCTGCCGTGATTTGGCAGGCGGTGCGCGCCTACTTTCCAACTCCCCTGGGACTATCTAGTGCACGCGGGAATCCATTTTAGCCGCGTGGTGATGTGTTTCGTGGAAGTGGCAGGCGTGAGTACAAGGCTCACCCCTTCCTCTTG
The DNA here is from genome assembly GCF_964205215.1 of Stylophora pistillata. Classification (NCBI taxonomy): domain Eukaryota; kingdom Metazoa; phylum Cnidaria; class Anthozoa; order Scleractinia; family Pocilloporidae; genus Stylophora; species Stylophora pistillata. Next base: position 59,178,137 of record NC_142520.1, on the reverse strand, counting down.
CACAGCCTCCCACTCTCACGCCTGCCACTCCGTCGCCCGTGATATCCCGGAGTTGCGCGTCTATTGCCGAGGTTCCCCTGGGTCTAGTGCACCTGGGATTTCATTTTGGAGGCGTTGTCATGCGTTTCGTGGAAGTGGCAGGCGTGAGTACAAGGCTCACCGCCTTCTTTAGCACATGTGCCTCATAGTGCAGAGCCTCTCACTCGGAGGCGTGCCAGCAGGGCTGCCGTGATTTGGCAGGAGGTGCGCGCCTACTTTCCAACTCCCCTGGGACTATCTAGTGCACGCGGGAATCCATTTTAGCCGCGTGGTGATGTGTTTCGTGGAAGTGGCAGGCGTGAGTACAAGGCTCACCCCTTACACCTTGCACAGCCTCCCACTCTCACGCATGCCACTCCGTCGCCCGTGATATCCCGGAGTTGCGCGTCTATTGCCGAGGTTCCCCTGGGTCTAGTGCACCTGGGATTTCATTATGGAGGCGTTGTCATGCGTTTCGTGGAAGTGGCAGGCGTGAGTACAAGGCTCACCGCCTTCTTTAGCACATGTGCCTCACAGTGCAGAGCCTCTCACTCGGAGGCGTGCCAGCAGGGCTGCCGTGATTTGGCAGGCGGTGCGCGCCTACTTTCCAACTCCCCTGGGACTATCTAGTGCACGCGGGAATCCATTTTAGCCGCGTGGTGATGTGTTTCGTGGAAGTGGCAGGCGTGAGTACAAGGCTCACCCCTTCCTCTTGCACAGCCTCCCACTCTCACGCATGCCACTCCGTCGCCCGTGATATCCCGGAGTTGCGCGTCTATTGCCGAGGTTCCCCTGGGTCTAGTGCACCTGGGATTTCATTATGGAGGCGTTGTCATGCGTTTCGTGGAAGTGGCAGGCGTGAGTACAAGGCTCACCGCCTTCTTTAGCACATGTGCCTCACAGTGCAGAGCCTCTCACTCGGAGGCGTGCCACCAGGGCTGCCGTGATTTGGCAGGAGGTGCGCGCCTACTCTCCAACTCCCCTGGGACTATCTAGTGCACGCGGGAATCCATTTTAGCCGCGTGGTGATGTGTTTCGTGGAAGTGGCAGGCGTGAGTACAAGGCTCACCCCTTACACCTTGCACAGCCTCCCACTCTCACGCATGCCACTCCGTCGCCCGTGATATCCCGGAGTTGCGCGTCTATTGCCGAGGTTCCCCTGGGTCTAGTGCACCTGGGATTTCATTTTGGAGGCGTTGTCATGCGTTTCGTGGAAGTGGCAGGCGTGAGTACAAGGCTCACCGCCTTCTTTAGCACATGTGCCTCACAGTGCAGAGCCTCTCACTCGGAGGCGTGCCAGCAGGGCTGCCGTGATTTGGCAGGCGGTGCGCGCCTACTTTCCAACTCCCCTGGGACTATCTAGTGCACGCGGGAATCCATTTTAGCCGCGTGGTGATGTGTTTCGTGGAAGTGGCAGGCGTGAGTACAAGGCTCACCCCTTCCTCTTGCACAGCCTCCCACTCTCACGCATGCCACTCCGTCGCCCGTGATATCCCGGAGTTGCGCGTCTATTGCCGAGGTTCCCCTGGGTCTAGTGCACCTGGGATTTCATTTTGGAGGCGTTGTCATGCGTTTCGTGGAAGTGGCAGGCGTGAGTACAAGGCTCACCGCCTTCTTTAGCACATGTGCCTCATAGTGCAGAGCCTCTCACTCGGAGGCGTGCCAGCAGGGCTGCCGTGATTTGGCAGGAGGTGCGCGCCTACTCTCCAACTCCCCTGGGACTATCTAGTGCACGCGGGAATCCATTTTAGCCGCGTGGTGATGTGTTTCGTGGAAGTGGCAGGCGTGAGTACAAGGCTCACCCCTTACACCTTGCACAGCCTCCCACTCTCACGCATGCCACTCCGTCGCCCGTGATATCCCGGAGTTGCGCGTCTATTGCCGAGGTTCCCCTGGGTCTAGTGCACCTGGGATTTCATTATGGAGGCGTTGTCATGCGTTTCGTGGAAGTGGCAGGCGTAAGTACAAGGCTCACCGCCTTCTTTAGCACATGTGCCTCACAGTGCAGAGCCTCTCACTCGGAGGCGTGCCAGCAGGGCTGCCGTGATTTGGCAGGCGGTGCGCGCCTACTTTCCAACTCCCCTGGGACTATCTAGTGCACGCGGGAATCCATTTTAGCCGCGTGGTGATGTGTTTCGTGGAAGTGGCAGGCGTGAGTACAAGGCTCACCCCTTCCTCTTGCACAGCCTCCCACTCTCACGCTTGCCACTCCGTCGCCCGTGATATCCCGGAGTTGCGCGTCAATTGCCGAGGTTCCCCTGGGTCTAGTGCACCTGGGATTTCATTATGGAGGCGTTGTCATGCGTTTCGTGGAAGTGGCAGGCGTGAGTACAAGGCTCACCGCCTTCTTTAGCACATGTGCCTCACAGTGCAGAGCCTCTCACTCGGAGGCGTGCCACCAGGGCTGCCGTGATTTGGCAGGAGGTGCGCGCCTACTCTCCAACTCCCCTGGGACTATCTAGTGCACGCGGGAATCCATTTTAGCCGCGTGGTGATGTGTTTCGTGGAAGTGGCAGGCGTGAGTACAAGGCTCACCCCTTACACCTTGCACAGCCTCCCACTCTCACGCATGCCACTCCGTCGCCCGTGATATCCCGGAGTTGCGCGTCTATTGCCGAGGTTCCCCTGGGTCTAGTGCACCTGGGATTTCATTTTGGAGGCGTTGTCATGCGTTTCGTGGAAGTGGCAGGCGTGAGTACAAGGCTCACCGCCTTCTTTAGCACATGTGCCTCACAGTGCAGAGCCTCTCACTCGGAGGCGTGCCAGCAGGGCTGCCGTGATTTGGCAGGCGGTGCGCGCCTACTTTCCAACTCCCCTGGGACTATCTAGTGCACGCGGGAATCCATTTTAGCCGCGTGGTGATGTGTTTCGTGGAAGTGGCAGGCGTGAGTACAAGGCTCACCCCTTACACCTTGCACAGCCTCCCACTCTCACGCATGCCACTCCGTCGCCTGTGATATCCCGGAGTTGCGCGTCTATTGCCGAGGTTCCCCTGTGTCTAGTGCACCTGGGATTTCATTATGGAGGCGTTGTCATGCGTTTCGTGGAAGTGGCAGGCGTGAGTACAAGGCTCACCGCCTTCTTTAGCACATGTGCCTCACAGTGCAGAGCCTCTCACTCGGAGGCGTGCCACCAGGGCTGCCGTGATTTGGCAGGCGGTGCGCGCCTACTCTCCAACTCCCCTGGGACTATCTAGTGCACGCGGGAATCCATTTTAGCCGCGTGGTGATGTGTTTCGTGGAAGTGGCAGGCGTGAGTACAAGGCTCACCCCTTCCTCTTGCACAGCCTCCCACTCTCACGCCTGCCACTCCGTCGCCCGTGATATCCCGGAGTTGCGCGTCTATTGCCGAGGTTCCCCTGGGTCTAGTGCACCTGGGATTTCATTATGGAGGCGTTGTCATGCGTTTCGTGGAAGTGGCAGGCGTGAGTACAAGGCTCACCGCCTTCTTTAGCACATGTGCCTCACAGTGCAGAGCCTCTCACTCGGAGGCGTGCCAGCAGGGCTGCCGTGATTTGGCAGGAGGTGCGCGCCTACTCTCCAACTCCCCTGGGACTATCTAGTGCACGCGGGAATCCATTTTAGCCGCGTGGTGATGTGTTTCGTGGAAGTGGCAGGCGTGAGTACAAGGCTCACCCCTTACACCTTGCACAGCCTCCCACTCTCACGCATGCCACTCCGTCGCCCGTGATATCCCGGAGTTGCGCGTCTATTGCCGAGGTTCCCCTGGGTCTAGTGCACCTGGGATTTCATTATGGAGGCGTTGTCATGCGTTTCGTGGAAGTGGCAGGCGTGAGTACAAGGCTCACCGCCTTCTTTAGCACATGTGCCTCACAGTGCAGAGCCTCTCACTCGGAGGCGTGCCAGCAGGGCTGCCGTGATTTGGCAGGCGGTGCGCGCCTACTTTCCAACTCCCCTGGGACTATCTAGTGCACGCGGGAATCCATTTTAGCCGCGTGGTGATGTGTTTCGTGGAAGTGGCAGGCGTGAGTACAAGGCTCACCCCTTCCTCTTGCACAGCCTCCCACTCTCACGCCTGCCACTCCGTCGCCCGTGATATCCCGGAGTTGCGCGTCTATTGCCGAGGTTCCCCTGGGTCTAGTGCACCTGGGATTTCATTTTGGAGGCGTTGTCATGCGTTTCGTGGAAGTGGCAGGCGTGAGTACAAGGCTCACCGCCTTCTTTAGCACATGTGCCTCATAGTGCAGAGCCTCTCACTCGGAGGCGTGCCAGCAGGGCTGCCGTGATTTGGCAGGAGGTGCGCGCCTACTTTCCAACTCCCCTGGGACTATCTAGTGCACGCGGGAATCCATTTTAGCCGCGTGGTGATGTGTTTCGTGGAAGTGGCAGGCGTGAGTACAAGGCTCACCCCTTACACCTTGCACAGCCTCCCACTCTCACGCATGCCACTCCGTCGCCCGTGATATCCCGGAGTTGCGCGTCTATTGCCGAGGTTCCCCTGGGTCTAGTGCACCTGGGATTTCATTATGGAGGCGTTGTCATGCGTTTCGTGGAAGTGGCAGGCGTGAGTACAAGGCTCACCGCCTTCTTTAGCACATGTGCCTCACAGTGCAGAGCCTCTCACTCGGAGGCGTGCCAGCAGGGCTGCCGTGATTTGGCAGGCGGTGCGCGCCTACTTTCCAACTCCCCTGGGACTATCTAGTGCACGCGGGAATCCATTTTAGCCGCGTGGTGATGTGTTTCGTGGAAGTGGCAGGCGTGAGTACAAGGCTCACCCCTTCCTCTTGCACAGCCTCCCACTCTCACGCATGCCACTCCGTCGCCCGTGATATCCCGGAGTTGCGCGTCTATTGCCGAGGTTCCCCTGGGTCTAGTGCACCTGGGATTTCATTATGGAGGCGTTGTCATGCGTTTCGTGGAAGTGGCAGGCGTGAGTACAAGGCTCACCGCCTTCTTTAGCACATGTGCCTCACAGTGCAGAGCCTCTCACTCGGAGGCGTGCCACCAGGGCTGCCGTGATTTGGCAGGAGGTGCGCGCCTACTCTCCAACTCCCCTGGGACTATCTAGTGCACGCGGGAATCCATTTTAGCCGCGTGGTGATGTGTTTCGTGGAAGTGGCAGGCGTGAGTACAAGGCTCACCCCTTACACCTTGCACAGCCTCCCACTCTCACGCATGCCACTCCGTCGCCCGTGATATCCCGGAGTTGCGCGTCTATTGCCGAGGTTCCCCTGGGTCTAGTGCACCTGGGATTTCATTTTGGAGGCGTTGTCATGCGTTTCGTGGAAGTGGCAGGCGTGAGTACAAGGCTCACCGCCTTCTTTAGCACATGTGCCTCACAGTGCAGAGCCTCTCACTCGGAGGCGTGCCAGCAGGGCTGCCGTGATTTGGCAGGCGGTGCGCGCCTACTTTCCAACTCCCCTGGGACTATCTAGTGCACGCGGGAATCCATTTTAGCCGCGTGGTGATGTGTTTCGTGGAAGTGGCAGGCGTGAGTACAAGGCTCACCCCTTCCTCTTGCACAGCCTCCCACTCTCACGCATGCCACTCCGTCGCCCGTGATATCCCGGAGTTGCGCGTCTATTGCCGAGGTTCCCCTGGGTCTAGTGCACCTGGGATTTCATTTTGGAGGCGTTGTCATGCGTTTCGTGGAAGTGGCAGGCGTGAGTACAAGGCTCACCGCCTTCTTTAGCACATGTGCCTCATAGTGCAGAGCCTCTCACTCGGAGGCGTGCCAGCAGGGCTGCCGTGATTTGGCAGGAGGTGCGCGCCTACTCTCCAACTCCCCTGGGACTATCTAGTGCACGCGGGAATCCATTTTAGCCGCGTGGTGATGTGTTTCGTGGAAGTGGCAGGCGTGAGTACAAGGCTCACCCCTTACACCTTGCACAGCCTCCCACTCTCACGCATGCCACTCCGTCGCCCGTGATATCCCGGAGTTGCGCGTCTATTGCCGAGGTTCCCCTGGGTCTAGTGCACCTGGGATTTCATTATGGAGGCGTTGTCATGCGTTTCGTGGAAGTGGCAGGCGTGAGTACAAGGCTCACCGCCTTCTTTAGCACATGTGCCTCACAGTGCAGAGCCTCTCACTCGGAGGCGTGCCAGCAGGGCTGCCGTGATTTGGCAGGCGGTGCGCGCCTACTTTCCAACTCCCCTGGGACTATCTAGTGCACGCGGGAATCCATTTTAGCCGCGTGGTGATGTGTTTCGTGGAAGTGGCAGGCGTGAGTACAAGGCTCACCCCTTCCTCTTGCACAGCCTCCCACTCTCACGCATGCCACTCCGTCGCCCGTGATATCCCGGAGTTGCGCGTCTATTGCCGAGGTTCCCCTGTGTCTAGTGCACCTGGGATTTCATTATGGAGGCGTTGTCATGCGTTTCGTGGAAGTGGCAGGCGTGAGTACAAGGCTCACCGCCTTCTTTAGCACATGTGCCTCACAGTGCAGAGCCTCTCACTCGGAGGCGTGCCAGCAGGGCTGCCGTGATTTGGCAGGAGGTGCGCGCCTACTCTCCAACTCCCCTGGGACTATCTAGTGCACGCGGGAATCCATTTTAGCCGCGTGGTGATGTGTTTCGTGGAAGTGGCAGGCGTGAGTACAAGGCTCACCCCTTACACCTTGCACAGCCTCCCACTCTCACGCATGCCACTCCGTCGCCCGTGATATCCCGGAGTTGCGCGTCTATTGCCGAGGTTCCCCTGGGTCTAGTGCACCTGGGATTTCATTTTGGAGGCGTTGTCATGCGTTTCGTGGAAGTGGCAGGCGTGAGTACAAGGCTCACCGCCTTCTTTAGCACATGTGCCTCACAGTGCAGAGCCTCTCACTCGGAGGCGTGCCAGCAGGGCTGCCGTGATTTGGCAGGCGGTGCGCGCCTACTTTCCAACTCCCCTGGGACTATCTAGTGCACGCGGGAATCCATTTTAGCCGCGTGGTGATGTGTTTCGTGGAAGTGGCAGGCGTGAGTACAAGGCTCACCCCTTACACCTTGCACAGCCTCCCACTCTCACGCATGCCACTCCGTCGCCTGTGATATCCCGGAGTTGCGCGTCTATTGCCGAGGTTCCCCTGTGTCTAGTGCACCTGGGATTTCATTATGGAGGCGTTGTCATGCGTTTCGTGGAAGTGGCAGGCGTGAGTACAAGGCTCACCGCCTTCTTTAGCACATGTGCCTCACAGTGCAGAGCCTCTCACTCGGAGGCGTGCCACCAGGGCTGCCGTGATTTGGCAGGCGGTGCGCGCCTACTCTCCAACTCCCCTGGGACTATCTAGTGCACGCGGGAATCCATTTTAGCCGCGTGGTGATGTGTTTCGTGGAAGTGGCAGGCGTGAGTACAAGGCTCACCCCTTCCTCTTGCACAGCCTCCCACTCTCACGCCTGCCACTCCGTCGCCCGTGATATCCCGGAGTTGCGCGTCTATTGCCGAGGTTCCCCTGGGTCTAGTGCACCTGGGATTTCATTATGGAGGCGTTGTCATGCGTTTCGTGGAAGTGGCAGGCGTGAGTACAAGGCTCACCGCCTTCTTTAGCACATGTGCCTCACAGTGCAGAGCCTCTCACTCGGAGGCGTGCCAGCAGGGCTGCCGTGATTTGGCAGGAGGTGCGCGCCTACTCTCCAACTCCCCTGGGACTATCTAGTGCACGCGGGAATCCATTTTAGCCGCGTGGTGATGTGTTTCGTGGAAGTGGCAGGCGTGAGTACAAGGCTCACCCCTTACACCTTGCACAGCCTCCCACTCTCACGCATGCCACTCCGTCGCCCGTGATATCCCGGAGTTGCGCGTCTATTGCCGAGGTTCCCCTGGGTCTAGTGCACCTGGGATTTCATTATGGAGGCGTTGTCATGCGTTTCGTGGAAGTGGCAGGCGTGAGTACAAGGCTCACCGCCTTCTTTAGCACATGTGCCTCACAGTGCAGAGCCTCTCACTCGGAGGCGTGCCAGCAGGGCTGCCGTGATTTGGCAGGCGGTGCGCGCCTACTTTCCAACTCCCCTGGGACTATCTAGTGCACGCGGGAATCCATTTTAGCCGCGTGGTGATGTGTTTCGTGGAAGTGGCAGGCGTGAGTACAAGGCTCACCCCTTCCTCTTGCACAGCCTCCCACTCTCACGCCTGCCACTCCGTCGCCCGTGATATCCCGGAGTTGCGCGTCTATTGCCGAGGTTCCCCTGGGTCTAGTGCACCTGGGATTTCATTTTGGAGGCGTTGTCATGCGTTTCGTGGAAGTGGCAGGCGTGAGTACAAGGCTCACCGCCTTCTTTAGCACATGTGCCTCATAGTGCAGAGCCTCTCACTCGGAGGCGTGCCAGCAGGGCTGCCGTGATTTGGCAGGAGGTGCGCGCCTACTTTCCAACTCCCCTGGGACTATCTAGTGCACGCGGGAATCCATTTTAGCCGCGTGGTGATGTGTTTCGTGGAAGTGGCAGGCGTGAGTACAAGGCTCACCCCTTACACCTTGCACAGCCTCCCACTCTCACGCATGCCACTCCGTCGCCCGTGATATCCCGGAGTTGCGCGTCTATTGCCGAGGTTCCCCTGGGTCTAGTGCACCTGGGATTTCATTATGGAGGCGTTGTCATGCGTTTCGTGGAAGTGGCAGGCGTGAGTACAAGGCTCACCGCCTTCTTTAGCACATGTGCCTCACAGTGCAGAGCCTCTCACTCGGAGGCGTGCCAGCAGGGCTGCCGTGATTTGGCAGGCGGTGCGCGCCTACTTTCCAACTCCCCTGGGACTATCTAGTGCACGCGGGAATCCATTTTAGCCGCGTGGTGATGTGTTTCGTGGAAGTGGCAGGCGTGAGTACAAGGCTCACCCCTTCCTCTTGCACAGCCTCCCACTCTCACGCATGCCACTCCGTCGCCCGTGATATCCCGGAGTTGCGCGTCTATTGCCGAGGTTCCCCTGGGTCTAGTGCACCTGGGATTTCATTATGGAGGCGTTGTCATGCGTTTCGTGGAAGTGGCAGGCGTGAGTACAAGGCTCACCGCCTTCTTTAGCACATGTGCCTCACAGTGCAGAGCCTCTCACTCGGAGGCGTGCCACCAGGGCTGCCGTGATTTGGCAGGAGGTGCGCGCCTACTCTCCAACTCCCCTGGGACTATCTAGTGCACGCGGGAATCCATTTTAGCCGCGTGGTGATGTGTTTCGTGGAAGTGGCAGGCGTGAGTACAAGGCTCACCCCTTACACCTTGCACAGCCTCCCACTCTCACGCATGCCACTCCGTCGCCCGTGATATCCCGGAGTTGCGCGTCTATTGCCGAGGTTCCCCTGGGTCTAGTGCACCTGGGATTTCATTTTGGAGGCGTTGTCATGCGTTTCGTGGAAGTGGCAGGCGTGAGTACAAGGCTCACCGCCTTCTTTAGCACATGTGCCTCACAGTGCAGAGCCTCTCACTCGGAGGCGTGCCAGCAGGGCTGCCGTGATTTGGCAGGCGGTGCGCGCCTACTTTCCAACTCCCCTGGGACTATCTAGTGCACGCGGGAATCCATTTTAGCCGCGTGGTGATGTGTTTCGTGGAAGTGGCAGGCGTGAGTACAAGGCTCACCCCTTCCTCTTGCACAGCCTCCCACTCTCACGCATGCCACTCCGTCGCCCGTGATATCCCGGAGTTGCGCGTCTATTGCCGAGGTTCCCCTTGGTCTAGTGCACCTGGGATTTCATTTTGGAGGCGTTGTCATGCGTTTCGTGGAAGTGGCAGGCGTGAGTACAAGGCTCACCGCCTTCTTTAGCACATGTGCCTCATAGTGCAGAGCCTCTCACTCGGAGGCGTGCCAGCAGGGCTGCCGTGATTTGGCAGGAGGTGCGCGCCTACTCTCCAACTCCCCTGGGACTATCTAGTGCACGCGGGAATCCATTTTAGCCGCGTGGTGATGTGTTTCGTGGAAGTGGCAGGCGTGAGTACAAGGCTCACCCCTTACACCTTGCACAGCCTCCCACTCTCACGCATGCCACTCCGTCGCCCGTGATATCCCGGAGTTGCGCGTCTATTGCCGAGGTTCCCCTGGGTCTAGTGCACCTGGGATTTCATTATGGAGGCGTTGTCATGCGTTTCGTGGAAGTGGCAGGCGTGAGTACAAGGCTCACCGCCTTCTTTAGCACATGTGCCTCACAGTGCAGAGCCTCTCACTCGGAGGCGTGCCAGCAGGGCTGCCGTGATTTAGCAGGCGGTGCGCGCCTACTTTCCAACTCCCCTGGGACTATCTAGTGCACGCGGGAATCCATTTTAGCCGCGTGGTGATGTGTTTCGCGGAAGTGGCAGGCGTGAGTACAAGGCTCACCCCTTCCTCTTGCACAGCCTCCCACTCTCACGCATGCCACTCCGTCGCCCGTGATATCCCGGAGTTGCGCGTCTATTGCCGAGGTTCCCCTGGGTCTAGTGCACCTGGGATTTCATTATGGAGGCGTTGTCATGCGTTTCGTGGAAGTGGCAGGCGTGAGTACAAGGCTCACCGCCTTCTTTAGCACATGTGCCTCACAGTGCAGAGCCTCTCACTCGGAGGCGTGCCAGCAGGGCTGCCGTGATTTGGCAGGAGGTGCGCGCCTACTCTCCAACTCCCCTGGGACTATCTAGTGCACGCGGGAATCCATTTTAGCCGCGTGGTGATGTGTTTCGTGGAAGTGGCAGGCGTGAGTACAAGGCTCACCCCTTACACCTTGCACAGCCTCCCACTCTCACGCATGCCACTCCGTCGCCCGTGATATCCCGGAGTTGCGCGTCTATTGCCGAGGTTCCCCTGGGTCTAGTGCACCTGGGATTTCATTTTGGAGGCGTTGTCATGCGTTTCGTGGAAGTGGCAGGCGTGAGTACAAGGCTCACCGCCTTCTTTAGCACATGTGCCTCACAGTGCAGAGCCTCTCACTCGGAGGCGTGCCAGCAGGGCTGCCGTGATTTGGCAGGCGGTGCGCGCCTACTTTCCAACTCCCCTGGGACTATCTAGTGCACGCGGGAATCCATTTTAGCCGCGTGGTGATGTGTTTCGTGGAAGTGGCAGGCGTGAGTACAAGGCTCACCCCTTACACCTTGCACAGCCTCCCACTCTCACGCATGCCACTCCGTCGCCTGTGATATCCCGGAGTTGCGCGTCTATTGCCGAGGTTCCCCTGTGTCTAGTGCACCTGGGATTTCATTATGGAGGCGTTGTCATGCGTTTCGTGGAAGTGGCAGGCGTGAGTACAAGGCTCACCGCCTTCTTTAGCACATGTGCCTCACAGTGCAGAGCCTCTCACTCGGAGGCGTGCCAGCAGGGCTGCCGTGATTTGGCAGGAGGTGCGCGCCTACTCTCCAACTCCCCTGGGACTATCTAGTGCACGCGGGAATCCATTTTAGCCGCGTGGTGATGTGTTTCGTGGAAGTGGCAGGCGTGAGTACAAGGCTCACCCCTTACACCTTGCACAGCCTCCCACTCTCACGCATGCCACTCCGTCGCCCGTGATATCCCGGAGTTGCGCGTCTATTGCCGAGGTTCCCCTGGGTCTAGTGCACCTGGGATTTCATTATGGAGGCGTTGTCATGCGTTTCGTGGAAGTGGCAGGCGTGAGTACAAGGCTCACCGCCTTCTTTAGCACATGTGCCTCACAGTGCAGAGCCTCTCACTCGGAGGCGTGCCAGCAGGGCTGCCGTGATTTGGCAGGCGGTGCGCGCCTACTTTCCAACTCCCCTGGGACTATCTAGTGCACGCGGGAATCCATTTTAGCCGCGTGGTGATGTGTTTCGTGGAAGTGGCAGGCGTGAGTACAAGGCTCACCCCTTCCTCTTGCACAGCCTCCCACTCTCACGCCTGTCACTCCGTCGCCCGTGATATCCCGGAGTTGCGCGTCTATTGCCGAGGTTCCCCTGGGTCTAGTGCACCTGGGATTTCATTTTGGAGGCGTTGTCATGCGTTTCGTGGAAGTGGCAGGCGTGAGTACAAGGCTCACCGCCTTCTTTAGCACATGTGCCTCATAGTGCAGAGCCTCTCACTCGGAGGCGTGCCAGCAGGGCTGCCGTGATTTGGCAGGAGGTGCGCGCCTACTTTCCAACTCCCCTGGGACTATCTAGTGCACGCGGGAATCCATTTTAGCCGCGTGGTGATGTGTTTCGTGGAAGTGGCAGGCGTGAGTACAAGGCTCACCCCTTACACCTTGCACAGCCTCCCACTCTCACGCATGCCACTCCGTCGCCCGTGATATCCCGGAGTTGCGCGTCTATTGCCGAGGTTCCCCTGGGTCTAGTGCACCTGGGATTTCATTATGGAGGCGTTGTCATGCGTTTCGTGGAAGTGGCAGGCGTGAGTACAAGGCTCACCGCCTTCTTTAGCACATGTGCCTCACAGTGCAGAGCCTCTCACTCGGAGGCGTGCCAGCAGGGCTGCCGTGATTTGGCAGGCGGTGCGCGCCTACTTTCCAACTCCCCTGGGACTATCTAGTGCACGCGGGAATCCATTTTAGCCGCGTGGTGATGTGTTTCGTGGAAGTGGCAGGCGTGAGTACAAGGCTCACCCCTTCCTCTTGCACAGCCTCCCACTCTCACGCATGCCACTCCGTCGCCCGTGATATCCCGGAGTTGCGCGTCTATTGCCGAGGTTCCCCTGGGTCTAGTGCACCTGGGATTTCATTATGGAGGCGTTGTCATGCGTTTCGTGGAAGTGGCAGGCGTGAGTACAAGGCTCACCGCCTTCTTTAGCACATGTGCCTCACAGTGCAGAGCCTCTCACTCGGAGGCGTGCCACCAGGGCTGCCGTGATTTGGCAGGAGGTGCGCGCCTACTCTCCAACTCCCCTGGGACTATCTAGTGCACGCGGGAATCCATTTTAGCCGCGTGGTGATGTGTTTCGTGGAAGTGGCAGGCGTGAGTACAAGGCTCACCCCTTACACCTTGCACAGCCTCCCACTCTCACGCATGCCACTCCGTCGCCCGTGATATCCCGGAGTTGCGCGTCTATTGCCGAGGTTCCCCTGGGTCTAGTGCACCTGGGATTTCATTTTGGAGGCGTTGTCATGCGTTTCGTGGAAGTGGCAGGCGTGAGTACAAGGCTCACCGCCTTCTTTAGCACATGTGCCTCACAGTGCAGAACCTCTCACTCGGAGGCGTGCCAGCAGGGCTGCCGTGATTTGGCAGGCGGTGCGCGCCTACTTTCCAACTCCCCTGGGACTATCTAGTGCACGCGGGAATCCATTTTAGCCGCGTGGTGATGTGTTTCGTGGAAGTGGCAGGCGTGAGTACAAGGCTCACCCCTTCCTCTTGCACAGCCTCCCACTCTCACGCATGCCACTCCGTCGCCCGTGATATCCCGGAGTTGCGCGTCTATTGCCGAGGTTCCCCTGGGTCTAGTGCACCTGGGATTTCATTTTGGAGGCGTTGTCATGCGTTTCGTGGAAGTGGCAGGCGTGAGTACAAGGCTCACCGCCTTCTTTAGCACATGTGCCTCATAGTGCAGAGCCTCTCACTCGGAGGCGTGCCAGCAGGGCTGCCGTGATTTGGCAGGAGGTGCGCGCCTACTCTCCAACTCCCCTGGGACTATCTAGTGCACGCGGGAATCCATTTTAGCCGCGTGGTGATGTGTTTCGTGGAAGTGGCAGGCGTGAGTACAAGGCTCACCCCTTACACCTTGCACAGCCTCCCACTCTCACGCATGCCACTCCGTCGCCCGTGATATCCCGGAGTTGCGCGTCTATTGCCGAGGTTCCCCTGGGTCTAGTGCACCTGGGATTTCATTATGGAGGCGTTGTCATGCGTTTCGTGGAAGTGGCAGGCGTGAGTACAAGGCTCACCGCCTTCTTTAGCACATGTGCCTCACAGTGCAGAGCCTCTCACTCGGAGGCGTGCCAGCAGGGCTGCCGTGATTTGGCAGGCGGTGCGCGCCTACTTTCCAACTCCCCTGGGACTATCTAGTGCACGCGGGAATCCATTTTAGCCGCGTGGTGATGTGTTTCGTGGAAGTGGCAGGCGTGAGTACAAGGCTCACCCCTTCCTCTTGCACAGCCTCCCACTCTCACGCATGCCACTCCGTCGCCCGTGATATCCCGGAGTTGCGCGTCTATTGCCGAGGTTCCCCTGGGTCTAGTGCACCTGGGATTTCATTATGGAGGCGTTGTCATGCGTTTCGTGGAAGTGGCAGGCGTGAGTACAAGGCTCACCGCCTTCTTTAGCACATGTGCCTCACAGTGCAGAGCCTCTCACTCGGAGGCGTGCCAGCAGGGCTGCCGTGATTTGGCAGGAGGTGCGCGCCTACTCTCCAACTCCCCTGGGACTATCTAGTGCACGCGGGAATCCATTTTAGCCGCGTGGTGATGTGTTTCGTGGAAGTGGCAGGCGTGAGTACAAGGCTCACCCCTTACACCTTGCACAGCCTCCCACTCTCACGCATGCCACTCCGTCGCCCGTGATATCCCGGAGTTGCGCGTCTATTGCCGAGGTTCCCCTGGGTCTAGTGCACCTGGGATTTCATTTTGGAGGCGTTGTCATGCGTTTCGTGGAAGTGGCAGGCGTGAGTACAAGGCTCACCGCCTTCTTTAGCACATGTGCCTCACAGTGCAGAGCCTCTCACTCGGAGGCGTGCCAGCAGGGCTGCCGTGATTTGGCAGGCGGTGCGCGCCTACTTTCCAACTCCCCTGGGACTATCTAGTGCACGCGGGAATCCATTTTAGCCGCGTGGTGATGTGTTTCGTGGAAGTGGCAGGCGTGAGTACAAGGCTCACCCCTTACACCTTGCACAGCCTCCCACTCTCACGCATGCCACTCCGTCGCCTGTGATATCCCGGAGTTGCGCGTCTATTGCCGAGGTTCCCCTGTGTCTAGTGCACCTGGGATTTCATTATGGAGGCGTTGTCATGCGTTTCGTGGAAGTGGCAGGCGTGAGTACAAGGCTCACCGCCTTCTTTAGCACATGTGCCTCACAGTGCAGAGCCTCTCACTCGGAGGCGTGCCACCAGGGCTGCCGTGATTTGGCAGGCGGTGCGCGCCTACTCTCCAACTCCCCTGGGACTATCTAGTGCACGCGGGAATCCATTTTAGCCGCGTGGTGATGTGTTTCGTGGAAGTGGCAGGCGTGAGTACAAGGCTCACCCCTTCCTCTTGCACAGCCTCCCACTCTCACGCCTGCCACTCCGTCGCCCGTGATATCCCGGAGTTGCGCGTCTATTGCCGAGGTTCCCCTGGGTCTAGTGCACCTGGGATTTCATTATGGAGGCGTTGTCATGCGTTTCGTGGAAGTGGCAGGCGTGAGTACAAGGCTCACCGCCTTCTTTAGCACATGTGCCTCACAGTGCAGAGCCTCTCACTCGGAGGCGTGCCAGCAGGGCTGCCGTGATTTGGCAGGAGGTGCGCGCCTACTCTCCAACTCCCCTGGGACTATCTAGTGCACGCGGGAATCCATTTTAGCCGCGTGGTGATGTGTTTCGTGGAAGTGGCAGGCGTGAGTACAAGGCTCACCCCTTACACCTTGCACAGCCTCCCACTCTCACGCATGCCACTCCGTCGCCCGTGATATCCCGGAGTTGCGCGTCTATTGCCGAGGTTCCCCTGGGTCTAGTGCACCTGGGATTTCATTATGGAGGCGTTGTCATGCGTTTCGTGGAAGTGGCAGGCGTGAGTACAAGGCTCACCGCCTTCTTTAGCACATGTGCCTCACAGTGCAGAGCCTCTCACTCGGAGGCGTGCCAGCAGGGCTGCCGTGATTTGGCAGGCGGTGCGCGCCTACTTTCCAACTCCCCTGGGACTATCTAGTGCACGCGGGAATCCATTTTAGCCGCGTGGTGATGTGTTTCGTGGAAGTGGCAGGCGTGAGTACAAGGCTCACCCCTTCCTCTTGCACAGCCTCCCACTCTCACGCCTGCCACTCCGTCGCCCGTGATATCCCGGAGTTGCGCGTCTATTGCCGAGGTTCCCCTGGGTCTAGTGCACCTGGGATTTCATTTTGGAGGCGTTGTCATGCGTTTCGTGGAAGTGGCAGGCGTGAGTACAAGGCTCACCGCCTTCTTTAGCACATGTGCCTCATAGTGCAGAGCCTCTCACTCGGAGGCGTGCCAGCAGGGCTGCCGTGATTTGGCAGGAGGTGCGCGCCTACTTTCCAACTCCCCAGGGACTATCTAGTGCACGCGGGAATCCATTTTAGCCGCGTGGTGATGTGTTTCGTGGAAGTGGCAGGCGTGAGTACAAGGCTCACCCCTTACACCTTGCACAGCCTCCCACTCTCACGCATGCCACTCCGTCGCCCGTGATATCCCGGAGTTGCGCGTCTATTGCCGAGGTTCCCCTGGGTCTAGTGCACCTGGGATTTCATTATGGAGGCGTTGTCATGCGTTTCGTGGAAGTGGCAGGCGTGAGTACAAGGCTCACCGCCTTCTTTAGCACATGTGCCTCACAGTGCAGAGCCTCTCACTCGGAGGCGTGCCAGCAGGGCTGCCGTGATTTGGCAGGCGGTGCGCGCCTACTTTCCAACTCCCCTGGGACTATCTAGTGCACGCGGGAATCCATTTTAGCCGCGTGGTGATGTGTTTCGTGGAAGTGGCAGGCGTGAGTACAAGGCTCACCCCTTCCTCTTGCACAGCCTCCCACTCTCACGCATGCCACTCCGTCGCCCGTGATATCCCGGAGTTGCGCGTCTATTGCCGAGGTTCCCCTGGGTCTAGTGCACCTGGGATTTCATTATGGAGGCGTTGTCATGCGTTTCGTGGAAGTGGCAGGCGTGAGTACAAGGCTCACCGCCTTCTTTAGCACATGTGCCTCACAGTGCAGAGCCTCTCACTCGGAGGCGTGCCACCAGGGCTGCCGTGATTTGGCAGGAGGTGCGCGCCTACTCTCCAACTCCCCTGGGACTATCTAGTGCACGCGGGAATCCATTTTAGCCGCGTGGTGATGTGTTTCGTGGAAGTGGCAGGCGTGAGTACAAGGCTCACCCCTTACACCTTGCACAGCCTCCCACTCTCACGCATGCCACTCCGTCGCCCGTGATATCCCGGAGTTGCGCGTCTATTGCCGAGGTTCCCCTGGGTCTAGTGCACCTGGGATTTCATTTTGGAGGCGTTGTCATGCGTTTCGTGGAAGTGGCAGGCGTGAGTACAAGGCTCACCGCCTTCTTTAGCACATGTGCCTCACAGTGCAGAGCCTCTCACTCGGAGGCGTGCCAGCAGGGCTGCCGTGATTTGGCAGGCGGTGCGCGCCTACTTTCCAACTCCCCTGGGACTATCTAGTGCACGCGGGAATCCATTTTAGCCGCGTGGTGATGTGTTTCGTGGAAGTGGCAGGCGTGAGTACAAGGCTCACCCCTTCCTCTTGCACAGCCTCCCACTCTCACGCATGCCACTCCGTCGCCCGTGATATCCCGGAGTTGCGCGTCTATTGCCGAGGTTCCCCTGGGTCTAGTGCACCTGGGATTTCATTTTGGAGGCGTTGTCATGCGTTTCGTGGAAGTGGCAGGCGTGAGTACAAGGCTCACCGCCTTCTTTAGCACATGTGCCTCATAGTGCAGAGCCTCTCACTCGGAGGCGTGCCAGCAGGGCTGCCGTGATTTGGCAGGAGGTGCGCGCCTACTCTCCAACTCCCCTGGGACTATCTAGTGCACGCGGGAATCCATTTTAGCCGCGTGGTGATGTGTTTCGTGGAAGTGGCAGGCGTGAGTACAAGGCTCACCCCTTACACCTTGCACAGCCTCCCACTCTCACGCATGCCACTCCGTCGCCCGTGATATCCCGGAGTTGCGCGTCTATTGCCGAGGTTCCTCTGGGTCTAGTGCACCTGGGATTTCATTATGGAGGCGTTGTCATGCGTTTCGTGGAAGTGGCAGGCGTGAGTACAAGGCTCACCGCCTTCTTTAGCACATGTGCCTCACAGTGCAGAGCCTCTCACTCGGAGGCGTGCCAGCAGGGCTGCCGTGATTTGGCAGGCGGTGCGCGCCTACTTTCCAACTCCCCTGGGACTATCTAGTGCACGCGGGAATCCATTTTAGCCGCGTGGTGATGTGTTTCGTGGAAGTGGCAGGCGTGAGTACAAGGCTCACCCCTTCCTCTTGCACAGCCTCCCACTCTCACGCATGCCACTCCGTCGCCCGTGATATCCCGGAGTTGCGCGTCTATTGCCGAGGTTCCCCTGTGTCTAGTGCACCTGGGATTTCATTATGGAGGCGTTGTCATGCGTTTCGTGGAAGTGGCAGGCGTGAGTACAAGGCTCACCGCCTTCTTTAGCACATGTGCCTCACAGTGCAGAGCCTCTCACTCGGAGGCGTGCCAGCAGGGCTGCCGTGATTTGGCAGGAGGTGCGCGCCTACTCTCCAACTCCCCTGGGACTATCTAGTGCACGCGGGAATCCATTTTAGCCGCGTGGTGATGTGTTTCGTGGAAGTGGCAGGCGTGAGTACAAGGCTCACCCCTTACACCTTGCACAGCCTCCCACTCTCACGCATGCCACTCCGTCGCCCGTGATATCCCGGAGTTGCGCGTCTATTGCCGAGGTTCCCCTGGGTCTAGTGCACCTGGGATTTCATTTTGGAGGCGTTGTCATGCGTTTCGTGGAAGTGGCAGGCGTGAGTACAAGGCTCACCGCCTTCTTTAGCACATGTGCCTCACAGTGCAGAGCCTCTCACTCGGAGGCGTGCCAGCAGGGCTGCCGTGATTTGGCAGGCGGTGCGCGCCTACTTTCCAACTCCCCTGGGACTATCTAGTGCACGCGGGAATCCATTTTAGCCGCGTGGTGATGTGTTTCGTGGAAGTGGCAGGCGTGAGTACAAGGCTCACCCCTTACACCTTGCACAGCCTCCCACTCTCACGCATGCCACTCCGTCGCCTGTGATATCCCGGAGTTGCGCGTCTATTGCCGAGGTTCCCCTGTGTCTAGTGCACCTGGGATTTCATTATGGAGGCGTTGTCATGCGTTTCGTGGAAGTGGCAGGCGTGAGTACAAGGCTCACCGCCTTCTTTAGCACATGTGCCTCACAGTGCAGAGCCTCTCACTCGGAGGCGTGCCACCAGGGCTGCCGTGATTTGGCAGGCGGTGCGCGCCTACTCTCCAACTCCCCTGGGACTATCTAGTGCACGCGGGAATCCATTTTAGCCGCGTGGTGATGTGTTTCGTGGAAGTGGCAGGCGTGAGTACAAGGCTCACCCCTTCCTCTTGCACAGCCTCCCACTCTCACGCCTGCCACTCCGTCGCCCGTGATATCCCGGAGTTGCGCGTCTATTGCCGAGGTTCCCCTGGGTCTAGTGCACCTGGGATTTCATTATGGAGGCGTTGTCATGCGTTTCGTGGAAGTGGCAGGCGTGAGTACAAGGCTCACCGCCTTCTTTAGCA
Organism: Stylophora pistillata; assembly: GCF_964205215.1. Lineage (NCBI taxonomy): Eukaryota > Metazoa > Cnidaria > Anthozoa > Scleractinia > Pocilloporidae > Stylophora > Stylophora pistillata. The sequence continues at coordinate 59,158,902 of NC_142520.1, read as the reverse complement.
CATGTGCCTCACAGTGCAGAGCCTCTCACTCGGAGGCGTGCCAGCAGGGCTGCCGTGATTTGGCAGGAGGTGCGCGCCTACTCTCCAACTCCCCTGGGACTATCTAGTGCACGCGGGAATCCATTTTAGCCGCGTGGTGATGTGTTTCGTGGAAGTGGCAGGCGTGAGTACAAGGCTCACCCCTTACACCTTGCACAGCCTCCCACTCTCACGCATGCCACTCCGTCGCCCGTGATATCCCGGAGTTGCGCGTCTATTGCCGAGGTTCCCCTGGGTCTAGTGCACCTGGGATTTCATTATGGAGGCGTTGTCATGCGTTTCGTGGAAGTGGCAGGCGTGAGTACAAGGCTCACCGCCTTCTTTAGCACATGTGCCTCACAGTGCAGAGCCTCTCACTCGGAGGCGTGCCAGCAGGGCTGCCGTGATTTGGCAGGCGGTGCGCGCCTACTTTCCAACTCCCCTGGGACTATCTAGTGCACGCGGGAATCCATTTTAGCCGCGTGGTGATGTGTTTCGTGGAAGTGGCAGGCGTGAGTACAAGGCTCACCCCTTCCTCTTGCACAGCCTCCCACTCTCACGCCTGCCACTCCGTCGCCCGTGATATCCCGGAGTTGCGCGTCTATTGCCGAGGTTCCCCTGGGTCTAGTGCACCTGGGATTTCATTTTGGAGGCGTTGTCATGCGTTTCGTGGAAGTGGCAGGCGTGAGTACAAGGCTCACCGCCTTCTTTAGCACATGTGCCTCATAGTGCAGAGCCTCTCACTCGGAGGCGTGCCAGCAGGGCTGCCGTGATTTGGCAGGAGGTGCGCGCCTACTTTCCAACTCCCCTGGGACTATCTAGTGCACGCGGGAATCCATTTTAGCCGCGTGGTGATGTGTTTCGTGGAAGTGGCAGGCGTGAGTACAAGGCTCACCCCTTACACCTTGCACAGCCTCCCACTCTCACGCATGCCACTCCGTCGCCCGTGATATCCCGGAGTTGCGCGTCTATTGCCGAGGTTCCCCTGGGTCTAGTGCACCTGGGATTTCATTATGGAGGCGTTGTCATGCGTTTCGTGGAAGTGGCAGGCGTGAGTACAAGGCTCACCGCCTTCTTTAGCACATGTGCCTCACAGTGCAGAGCCTCTCACTCGGAGGCGTGCCAGCAGGGCTGCCGTGATTTGGCAGGCGGTGCGCGCCTACTTTCCAACTCCCCTGGGACTATCTAGTGCACGCGGGAATCCATTTTAGCCGCGTGGTGATGTGTTTCGTGGAAGTGGCAGGCGTGAGTACAAGGCTCACCCCTTCCTCTTGCACAGCCTCCCACTCTCACGCATGCCACTCCGTCGCCCGTGATATCCCGGAGTTGCGCGTCTATTGCCGAGGTTCCCCTGGGTCTAGTGCACCTGGGATTTCATTATGGAGGCGTTGTCATGCGTTTCGTGGAAGTGGCAGGCGTGAGTACAAGGCTCACCGCCTTCTTTAGCACATGTGCCTCACAGTGCAGAGCCTCTCACTCGGAGGCGTGCCACCAGGGCTGCCGTGATTTGGCAGGAGGTGCGCGCCTACTCTCCAACTCCCCTGGGACTATCTAGTGCACGCGGGAATCCATTTTAGCCGCGTGGTGATGTGTTTCGTGGAAGTGGCAGGCGTGAGTACAAGGCTCACCCCTTACACCTTGCACAGCCTCCCACTCTCACGCATGCCACTCCGTCGCCCGTGATATCCCGGAGTTGCGCGTCTATTGCCGAGGTTCCCCTGGGTCTAGTGCACCTGGGATTTCATTTTGGAGGCGTTGTCATGCGTTTCGTGGAAGTGGCAGGCGTGAGTACAAGGCTCACCGCCTTCTTTAGCACATGTGCCTCACAGTGCAGAGCCTCTCACTCGGAGGCGTGCCAGCAGGGCTGCCGTGATTTGGCAGGCGGTGCGCGCCTACTTTCCAACTCCCCTGGGACTATCTAGTGCACGCGGGAATCCATTTTAGCCGCGTGGTGATGTGTTTCGTGGAAGTGGCAGGCGTGAGTACAAGGCTCACCCCTTCCTCTTGCACAGCCTCCCACTCTCACGCATGCCACTCCGTCGCCCGTGATATCCCGGAGTTGCGCGTCTATTGCCGAGGTTCCCCTTGGTCTAGTGCACCTGGGATTTCATTTTGGAGGCGTTGTCATGCGTTTCGTGGAAGTGGCAGGCGTGAGTACAAGGCTCACCGCCTTCTTTAGCACATGTGCCTCATAGTGCAGAGCCTCTCACTCGGAGGCGTGCCAGCAGGGCTGCCGTGATTTGGCAGGAGGTGCGCGCCTACTCTCCAACTCCCCTGGGACTATCTAGTGCACGCGGGAATCCATTTTAGCCGCGTGGTGATGTGTTTCGTGGAAGTGGCAGGCGTGAGTACAAGGCTCACCCCTTACACCTTGCACAGCCTCCCACTCTCACGCATGCCACTCCGTCGCCCGTGATATCCCGGAGTTGCGCGTCTATTGCCGAGGTTCCCCTGGGTCTAGTGCACCTGGGATTTCATTATGGAGGCGTTGTCATGCGTTTCGTGGAAGTGGCAGGCGTGAGTACAAGGCTCACCGCCTTCTTTAGCACATGTGCCTCACAGTGCAGAGCCTCTCACTCGGAGGCGTGCCAGCAGGGCTGCCGTGATTTGGCAGGCGGTGCGCGCCTACTTTCCAACTCCCCTGGGACTATCTAGTGCACGCGGGAATCCATTTTAGCCGCGTGGTGATGTGTTTCGTGGAAGTGGCAGGCGTGAGTACAAGGCTCACCCCTTCCTCTTGCACAGCCTCCCACTCTCACGCATGCCACTCCGTCGCCCGTGATATCCCGGAGTTGCGCGTCTATTGCCGAGGTTCCCCTGGGTCTAGTGCACCTGGGATTTCATTATGGAGGCGTTGTCATGCGTTTCGTGGAAGTGGCAGGCGTGAGTACAAGGCTCACCGCCTTCTTTAGCACATGTGCCTCACAGTGCAGAGCCTCTCACTCGGAGGCGTGCCAGCAGGGCTGCCGTGATTTGGCAGGAGGTGCGCGCCTACTCTCCAACTCCCCTGGGACTATCTAGTGCACGCGGGAATCCATTTTAGCCGCGTGGTGATGTGTTTCGTGGAAGTGGCAGGCGTGAGTACAAGGCTCACCCCTTACACCTTGCACAGCCTCCCACTCTCACGCATGCCACTCCGTCGCCCGTGATATCCCGGAGTTGCGCGTCTATTGCCGAGGTTCCCCTGGGTCTAGTGCACCTGGGATTTCATTTTGGAGGCGTTGTCATGCGTTTCGTGGAAGTGGCAGGCGTGAGTACAAGGCTCACCGCCTTCTTTAGCACATGTGCCTCACAGTGCAGAGCCTCTCACTCGGAGGCGTGCCAGCAGGGCTGCCGTGATTTGGCAGGCGGTGCGCGCCTACTTTCCAACTCCCCTGGGACTATCTAGTGCACGCGGGAATCCATTTTAGCCGCGTGGTGATGTGTTTCGTGGAAGTGGCAGGCGTGAGTACAAGGCTCACCCCTTACACCTTGCACAGCCTCCCACTCTCACGCATGCCACTCCGTCGCCTGTGATATCCCGGAGTTGCGCGTCTATTGCCGAGGTTCCCCTGTGTCTAGTGCACCTGGGATTTCATTATGGAGGCGTTGTCATGCGTTTCGTGGAAGTGGCAGGCGTGAGTACAAGGCTCACCGCCTTCTTTAGCACATGTGCCTCACAGTGCAGAGCCTCTCACTCGGAGGCGTGCCACCAGGGCTGCCGTGATTTGGCAGGCGGTGCGCGCCTACTCTCCAACTCCCCTGGGACTATCTAGTGCACGCGGGAATCCATTTTAGCCGCGTGGTGATGTGTTTCGTGGAAGTGGCAGGCGTGAGTACAAGGCTCACCCCTTCCTCTTGCACAGCCTCCCACTCTCACGCCTGCCACTCCGTCGCCCGTGATATCCCGGAGTTGCGCGTCTATTGCCGAGGTTCCCCTGGGTCTAGTGCACCTGGGATTTCATTATGGAGGCGTTGTCATGCGTTTCGTGGAAGTGGCAGGCGTGAGTACAAGGCTCACCGCCTTCTTTAGCACATGTGCCTCACAGTGCAGAGCCTCTCACTCGGAGGCGTGCCAGCAGGGCTGCCGTGATTTGGCAGGAGGTGCGCGCCTACTCTCCAACTCCCCTGGGACTATCTAGTGCACGCGGGAATCCATTTTAGCCGCGTGGTGATGTGTTTCGTGGAAGTGGCAGGCGTGAGTACAAGGCTCACCCCTTACACCTTGCACAGCCTCCCACTCTCACGCATGCCACTCCGTCGCCCGTGATATCCCGGAGTTGCGCGTCTATTGCCGAGGTTCCCCTGGGTCTAGTGCACCTGGGATTTCATTATGGAGGCGTTGTCATGCGTTTCGTGGAAGTGGCAGGCGTGAGTACAAGGCTCACCGCCTTCTTTAGCACATGTGCCTCACAGTGCAGAGCCTCTCACTCGGAGGCGTGCCAGCAGGGCTGCCGTGATTTGGCAGGCGGTGCGCGCCTACTTTCCAACTCCCCTGGGACTATCTAGTGCACGCGGGAATCCATTTTAGCCGCGTGGTGATGTGTTTCGTGGAAGTGGCAGGCGTGAGTACAAGGCTCACCCCTTCCTCTTGCACAGCCTCCCACTCTCACGCCTGCCACTCCGTCGCCCGTGATATCCCGGAGTTGCGCGTCTATTGCCGAGGTTCCCCTGGGTCTAGTGCACCTGGGATTTCATTTTGGAGGCGTTGTCATGCGTTTCGTGGAAGTGGCAGGCGTGAGTACAAGGCTCACCGCCTTCTTTAGCACATGTGCCTCATAGTGCAGAGCCTCTCACTCGGAGGCGTGCCAGCAGGGCTGCCGTGATTTGGCAGGAGGTGCGCGCCTACTTTCCAACTCCCCTGGGACTATCTAGTGCACGCGGGAATCCATTTTAGCCGCGTGGTGATGTGTTTCGTGGAAGTGGCAGGCGTGAGTACAAGGCTCACCCCTTACACCTTGCACAGCCTCCCACTCTCACGCATGCCACTCCGTCGCCCGTGATATCCCGGAGTTGCGCGTCTATTGCCGAGGTTCCCCTGGGTCTAGTGCACCTGGGATTTCATTATGGAGGCGTTGTCATGCGTTTCGTGGAAGTGGCAGGCGTGAGTACAAGGCTCACCGCCTTCTTTAGCACATGTGCCTCACAGTGCAGAGCCTCTCACTCGGAGGCGTGCCAGCAGGGCTGCCGTGATTTGGCAGGCGGTGCGCGCCTACTTTCCAACTCCCCTGGGACTATCTAGTGCACGCGGGAATCCATTTTAGCCGCGTGGTGATGTGTTTCGTGGAAGTGGCAGGCGTGAGTACAAGGCTCACCCCTTCCTCTTGCACAGCCTCCCACTCTCACGCATGCCACTCCGTCGCCCGTGATATCCCGGAGTTGCGCGTCTATTGCCGAGGTTCCCCTGGGTCTAGTGCACCTGGGATTTCATTATGGAGGCGTTGTCATGCGTTTCGTGGAAGTGGCAGGCGTGAGTACAAGGCTCACCGCCTTCTTTAGCACATGTGCCTCACAGTGCAGAGCCTCTCACTCGGAGGCGTGCCACCAGGGCTGCCGTGATTTGGCAGGAGGTGCGCGCCTACTCTCCAACTCCCCTGGGACTATCTAGTGCACGCGGGAATCCATTTTAGCCGCGTGGTGATGTGTTTCGTGGAAGTGGCAGGCGTGAGTACAAGGCTCACCCCTTACACCTTGCACAGCCTCCCACTCTCACGCATGCCACTCCGTCGCCCGTGATATCCCGGAGTTGCGCGTCTATTGCCGAGGTTCCCCTGGGTCTAGTGCACCTGGGATTTCATTTTGGAGGCGTTGTCATGCGTTTCGTGGAAGTGGCAGGCGTGAGTACAAGGCTCACCGCCTTCTTTAGCACATGTGCCTCACAGTGCAGAACCTCTCACTCGGAGGCGTGCCAGCAGGGCTGCCGTGATTTGGCAGGCGGTGCGCGCCTACTTTCCAACTCCCCTGGGACTATCTAGTGCACGCGGGAATCCATTTTAGCCGCGTGGTGATGTGTTTCGTGGAAGTGGCAGGCGTGAGTACAAGGCTCACCCCTTCCTCTTGCACAGCCTCCCACTCTCACGCATGCCACTCCGTCGCCCGTGATATCCCGGAGTTGCGCGTCTATTGCCGAGGTTCCCCTGGGTCTAGTGCACCTGGGATTTCATTTTGGAGGCGTTGTCATGCGTTTCGTGGAAGTGGCAGGCGTGAGTACAAGGCTCACCGCCTTCTTTAGCACATGTGCCTCATAGTGCAGAGCCTCTCACTCGGAGGCGTGCCAGCAGGGCTGCCGTGATTTGGCAGGAGGTGCGCGCCTACTCTCCAACTCCCCTGGGACTATCTAGTGCACGCGGGAATCCATTTTAGCCGCGTGGTGATGTGTTTCGTGGAAGTGGCAGGCGTGAGTACAAGGCTCACCCCTTACACCTTGCACAGCCTCCCACTCTCACGCATGCCACTCCGTCGCCCGTGATATCCCGGAGTTGCGCGTCTATTGCCGAGGTTCCCCTGGGTCTAGTGCACCTGGGATTTCATTATGGAGGCGTTGTCATGCGTTTCGTGGAAGTGGCAGGCGTGAGTACAAGGCTCACCGCCTTCTTTAGCACATGTGCCTCACAGTGCAGAGCCTCTCACTCGGAGGCGTGCCAGCAGGGCTGCCGTGATTTGGCAGGCGGTGCGCGCCTACTTTCCAACTCCCCTGGGACTATCTAGTGCACGCGGGAATCCATTTTAGCCGCGTGGTGATGTGTTTCGTGGAAGTGGCAGGCGTGAGTACAAGGCTCACCCCTTCCTCTTGCACAGCCTCCCACTCTCACGCATGCCACTCCGTCGCCCGTGATATCCCGGAGTTGCGCGTCTATTGCCGAGGTTCCCCTGGGTCTAGTGCACCTGGGATTTCATTATGGAGGCGTTGTCATGCGTTTCGTGGAAGTGGCAGGCGTGAGTACAAGGCTCACCGCCTTCTTTAGCACATGTGCCTCACAGTGCAGAGCCTCTCACTCGGAGGCGTGCCAGCAGGGCTGCCGTGATTTGGCAGGAGGTGCGCGCCTACTCTCCAACTCCCCTGGGACTATCTAGTGCACGCGGGAATCCATTTTAGCCGCGTGGTGATGTGTTTCGTGGAAGTGGCAGGCGTGAGTACAAGGCTCACCCCTTACACCTTGCACAGCCTCCCACTCTCACGCATGCCACTCCGTCGCCCGTGATATCCCGGAGTTGCGCGTCTATTGCCGAGGTTCCCCTGGGTCTAGTGCACCTGGGATTTCATTTTGGAGGCGTTGTCATGCGTTTCGTGGAAGTGGCAGGCGTGAGTACAAGGCTCACCGCCTTCTTTAGCACATGTGCCTCACAGTGCAGAGCCTCTCACTCGGAGGCGTGCCAGCAGGGCTGCCGTGATTTGGCAGGCGGTGCGCGCCTACTTTCCAACTCCCCTGGGACTATCTAGTGCACGCGGGAATCCATTTTAGCCGCGTGGTGATGTGTTTCGTGGAAGTGGCAGGCGTGAGTACAAGGCTCACCCCTTACACCTTGCACAGCCTCCCACTCTCACGCATGCCACTCCGTCGCCTGTGATATCCCGGAGTTGCGCGTCTATTGCCGAGGTTCCCCTGTGTCTAGTGCACCTGGGATTTCATTATGGAGGCGTTGTCATGCGTTTCGTGGAAGTGGCAGGCGTGAGTACAAGGCTCACCGCCTTCTTTAGCACATGTGCCTCACAGTGCAGAGCCTCTCACTCGGAGGCGTGCCACCAGGGCTGCCGTGATTTGGCAGGCGGTGCGCGCCTACTCTCCAACTCCCCTGGGACTATCTAGTGCACGCGGGAATCCATTTTAGCCGCGTGGTGATGTGTTTCGTGGAAGTGGCAGGCGTGAGTACAAGGCTCACCCCTTCCTCTTGCACAGCCTCCCACTCTCACGCCTGCCACTCCGTCGCCCGTGATATCCCGGAGTTGCGCGTCTATTGCCGAGGTTCCCCTGGGTCTAGTGCACCTGGGATTTCATTATGGAGGCGTTGTCATGCGTTTCGTGGAAGTGGCAGGCGTGAGTACAAGGCTCACCGCCTTCTTTAGCACATGTGCCTCACAGTGCAGAGCCTCTCACTCGGAGGCGTGCCAGCAGGGCTGCCGTGATTTGGCAGGAGGTGCGCGCCTACTCTCCAACTCCCCTGGGACTATCTAGTGCACGCGGGAATCCATTTTAGCCGCGTGGTGATGTGTTTCGTGGAAGTGGCAGGCGTGAGTACAAGGCTCACCCCTTACACCTTGCACAGCCTCCCACTCTCACGCATGCCACTCCGTCGCCCGTGATATCCCGGAGTTGCGCGTCTATTGCCGAGGTTCCCCTGGGTCTAGTGCACCTGGGATTTCATTATGGAGGCGTTGTCATGCGTTTCGTGGAAGTGGCAGGCGTGAGTACAAGGCTCACCGCCTTCTTTAGCACATGTGCCTCACAGTGCAGAGCCTCTCACTCGGAGGCGTGCCAGCAGGGCTGCCGTGATTTGGCAGGCGGTGCGCGCCTACTTTCCAACTCCCCTGGGACTATCTAGTGCACGCGGGAATCCATTTTAGCCGCGTGGTGATGTGTTTCGTGGAAGTGGCAGGCGTGAGTACAAGGCTCACCCCTTCCTCTTGCACAGCCTCCCACTCTCACGCCTGCCACTCCGTCGCCCGTGATATCCCGGAGTTGCGCGTCTATTGCCGAGGTTCCCCTGGGTCTAGTGCACCTGGGATTTCATTTTGGAGGCGTTGTCATGCGTTTCGTGGAAGTGGCAGGCGTGAGTACAAGGCTCACCGCCTTCTTTAGCACATGTGCCTCATAGTGCAGAGCCTCTCACTCGGAGGCGTGCCAGCAGGGCTGCCGTGATTTGGCAGGAGGTGCGCGCCTACTTTCCAACTCCCCAGGGACTATCTAGTGCACGCGGGAATCCATTTTAGCCGCGTGGTGATGTGTTTCGTGGAAGTGGCAGGCGTGAGTACAAGGCTCACCCCTTACACCTTGCACAGCCTCCCACTCTCACGCATGCCACTCCGTCGCCCGTGATATCCCGGAGTTGCGCGTCTATTGCCAAGGTTCCCCTGGGTCTAGTGCACCTGGGATTTCATTATGGAGGCGTTGTCATGCGTTTCGTGGAAGTGGCAGGCGTGAGTACAAGGCTCACCGCCTTCTTTAGCACATGTGCCTCACAGTGCAGAGCCTCTCACTCGGAGGCGTGCCAGCAGGGCTGCCGTGATTTGGCAGGCGGTGCGCGCCTACTTTCCAACTCCCCTGGGACTATCTAGTGCACGCGGGAATCCATTTTAGCCGCGTGGTGATGTGTTTCGTGGAAGTGGCAGGCGTGAGTACAAGGCTCACCCCTTCCTCTTGCACAGCCTCCCACTCTCACACATGCCACTCCGTCGCCCGTGATATCCCGGAGTTGCGCGTCTATTGCCGAGGTTCCCCTGGGTCTAGTGCACCTGGGATTTCATTATGGAGGCGTTGTCATGCGTTTCGTGGAAGTGGCAGGCGTGAGTACAAGGCTCACCGCCTTCTTTAGCACATGTGCCTCACAGTGCAGAGCCTCTCACTCGGAGGCGTGCCACCAGGGCTGCCGTGATTTGGCAGGAGGTGCGCGCCTACTCTCCAACTCCCCTGGGACTATCTAGTGCACGCGGGAATCCATTTTAGCCGCGTGGTGATGTGTTTCGTGGAAGTGGCAGGCGTGAGTACAAGGCTCACCCCTTACACCTTGCACAGCCTCCCACTCTCACGCATGCCACTCCGTCGCCCGTGATATCCCGGAGTTGCGCGTCTATTGCCGAGGTTCCCCTGGGTCTAGTGCACCTGGGATTTCATTTTGGAGGCGTTGTCATGCGTTTCGTGGAAGTGGCAGGCGTGAGTACAAGGCTCACCGCCTTCTTTAGCACATGTGCCTCACAGTGCAGAGCCTCTCACTCGGAGGCGTGCCAGCAGGGCTGCCGTGATTTGGCAGGCGGTGCGCGCCTACTTTCCAACTCCCCTGGGACTATCTAGTGCACGCGGGAATCCATTTTAGCCGCGTGGTGATGTGTTTCGTGGAAGTGGCAGGCGTGAGTACAAGGCTCACCCCTTCCTCTTGCACAGCCTCCCACTCTCACGCATGCCACTCCGTCGCCCGTGATATCCCGGAGTTGCGCGTCTATTGCCGAGGTTCCCCTGGGTCTAGTGCACCTGGGATTTCATTTTGGAGGCGTTGTCATGCGTTTCGTGGAAGTGGCAGGCGTGAGTACAAGGCTCACCGCCTTCTTTAGCACATGTGCCTCATAGTGCAGAGCCTCTCACTCGGAGGCGTGCCAGCAGGGCTGCCGTGATTTGGCAGGAGGTGCGCGCCTACTCTCCAACTCCCCTGGGACTATCTAGTGCACGCGGGAATCCATTTTAGCCGCGTGGTGATGTGTTTCGTGGAAGTGGCAGGCGTGAGTACAAGGCTCACCCCTTACACCTTGCACAGCCTCCCACTCTCACGCATGCCACTCCGTCGCCCGTGATATCCCGGAGTTGCGCGTCTATTGCCGAGGTTCCCCTGGGTCTAGTGCACCTGGGATTTCATTATGGAGGCGTTGTCATGCGTTTCGTGGAAGTGGCAGGCGTGAGTACAAGGCTCACCGCCTTCTTTAGCACATGTGCCTCACAGTGCAGAGCCTCTCACTCGGAGGCGTGCCAGCAGGGCTGCCGTGATTTGGCAGGCGGTGCGCGCCTACTTTCCAACTCCCCTGGGACTATCTAGTGCACGCGGGAATCCATTTTAGCCGCGTGGTGATGTGTTTCGTGGAAGTGGCAGGCGTGAGTACAAGGCTCACCCCTTCCTCTTGCACAGCCTCCCACTCTCACGCATGCCACTCCGTCGCCCGTGATATCCCGGAGTTGCGCGTCTATTGCCGAGGTTCCCCTGGGTCTAGTGCACCTGGGATTTCATTATGGAGGCGTTGTCATGCGTTTCGTGGAAGTGGCAGGCGTGAGTACAAGGCTCACCGCCTTCTTTAGCACATGTGCCTCACAGTGCAGAGCCTCTCACTCGGAGGCGTGCCAGCAGGGCTGCCGTGATTTGGCAGGAGGTGCGCGCCTACTCTCCAACTCCCCTGGGACTATCTAGTGCACGCGGGAATCCATTTTAGCCGCGTGGTGATGTGTTTCGTGGAAGTGGCAGGCGTGAGTACAAGGCTCACCCCTTACACCTTGCACAGCCTCCCACTCTCACGCATGCCACTCCGTCGCCCGTGATATCCCGGAGTTGCGCGTCTATTGCCGAGGTTCCCCTGGGTCTAGTGCACCTGGGATTTCATTTTGGAGGCGTTGTCATGCGTTTCGTGGAAGTGGCAGGCGTGAGTACAAGGCTCACCGCCTTCTTTAGCACATGTGCCTCACAGTGCAGAGCCTCTCACTCGGAGGCGTGCCAGCAGGGCTGCCGTGATTTGGCAGGCGGTGCGCGCCTACTTTCCAACTCCCCTGGGACTATCTAGTGCACGCGGGAATCCATTTTAGCCGCGTGGTGATGTGTTTCGTGGAAGTGGCAGGCGTGAGTACAAGGCTCACCCCTTACACCTTGCACAGCCTCCCACTCTCACGCATGCCACTCCGTCGCCTCTGATATCCCGGAGTTGCGCGTCTATTGCCGAGGTTCCCCTGTGTCTAGTGCACCTGGGATTTCATTATGGAGGCGTTGTCATGCGTTTCGTGGAAGTGGCAGGCGTGAGTACAAGGCTCACCGCCTTCTTTAGCACATGTGCCTCACAGTGCAGAGCCTCTCACTCGGAGGCGTGCCACCAGGGCTGCCGTGATTTGGCAGGCGGTGCGCGCCTACTCTCCAACTCCCCTGGGACTATCTAGTGCACGCGGGAATCCATTTTAGCCGCGTGGTGATGTGTTTCGTGGAAGTGGCAGGCGTGAGTACAAGGCTCACCCCTTCCTCTTGCACAGCCTCCCACTCTCACGCCTGCCACTCCGTCGCCCGTGATATCCCGGAGTTGCGCGTCTATTGCCGAGGTTCCCCTGGGTCTAGTGCACCTGGGATTTCATTATGGAGGCGTTGTCATGCGTTTCGTGGAAGTGGCAGGCGTGAGTACAAGGCTCACCGCCTTCTTTAGCACATGTGCCTCACAGTGCAGAGCCTCTCACTCGGAGGCGTGCCAGCAGGGCTGCCGTGATTTGGCAGGAGGTGCGCGCCTACTCTCCAACTCCCCTGGGACTATCTAGTGCACGCGGGAATCCATTTTAGCCGCGTGGTGATGTGTTTCGTGGAAGTGGCAGGCGTGAGTACAAGGCTCACCCCTTACACCTTGCACAGCCTCCCACTCTCACGCATGCCACTCCGTCGCCCGTGATATCCCGGAGTTGCGCGTCTATTGCCGAGGTTCCCCTGGGTCTAGTGCACCTGGGATTTCATTTTGGAGGCGTTGTCATGCGTTTCGTGGAAGTGGCAGGCGTGAGTACAAGGCTCACCGCCTTCTTTAGCACATGTGCCTCACAGTGCAGAGCCTCTCACTCGGAGGCGTGCCAGCAGGGCTGCCGTGATTTGGCAGGCGGTGCGCGCCTACTTTCCAACTCCCCTGGGACTATCTAGTGCACGCGGGAATCCATTTTAGCCGCGTGGTGATGTGTTTCGTGGAAGTGGCAGGCGTGAGTACAAGGCTCACCCCTTCCTCTTGCACAGCCTCCCACTCTCACGCATGCCACTCCGTCGCCCGTGATATCCCGGAGTTGCGCGTCTATTGCCGAGGTTCCCCTGGGTCTAGTGCACCTGGGATTTCATTTTGGAGGCGTTGTCATGCGTTTCGTGGAAGTGGCAGGCGTGAGTACAAGGCTCACCGCCTTCTTTAGCACATGTGCCTCATAGTGCAGAGCCTCTCACTCGGAGGCGTGCCAGCAGGGCTGCCGTGATTTGGCAGGAGGTGCGCGCCTACTCTCCAACTCCCCTGGGACTATCTAGTGCACGCGGGAATCCATTTTAGCCGCGTGGTGATGTGTTTCGTGGAAGTGGCAGGCGTGAGTACAAGGCTCACCCCTTACACCTTGCACAGCCTCCCACTCTCACGCATGCCACTCCGTCGCCCGTGATATCCCGGAGTTGCGCGTCTATTGCCGAGGTTCCCCTGGGTCTAGTGCACCTGGGATTTCATTATGGAGGCGTTGTCATGCGTTTCGTGGAAGTGGCAGGCGTGAGTACAAGGCTCACCGCCTTCTTTAGCACATGTGCCTCACAGTGCAGAGCCTCTCACTCGGAGGCGTGCCAGCAGGGCTGCCGTGATTTGGCAGGCGGTGCGCGCCTACTTTCCAACTCCCCTGGGACTATCTAGTGCACGCGGGAATCCATTTTAGCCGCGTGGTGATGTGTTTCGTGGAAGTGGCAGGCGTGAGTACAAGGCTCACCCCTTCCTCTTGCACAGCCTCCCACTCTCACGCATGCCACTCCGTCGCCCGTGATATCCCGGAGTTGCGCGTCTATTGCCGAGGTTCCCCTGGGTCTAGTGCACCTGGGATTTCATTATGGAGGCGTTGTCATGCGTTTCGTGGAAGTGGCAGGCGTGAGTACAAGGCTCACCGCCTTCTTTAGCACATGTGCCTCACAGTGCAGAGCCTCTCACTCGGAGGCGTGCCAGCAGGGCTGCCGTGATTTGGCAGGAGGTGCGCGCCTACTCTCCAACTCCCCTGGGACTATCTAGTGCACGCGGGAATCCATTTTAGCCGCGTGGTGATGTGTTTCGTGGAAGTGGCAGGCGTGAGTACAAGGCTCACCCCTTACACCTTGCACAGCCTCCCACTCTCACGCATGCCACTCCGTCGCCCGTGATATCCCGGAGTTGCGCGTCTATTGCCGAGGTTCCCCTGGGTCTAGTGCACCTGGGATTTCATTTTGGAGGCGTTGTCATGCGTTTCGTGGAAGTGGCAGGCGTGAGTACAAGGCTCACCGCCTTCTTTAGCACATGTGCCTCACAGTGCAGAGCCTCTCACTCGGAGGCGTGCCAGCAGGGCTGCCGTGATTTGGCAGGCGGTGCGCGCCTACTTTCCAACTCCCCTGGGACTATCTAGTGCACGCGGGAATCCATTTTAGCCGCGTGGTGATGTGTTTCGTGGAAGTGGCAGGCGTGAGTACAAGGCTCACCCCTTACACCTTGCACAGCCTCCCACTCTCACGCATGCCACTCCGTCGCCTGTGATATCCCGGAGTTGCGCGTCTATTGCCGAGGTTCCCCTGTGTCTAGTGCACCTGGGATTTCATTATGGAGGCGTTGTCATGCGTTTCGTGGAAGTGGCAGGCGTGAGTACAAGGCTCACCGCCTTCTTTAGCACATGTGCCTCACAGTGCAGAGCCTCTCACTCGGAGGCGTGCCACCAGGGCTGCCGTGATTTGGCAGGCGGTGCGCGCCTACTCTCCAACTCCCCTGGGACTATCTAGTGCACGCGGGAATCCATTTTAGCCGCGTGGTGATGTGTTTCGTGGAAGTGGCAGGCGTGAGTACAAGGCTCACCCCTTCCTCTTGCACAGCCTCCCACTCTCACGCCTGCCACTCCGTCGCCCGTGATATCCCGGAGTTGCGCGTCTATTGCCGAGGTTCCCCTGGGTCTAGTGCACCTGGGATTTCATTATGGAGGCGTTGTCATGCGTTTCGTGGAAGTGGCAGGCGTGAGTACAAGGCTCACCGCCTTCTTTAGCACATGTGCCTCACAGTGCAGAGCCTCTCACTCGGAGGCGTGCCAGCAGGGCTGCCGTGATTTGGCAGGAGGTGCGCGCCTACTCTCCAACTCCCCTGGGACTATCTAGTGCACGCGGGAATCCATTTTAGCCGCGTGGTGATGTGTTTCGTGGAAGTGGCAGGCGTGAGTACAAGGCTCACCCCTTACACCTTGCACAGCCTCCCACTCTCACGCATGCCACTCCGTCGCCCGTGATATCCCGGAGTTGCGCGTCTATTGCCGAGGTTCCCCTGGGTCTAGTGCACCTGGGATTTCATTATGGAGGCGTTGTCAAGCGTTTCGTGGAAGTGGCAGGCGTGAGTACAAGGCTCACCGCCTTCTTTAGCACATGTGCCTCACAGTGCAGAGCCTCTCACTCGGAGGCGTGCCAGCAGGGCTGCCGTGATTTGGCAGGCGGTGCGCGCCTACTTTCCAACTCCCCTGGGACTATCTAGTGCACGCGGGAATCCATTTTAGCCGCGTGGTGATGTGTTTCGTGGAAGTGGCAGGCGTGAGTACAAGGCTCACCCCTTCCTCTTGCACAGCCTCCCACTCTCACGCCTGCCACTCCGTCGCCCGTGATATCCCGGAGTTGCGCGTCTATTGCCGAGGTTCCCCTGGGTCTAGTGCACCTGGGATTTCATTTTGGAGGCGTTGTCATGCGTTTCGTGGAAGTGGCAGGCGTGAGTACAAGGCTCACCGCCTTCTTTAGCACATGTGCCTCACAGTGCAGAGCCTCTCACTCGGAGGCGTGCCAGCAGGGCTGCCGTGATTTGGCAGGCGGTGCGCGCCTACTTTCCAACTCCCCTGGGACTATCTAGTGCACGCGGGAATCCATTTTAGCCGCGTGGTGATGTGTTTCGTGGAAGTGGCAGGCGTGAGTACAAGGCTCACCCCTTCCTCTTGCACAGCCTCCCACTCTCACGCATGCCACTCCGTCGCCCGTGATATCCCGGAGTTGCGCGTCTATTGCCGAGGTTCCCCTGGGTCTAGTGCACCTGGGATTTCATTATGGAGGCGTTGTCATGCGTTTCGTGGAAGTGGCAGGCGTGAGTACAAGGCTCACCGCCTTCTTTAGCACATGTGCCTCACAGTGCAGAGCCTCTCACTCGGAGGCGTGCCAGCAGGGCTGCCGTGATTTGGCAGGAGGTGCGCGCCTACTCTCCAACTCCCCTGGGACTATCTAGTGCACGCGGGAATCCATTTTAGCCGCGTGGTGATGTGTTTCGTGGAAGTGGCAGGCGTGAGTACAAGGCTCACCCCTTACACCTTGCACAGCCTCCCACTCTCACGCATGCCACTCCGTCGCCCGTGATATCCCGGAGTTGCGCGTCTATTGCCGAGGTTCCCCTGGGTCTAGTGCACCTGGGATTTCATTTTGGAGGCGTTGTCATGCGTTTCGTGGAAGTGGCAGGCGTGAGTACAAGGCTCACCGCCTTCTTTAGCACATGTGCCTCACAGTGCAGAGCCTCTCACTCGGAGGCGTGCCAGCAGGGCTGCCGTGATTTGGCAGGCGGTGCGCGCCTACTTTCCAACTCCCCTGGGACTATCTAGTGCACGCGGGAATCCATTTTAGCCGCGTGGTGATGTGTTTCGTGGAAGTGGCAGGCGTGAGTACAAGGCTCACCCCTTACACCTTGCACAGCCTCCCACTCTCACGCATGCCACTCCGTCGCCTGTGATATCCCGGAGTTGCGCGTCTATTGCCGAGGTTCCCCTGTGTCTAGTGCACCTGGGATTTCATTATGGAGGCGTTGTCATGCGTTTCGTGGAAGTGGCAGGCGTGAGTACAAGGCTCACCGCCTTCTTTAGCACATGTGCCTCACAGTGCAGAGCCTCTCACTCGGAGGCGTGCCACCAGGGCTGCCGTGATTTGGCAGGCGGTGCGCGCCTACTCTCCAACTCCCCTGGGACTATCTAGTGCACGCGGGAATCCATTTTAGCCGCGTGGTGATGTGTTTCGTGGAAGTGGCAGGCGTGAGTACAAGGCTCACCCCTTCCTCTTGCACAGCCTCCCACTCTCACGCCTGCCACTCCGTCGCCCGTGATATCCCGGAGTTGCGCGTCTATTGCCGAGGTTCCCCTGGGTCTAGTGCACCTGGGATTTCATTATGGAGGCGTTGTCATGCGTTTCGTGGAAGTGGCAGGCGTGAGTACAAGGCTCACCGCCTTCTTTAGCACATGTGCCTCACAGTGCAGAGCCTCTCACTCGGAGGCGTGCCAGCAGGGCTGCCGTGATTTGGCAGGAGGTGCGCGCCTACTCTCCAACTCCCCTGGGACTATCTAGTGCACGCGGCAATCCATTTTAGCCGCGTGGTGATGTGTTTCGTGGAAGTGGCAGGCGTGAGTACAAGGCTCACCCCTTACACCTTGCACAGCCTCCCACTCTCACGCATGCCACTCCGTCGCCCGTGATATCCCGGAGTTGCGCGTCTATTGCCGAGGTTCCCCTGGGTCTAGTGCACCTGGGATTTCATTATGGAGGCGTTGTCATGCGTTTCGTGGAAGTGGCAGGCGTGAGTACAAGGCTCACCGCCTTCTTTAGCACATGTGCCTCACAGTGCAGAGCCTCTCACTCGGAGGCGTGCCAGCAGGGCTGCCGTGATTTGGCAGGCGGTGCGCGCCTACTTTCCAACTCCCCTGGGACTATCTAGTGCACGCGGGAATCCATTTTAGCCGCGTGGTGATGTGTTTCGTGGAAGTGGCAGGCGTGAGTACAAGGCTCACCCCTTCCTCTTGCACAGCCTCCCACTCTCACGCCTGCCACTCCGTCGCCCGTGATATCGCGGAGTTGCGCGTCTATTGCCGAGGTTCCCCTGGGTCTAGTGCACCTGGGATTTCATTTTGGAGGCGTTGTCATGCGTTTCGTGGAAGTGGCAGGCGTGAGTACAAGGCTCACCGCCTTCTTTAGCACATGTGCCTCATAGTGCAGAGCCTCTCACTCGGAGGCGTGCCAGCAGGGCTGCCGTGATTTGGCAGGAGGTGCGCGCCTACTTTCCAACTCCCCTGGGACTATCTAGTGCACGCGGGAATCCATTTTAGCCGCGTGGTGATGTGTTTCGTGGAAGTGGCAGGCGTGAGTACAAGGCTCACCCCTTACACCTTGCACAGCCTCCCACTCTCACGCATGCCACTCCGTCGCCCGTGATATCCCGGAGTTGCGCGTCTATTGCCGAGGTTCCCCTGGGTCTAGTGCACCTGGGATTTCATTATGGAGGCGTTGTCATGCGTTTCGTGGAAGTGGCAGGCGTGAGTACAAGGCTCACCGCCTTCTTTAGCACATGTGCCTCACAGTGCAGAGCCTCTCACTCGGAGGCGTGCCACCAGGGCTGCCGTGATTTGGCAGGAGGTGCGCGCCTACTCTCCAACTCCCCTGGGACTATCTAGTGCACGCGGGAATCCATTTTAGCCGCGTGGTGATGTGTTTCGTGGAAGTGGCAGGCGTGAGTACAAGGCTCACCCCTTACACCTTGCACAGCCTCCCACTCTCACGCATGCCACTCCGTCGCCCGTGATATCCCGGAGTTGCGCGTCTATTGCCGAGGTTCCCCTGGGTCTAGTGCACCTGGGATTTCATTTTGGAGGCGTTGTCATGCGTTTCGTGGAAGTGGCAGGCGTGAGTACAAGGCTCACCGCCTTCTTTAGCACATGTGCCTCACAGTGCAGAGCCTCTCACTCGGAGGCGTGCCAGCAGGGCTGCCGTGATTTGGCAGGCGGTGCGCGCCTACTTTCCAACTCCCCTGGGACTATCTAGTGCACGCGGGAATCCATTTTAGCCGCGTGGTGATGTGTTTCGTGGAAGTGGCAGGCGTGAGTACAAGGCTCACCCCTTCCTCTTGCACAGCCTCCCACTCTCACGCATGCCACTCCGTCGCCCGTGATATCCCGGAGTTGCGCGTCTATTGCCGAGGTTCCCCTGGGTCTAGTGCACCTGGGATTTCATTTTGGAGGCGTTGTCATGCGTTTCGTGGAAGTGGCAGGCGTGAGTACAAGGCTCACCGCCTTCTTTAGCACATGTGCCTCATAGTGCAGAGCCTCTCACTCGGAGGCGTGCCAGCAGGGCTGCCGTGATTTGGCAGGAGGTGCGCGCCTACTCTCCAACTCCCCTGGGACTATCTAGTGCACGCGGGAATCCATTTTAGCCGCGTGGTGATGTGTTTCGTGGAAGTGGCAGGCGTGAGTACAAGGCTCACCCCTTACACCTTGCACAGCCTCCCACTCTCACGCATGCCACTCCGTCGCCCGTGATATCCCGGAGTTGCGCGTCTATTGCCGAGGTTCCCCTGGGTCTAGTGCACCTGGGATTTCATTATGGAGGCGTTGTCATGCGTTTCGTGGAAGTGGCAGGCGTGAGTACAAGGCTCACCGCCTTCTTTAGCACATGTGCCTCACAGTGCAGAGCCTCTCACTCGGAGGCGTGCCAGCAGGGCTGCCGTGATTTGGCAGGCGGTGCGCGCCTACTTTCCAACTCCCCTGGGACTATCTAGTGCACGCGGGAATCCATTTTAGCCGCGTGGTGATGTGTTTCGTGGAAGTGGCAGGCGTGAGTACAAGGCTCACCCCTTCCTCTTGCACAGCCTCCCACTCTCACGCATGCCACTCCGTCGCCCGTGATATCCCGGAGTTGCGCGTCTATTGCCGAGGTTCCCCTGGGTCTAGTGCACCTGGGATTTCATTATGGAGGCGTTGTCATGCGTTTCGTGGAAGTGGCAGGCGTGAGTACAAGGCTCACCGCCTTCTTTAGCACATGTGCCTCACAGTGCAGAGCCTCTCACTCGGAGGCGTGCCAGCAGGGCTGCCGTGATTTGGCAGGAGGTGCGCGCCTACTCTCCAACTCCCCTGGGACTATCTAGTGCACGCGGGAATCCATTTTAGCCGCGTGGTGATGTGTTTCGTGGAAGTGGCAGGCGTGAGTACAAGGCTCACCCCTTACACCTTGCACAGCCTCCCACTCTCACGCATGCCACTCCGTCGCCCGTGATATCCCGGAGTTGCGCGTCTATTGCCGAGGTTCCCCTGGGTCTAGTGCACCTGGGATTTCATTTTGGAGGCGTTGTCATGCGTTTCGTGGAAGTGGCAGGCGTGAGTACAAGGCTCACCGCCTTCTTTAGCACATGTGCCTCACAGTGCAGAGCCTCTCACTCGGAGGCGTGCCAGCAGGGCTGCCGTGATTTGGCAGGCGGTGCGCGCCTACTTTCCAACTCCCCTGGGACTATCTAGTGCACGCGGGAATCCATTTTAGCCGCGTGGTGATGTGTTTCGTGGAAGTGGCAGGCGTGAGTACAAGGCTCACCCCTTACACCTTGCACAGCCTCCCACTCTCACGCATGCCACTCCGTCGCCTGTGATATCCCGGAGTTGCGCGTCTATTGCCGAGGTTCCCCTGTGTCTAGTGCACCTGGGATTTCATTATGGAGGCGTTGTCATGCGTTTCGTGGAAGTGGCAGGCGTGAGTACAAGGCTCACCGCCTTCTTTAGCACATGTGCCTCACAGTGCAGAGCCTCTCACTCGGAGGCGTGCCACCAGGGCTGCCGTGATTTGGCAGGCGGTGCGCGCCTACTCTCCAACTCCCCTGGGACTATCTAGTGCACGCGGGAATCCATTTTAGCCGCGTGGTGATGTGTTTCGTGGAAGTGGCAGGCGTGAGTACAAGGCTCACCCCTTCCTCTTGCACAGCCTCCCACTCTCACGCCTGCCACTCCGTCGCCCGTGATATCCCGGAGTTGCGCGTCTATTGCCGAGGTTCCCCTGGGTCTAGTGCACCTGGGATTTCATTATGGAGGCGTTGTCATGCGTTTCGTGGAAGTGGCAGGCGTGAGTACAAGGCTCACCGCCTTCTTTAGCACATGTGCCTCACAGTGCAGAGCCTCTCACTCGGAGGCGTGCCAGCAGGGCTGCCGTGATTTGGCAGGAGGTGCGCGCCTACTCTCCAACTCCCCTGGGACTATCTAGTGCACGCGGGAATCCATTTTAGCCGCGTGGTGATGTGTTTCGTGGAAGTGGCAGGCGTGAGTACAAGGCTCACCCCTTACACCTTGCACAGCCTCCCACTCTCACGCATGCCACTCCGTCGCCCGTGATATCCCGGAGTTGCGCGTCTATTGCCGAGGTTCCCCTGGGTCTAGTGCACCTGGGATTTCATTATGGAGGCGTTGTCATGCGTTTCGTGGAAGTGGCAGGCGTGAGTACAAGGCTCACCGCCTTCTTTAGCACATGTGCCTCACAGTGCAGAGCCTCTCACTCGGAGGCGTGCCAGCAGGGCTGCCGTGATTTGGCAGGCGGTGCGCGCCTACTTTCCAACTCCCCTGGGACTATCTAGTGCACGCGGGAATCCATTTTAGCCGCGTGGTGATGTGTTTCGTGGAAGTGGCAGGCGTGAGTACAAGGCTCACCCCTTCCTCTTGCACAGCCTCCCACTCTCACGCCTGCCACTCCGTCGCCCGTGATATCCCGGAGTTGCGCGTCTATTGCCGAGGTTCCCCTGGGTCTAGTGCACCTGGGATTTCATTTTGGAGGCGTTGTCATGCGTTTCGTGGAAGTGGCAGGCGTGAGTACAAGGCTCACCGCCTTCTTTAGCACATGTGCCTCATAGTGCAGAGCCTCTCACTCGGAGGCGTGCCAGCAGGGCTGCCGTGATTTGGCAGGAGGTGCGCGCCTACTTTCCAACTCCCCTGGGACTATCTAGTGCACGCGGGAATCCATTTTAGCCGCGTGGTGATGTGTTTCGTGGAAGTGGCAGGCGTGAGTACAAGGCTCACCCCTTACACCTTGCACAGCCTCCCACTCTCACGCATGCCACTCCGTCGCCCGTGATATCCCGGAGTTGCGCGTCTATTGCCGAGGTTCCCCTGGGTCTAGTGCACCTGGGATTTCATTATGGAGGCGTTGTCATGCGTTTCGTGGAAGTGGCAGGCGTGAGTACAAGGCTCACCGCCTTCTTTAGCACATGTGCCTCACAGTGCAGAGCCTCTCACTCGGACGCGTGCCAGCAGGGCTGCCGTGATTTGGCAGGCGGTGCGCGCCTACTTTCCAACTCCCCTGGGACTATCTAGTGCACGCGGGAATCCATTTTAGCCGCGTGGTGATGTGTTTCGTGGAAGTGGCAGGCGTGAGTACAAGGCTCACCCCTTCCTCTTGCACAGCCTCCCACTCTCACGCATGCCACTCCGTCGCCCGTGATATCCCGGAGTTGCGCGTCTATTGCCGAGGTTCCCCTGGGTCTAGTGCACCTGGGATTTCATTATGGAGGCGTTGTCATGCGTTTCGTGGAAGTGGCAGGCGTGAGTACAAGGCTCACCGCCTTCTTTAGCACATGTGCCTCACAGTGCAGAGCCTCTCACTCGGAGGCGTGCCACCAGGGCTGCCGTGATTTGGCAGGAGGTGCGCGCCTACTCTCCAACTCCCCTGGGACTATCTAGTGCACGCGGGAATCCATTTTAGCCGCGTGGTGATGTGTTTCGTGGAAGTGGCAGGCGTGAGTACAAGGCTCACCCCTTACACCTTGCACAGCCTCCCACTCTCACGCATGCCACTCCGTCGCCCGTGATATCCCGGAGTTGCGCGTCTATTGCCGAGGTTCCCCTGGGTCTAGTGCACCTGGGATTTCATTTTGGAGGCGTTGTCATGCGTTTCGTGGAAGTGGCAGGCGTGAGTACAAGGCTCACCGCCTTCTTTAGCACATGTGCCTCACAGTGCAGAGCCTCTCACTCGGAGGCGTGCCAGCAGGGCTGCCGTGATTTGGCAGGCGGTGCGCGCCTACTTTCCAACTCCCCTGGGACTATCTAGTGCACGCGGGAATCCATTTTAGCCGCGTGGTGATGTGTTTCGTGGAAGTGGCAGGCGTGAGTACAAGGCTCACCCCTTCCTCTTGCACAGCCTCCCACTCTCACGCATGCCACTCCGTCGCCCGTGATATCCCGGAGTTGCGCGTCTATTGCCGAGGTTCCCCTGGGTCTAGTGCACCTGGGATTTCATTTTGGAGGCGTTGTCATGCGTTTCGTGGAAGTGGCAGGCGTGAGTACAAGGCTCACCGCCTTCTTTAGCACATGTGCCTCATAGTGCAGAGCCTCTCACTCGGAGGCGTGCCAGCAGGGCTGCCGTGATTTGGCAGGAGGTGCGCGCCTACTCTCCAACTCCCCTGGGACTATCTAGTGCACGCGGGAATCCATTTTAGCCGCGTGGTGATGTGTTTCGTGGAAGTGGCAGGCGTGAGTACAAGGCTCACCCCTTACACCTTGCACAGCCTCCCACTCTCACGCATGCCACTCCGTCGCCCGTGATATCCCGGAGTTGCGCGTCTATTGCCGAGGTTCCCCTGGGTCTAGTGCACCTGGGATTTCATTATGGAGGCGTTGTCATGCGTTTCGTGGAAGTGGCAGGCGTGAGTACAAGGCTCACCGCCTTCTTTAGCACATGTGCCTCACAGTGCAGAGCCTCTCACTCGGAGGCGTGCCAGCAGGGCTGCCGTGATTTGGCAGGCGGTGCGCGCCTACTTTCCAACTCCCCTGGGACTATCTAGTGCACGCGGGAATCCATTTTAGCCGCGTGGTGATGTGTTTCGTGGAAGTGGCAGGCGTGAGTACAAGGCTCACCCCTTCCTCTTGCACAGCCTCCCACTCTCACGCATGCCACTCCGTCGCCCGTGATATCCCGGAGTTGCGCGTCTATTGCCGAGGTTCCCCTGGGTCTAGTGCACCTGGGATTTCATTATGGAGGCGTTGTCATGCGTTTCGTGGAAGTGGCAGGCGTGAGTACAAGGCTCACCGCCTTCTTTAGCACATGTGCCTCACAGTGCAGAGCCTCTCACTCGGAGGCGTGCCAGCAGGGCTGCCGTGATTTGGCAGGAGGTGCGCGCCTACTCTCCAACTCCCCTGGGACTATCTAGTGCACGCGGGAATCCATTTTAGCCGCGTGGTGATGTGTTTCGTGGAAGTGGCAGGCGTGAGTACAAGGCTCACCCCTTACACCTTGCACAGCCTCCCACTCTCACGCATGCCACTCCGTCGCCCGTGATATCCCGGAGTTGCGCGTCTATTGCCGAGGTTCCCCTGGGTCTAGTGCACCTGGGATTTCATTTTGGAGGCGTTGTCATGCGTTTCGTGGAAGTGGCAGGCGTGAGTACAAGGCTCACCGCCTTCTTTAGCACATGTGCCTCACAGTGCAGAGCCTCTCACTCGGAGGCGTGCCAGCAGGGCTGCCGTGATTTGGCAGGCGGTGCGCGCCTACTTTCCAACTCCCCTGGGACTATCTAGTGCACGCGGGAATCCATTTTAGCCGCGTGGTGATGTGTTTCGTGGAAGTGGCAGGCGTGAGTACAAGGCTCACCCCTTCCTCTTGCACAGCCTCCCACTCTCACGCATGCCACTCCGTCGCCCGTGATATCCCGGAGTTGCGCGTCTATTGCCGAGGTTCCCCTTGGTCTAGTGCACCTGGGATTTCATTTTGGAGGCGTTGTCATGCGTTTCGTGGAAGTGGCAGGCGTGAGTACAAGGCTCACCGCCTTCTTTAGCACATGTGCCTCATAGTGCAGAGCCTCTCACTCGGAGGCGTGCCAGCAGGGCTGCCGTGATTTGGCAGGAGGTGCGCGCCTACTCTCCAACTCCCCTGGGACTATCTAGTGCACGCGGGAATCCATTTTAGCCGCGTGGTGATGTGTTTCGTGGAAGTGGCAGGCGTGAGTACAAGGCTCACCCCTTACACCTTGCACAGCCTCCCACTCTCACGCATGCCACTCCGTCGCCCGTGATATCCCGGAGTTGCGCGTCTATTGCCGAGGTTCCCCTGGGTCTAGTGCACCTGGGATTTCATTATGGAGGCGTTGTCATGCGTTTCGTGGAAGTGGCAGGCGTGAGTACAAGGCTCACCGCCTTCTTTAGCACATGTGCCTCACAGTGCAGAGCCTCTCACTCGGAGGCGTGCCAGCAGGGCTGCCGTGATTTGGCAGGCGGTGCGCGCCTACTTTCCAACTCCCCTGGGACTATCTAGTGCACGCGGGAATCCATTTTAGCCGCGTGGTGATGTGTTTCGTGGAAGTGGCAGGCGTGAGTACAAGGCTCACCCCTTCCTCTTGCACAGCCTCCCACTCTCACGCATGCCACTCCGTCGCCCGTGATATCCCGGAGTTGCGCGTCTATTGCCGAGGTTCCCCTGGGTCTAGTGCACCTGGGATTTCATTATGGAGGCGTTGTCATGCGTTTCGTGGAAGTGGCAGGCGTGAGTACAAGGCTCACCGCCTTCTTTAGCACATGTGCCTCACAGTGCAGAGCCTCTCACTCGGAGGCGTGCCAGCAGGGCTGCCGTGATTTGGCAGGAGGTGCGCGCCTACTCTCCAACTCCCCTGGGACTATCTAGTGCACGCGGGAATCCATTTTAGCCGCGTGGTGATGTGTTTCGTGGAAGTGGCAGGCGTGAGTACAAGGCTCACCCCTTACACCTTGCACAGCCTCCCACTCTCACGCATGCCACTCCGTCGCCCGTGATATCCCGGAGTTGCGCGTCTATTGCCGAGGTTCCCCTGGGTCTAGTGCACCTGGGATTTCATTTTGGAGGCGTTGTCATGCGTTTCGTGGAAGTGGCAGGCGTGAGTACAAGGCTCACCGCCTTCTTTAGCACATGTGCCTCACAGTGCAGAGCCTCTCACTCGGAGGCGTGCCAGCAGGGCTGCCGTGATTTGGCAGGCGGTGCGCGCCTACTTTCCAACTCCCCTGGGACTATCTAGTGCACGCGGGAATCCATTTTAGCCGCGTGGTGATGTGTTTCGTGGAAGTGGCAGGCGTGAGTACAAGGCTCACCCCTTACACCTTGCACAGCCTCCCACTCTCACGCATGCCACTCCGTCGCCTGTG
Source organism: Stylophora pistillata (assembly GCF_964205215.1). Classification (NCBI taxonomy): domain Eukaryota; kingdom Metazoa; phylum Cnidaria; class Anthozoa; order Scleractinia; family Pocilloporidae; genus Stylophora; species Stylophora pistillata. The sequence goes on along the minus strand of NC_142520.1, from coordinate 59,133,376 downwards.
ATATCCCGGAGTTGCGCGTCTATTGCCGAGGTTCCCCTGTGTCTAGTGCACCTGGGATTTCATTATGGAGGCGTTGTCATGCGTTTCGTGGAAGTGGCAGGCGTGAGTACAAGGCTCACCGCCTTCTTTAGCACATGTGCCTCACAGTGCAGAGCCTCTCACTCGGAGGCGTGCCACCAGGGCTGCCGTGATTTGGCAGGCGGTGCGCGCCTACTCTCCAACTCCCCTGGGACTATCTAGTGCACGCGGGAATCCATTTTAGCCGCGTGGTGATGTGTTTCGTGGAAGTGGCAGGCGTGAGTACAAGGCTCACCCCTTCCTCTTGCACAGCCTCCCACTCTCACGCCTGCCACTCCGTCGCCCGTGATATCCCGGAGTTGCGCGTCTATTGCCGAGGTTCCCCTGGGTCTAGTGCACCTGGGATTTCATTATGGAGGCGTTGTCATGCGTTTCGTGGAAGTGGCAGGCGTGAGTACAAGGCTCACCGCCTTCTTTAGCACATGTGCCTCACAGTGCAGAGCCTCTCACTCGGAGGCGTGCCAGCAGGGCTGCCGTGATTTGGCAGGAGGTGCGCGCCTACTCTCCAACTCCCCTGGGACTATCTAGTGCACGCGGGAATCCATTTTAGCCGCGTGGTGATGTGTTTCGTGGAAGTGGCAGGCGTGAGTACAAGGCTCACCCCTTACACCTTGCACAGCCTCCCACTCTCACGCATGCCACTCCGTCGCCCGTGATATCCCGGAGTTGCGCGTCTATTGCCGAGGTTCCCCTGGGTCTAGTGCACCTGGGATTTCATTATGGAGGCGTTGTCATGCGTTTCGTGGAAGTGGCAGGCGTGAGTACAAGGCTCACCGCCTTCTTTAGCACATGTGCCTCACAGTGCAGAGCCTCTCACTCGGAGGCGTGCCAGCAGGGCTGCCGTGATTTGGCAGGCGGTGCGCGCCTACTTTCCAACTCCCCTGGGACTATCTAGTGCACGCGGGAATCCATTTTAGCCGCGTGGTGATGTGTTTCGTGGAAGTGGCAGGCGTGAGTACAAGGCTCACCCCTTCCTCTTGCACAGCCTCCCACTCTCACGCCTGCCACTCCGTCGCCCGTGATATCCCGGAGTTGCGCGTCTATTGCCGAGGTTCCCCTGGGTCTAGTGCACCTGGGATTTCATTTTGGAGGCGTTGTCATGCGTTTCGTGGAAGTGGCAGGCGTGAGTACAAGGCTCACCGCCTTCTTTAGCACATGTGCCTCATAGTGCAGAGCCTCTCACTCGGAGGCGTGCCAGCAGGGCTGCCGTGATTTGGCAGGAGGTGCGCGCCTACTTTCCAACTCCCCTGGGACTATCTAGTGCACGCGGGAATCCATTTTAGCCGCGTGGTGATGTGTTTCGTGGAAGTGGCAGGCGTGAGTACAAGGCTCACCCCTTACACCTTGCACAGCCTCCCACTCTCACGCATGCCACTCCGTCGCCCGTGATATCCCGGAGTTGCGCGTCTATTGCCGAGGTTCCCCTGGGTCTAGTGCACCTGGGATTTCATTATGGAGGCGTTGTCATGCGTTTCGTGGAAGTGGCAGGCGTGAGTACAAGGCTCACCGCCTTCTTTAGCACATGTGCCTCACAGTGCAGAGCCTCTCACTCGGAGGCGTGCCAGCAGGGCTGCCGTGATTTGGCAGGCGGTGCGCGCCTACTTTCCAACTCCCCTGGGACTATCTAGTGCACGCGGGAATCCATTTTAGCCGCGTGGTGATGTGTTTCGTGGAAGTGGCAGGCGTGAGTACAAGGCTCACCCCTTCCTCTTGCACAGCCTCCCACTCTCACGCATGCCACTCCGTCGCCCGTGATATCCCGGAGTTGCGCGTCTATTGCCGAGGTTCCCCTGGGTCTAGTGCACCTGGGATTTCATTATGGAGGCGTTGTCATGCGTTTCGTGGAAGTGGCAGGCGTGAGTACAAGGCTCACCGCCTTCTTTAGCACATGTGCCTCACAGTGCAGAGCCTCTCACTCGGAGGCGTGCCACCAGGGCTGCCGTGATTTGGCAGGAGGTGCGCGCCTACTCTCCAACTCCCCTGGGACTATCTAGTGCACGCGGGAATCCATTTTAGCCGCGTGGTGATGTGTTTCGTGGAAGTGGCAGGCGTGAGTACAAGGCTCACCCCTTACACCTTGCACAGCCTCCCACTCTCACGCATGCCACTCCGTCGCCCGTGATATCCCGGAGTTGCGCGTCTATTGCCGAGGTTCCCCTGGGTCTAGTGCACCTGGGATTTCATTTTGGAGGCGTTGTCATGCGTTTCGTGGAAGTGGCAGGCGTGAGTACAAGGCTCACCGCCTTCTTTAGCACATGTGCCTCACAGTGCAGAACCTCTCACTCGGAGGCGTGCCAGCAGGGCTGCCGTGATTTGGCAGGCGGTGCGCGCCTACTTTCCAACTCCCCTGGGACTATCTAGTGCACGCGGGAATCCATTTTAGCCGCGTGGTGATGTGTTTCGTGGAAGTGGCAGGCGTGAGTACAAGGCTCACCCCTTCCTCTTGCACAGCCTCCCACTCTCACGCATGCCACTCCGTCGCCCGTGATATCCCGGAGTTGCGCGTCTATTGCCGAGGTTCCCCTGGGTCTAGTGCACCTGGGATTTCATTTTGGAGGCGTTGTCATGCGTTTCGTGGAAGTGGCAGGCGTGAGTACAAGGCTCACCGCCTTCTTTAGCACATGTGCCTCATAGTGCAGAGCCTCTCACTCGGAGGCGTGCCAGCAGGGCTGCCGTGATTTGGCAGGAGGTGCGCGCCTACTCTCCAACTCCCCTGGGACTATCTAGTGCACGCGGGAATCCATTTTAGCCGCGTGGTGATGTGTTTCGTGGAAGTGGCAGGCGTGAGTACAAGGCTCACCCCTTACACCTTGCACAGCCTCCCACTCTCACGCATGCCACTCCGTCGCCCGTGATATCCCGGAGTTGCGCGTCTATTGCCGAGGTTCCCCTGGGTCTAGTGCACCTGGGATTTCATTATGGAGGCGTTGTCATGCGTTTCGTGGAAGTGGCAGGCGTGAGTACAAGGCTCACCGCCTTCTTTAGCACATGTGCCTCACAGTGCAGAGCCTCTCACTCGGAGGCGTGCCAGCAGGGCTGCCGTGATTTGGCAGGCGGTGCGCGCCTACTTTCCAACTCCCCTGGGACTATCTAGTGCACGCGGGAATCCATTTTAGCCGCGTGGTGATGTGTTTCGTGGAAGTGGCAGGCGTGAGTACAAGGCTCACCCCTTCCTCTTGCACAGCCTCCCACTCTCACGCATGCCACTCCGTCGCCCGTGATATCCCGGAGTTGCGCGTCTATTGCCGAGGTTCCCCTGGGTCTAGTGCACCTGGGATTTCATTATGGAGGCGTTGTCATGCGTTTCGTGGAAGTGGCAGGCGTGAGTACAAGGCTCACCGCCTTCTTTAGCACATGTGCCTCACAGTGCAGAGCCTCTCACTCGGAGGCGTGCCAGCAGGGCTGCCGTGATTTGGCAGGAGGTGCGCGCCTACTCTCCAACTCCCCTGGGACTATCTAGTGCACGCGGGAATCCATTTTAGCCGCGTGGTGATGTGTTTCGTGGAAGTGGCAGGCGTGAGTACAAGGCTCACCCCTTACACCTTGCACAGCCTCCCACTCTCACGCATGCCACTCCGTCGCCCGTGATATCCCGGAGTTGCGCGTCTATTGCCGAGGTTCCCCTGGGTCTAGTGCACCTGGGATTTCATTTTGGAGGCGTTGTCATGCGTTTCGTGGAAGTGGCAGGCGTGAGTACAAGGCTCACCGCCTTCTTTAGCACATGTGCCTCACAGTGCAGAGCCTCTCACTCGGAGGCGTGCCAGCAGGGCTGCCGTGATTTGGCAGGCGGTGCGCGCCTACTTTCCAACTCCCCTGGGACTATCTAGTGCACGCGGGAATCCATTTTAGCCGCGTGGTGATGTGTTTCGTGGAAGTGGCAGGCGTGAGTACAAGGCTCACCCCTTACACCTTGCACAGCCTCCCACTCTCACGCATGCCACTCCGTCGCCTGTGATATCCCGGAGTTGCGCGTCTATTGCCGAGGTTCCCCTGTGTCTAGTGCACCTGGGATTTCATTATGGAGGCGTTGTCATGCGTTTCGTGGAAGTGGCAGGCGTGAGTACAAGGCTCACCGCCTTCTTTAGCACATGTGCCTCACAGTGCAGAGCCTCTCACTCGGAGGCGTGCCACCAGGGCTGCCGTGATTTGGCAGGCGGTGCGCGCCTACTCTCCAACTCCCCTGGGACTATCTAGTGCACGCGGGAATCCATTTTAGCCGCGTGGTGATGTGTTTCGTGGAAGTGGCAGGCGTGAGTACAAGGCTCACCCCTTCCTCTTGCACAGCCTCCCACTCTCACGCCTGCCACTCCGTCGCCCGTGATATCCCGGAGTTGCGCGTCTATTGCCGAGGTTCCCCTGGGTCTAGTGCACCTGGGATTTCATTATGGAGGCGTTGTCATGCGTTTCGTGGAAGTGGCAGGCGTGAGTACAAGGCTCACCGCCTTCTTTAGCACATGTGCCTCACAGTGCAGAGCCTCTCACTCGGAGGCGTGCCAGCAGGGCTGCCGTGATTTGGCAGGAGGTGCGCGCCTACTCTCCAACTCCCCTGGGACTATCTAGTGCACGCGGGAATCCATTTTAGCCGCGTGGTGATGTGTTTCGTGGAAGTGGCAGGCGTGAGTACAAGGCTCACCCCTTACACCTTGCACAGCCTCCCACTCTCACGCATGCCACTCCGTCGCCCGTGATATCCCGGAGTTGCGCGTCTATTGCCGAGGTTCCCCTGGGTCTAGTGCACCTGGGATTTCATTATGGAGGCGTTGTCATGCGTTTCGTGGAAGTGGCAGGCGTGAGTACAAGGCTCACCGCCTTCTTTAGCACATGTGCCTCACAGTGCAGAGCCTCTCACTCGGAGGCGTGCCAGCAGGGCTGCCGTGATTTGGCAGGCGGTGCGCGCCTACTTTCCAACTCCCCTGGGACTATCTAGTGCACGCGGGAATCCATTTTAGCCGCGTGGTGATGTGTTTCGTGGAAGTGGCAGGCGTGAGTACAAGGCTCACCCCTTCCTCTTGCACAGCCTCCCACTCTCACGCCTGCCACTCCGTCGCCCGTGATATCCCGGAGTTGCGCGTCTATTGCCGAGGTTCCCCTGGGTCTAGTGCACCTGGGATTTCATTTTGGAGGCGTTGTCATGCGTTTCGTGGAAGTGGCAGGCGTGAGTACAAGGCTCACCGCCTTCTTTAGCACATGTGCCTCATAGTGCAGAGCCTCTCACTCGGAGGCGTGCCAGCAGGGCTGCCGTGATTTGGCAGGAGGTGCGCGCCTACTTTCCAACTCCCCAGGGACTATCTAGTGCACGCGGGAATCCATTTTAGCCGCGTGGTGATGTGTTTCGTGGAAGTGGCAGGCGTGAGTACAAGGCTCACCCCTTACACCTTGCACAGCCTCCCACTCTCACGCATGCCACTCCGTCGCCCGTGATATCCCGGAGTTGCGCGTCTATTGCCGAGGTTCCCCTGGGTCTAGTGCACCTGGGATTTCATTATGGAGGCGTTGTCATGCGTTTCGTGGAAGTGGCAGGCGTGAGTACAAGGCTCACCGCCTTCTTTAGCACATGTGCCTCACAGTGCAGAGCCTCTCACTCGGAGGCGTGCCAGCAGGGCTGCCGTGATTTGGCAGGCGGTGCGCGCCTACTTTCCAACTCCCCTGGGACTATCTAGTGCACGCGGGAATCCATTTTAGCCGCGTGGTGATGTGTTTCGTGGAAGTGGCAGGCGTGAGTACAAGGCTCACCCCTTCCTCTTGCACAGCCTCCCACTCTCACACATGCCACTCCGTCGCCCGTGATATCCCGGAGTTGCGCGTCTATTGCCGAGGTTCCCCTGGGTCTAGTGCACCTGGGATTTCATTATGGAGGCGTTGTCATGCGTTTCGTGGAAGTGGCAGGCGTGAGTACAAGGCTCACCGCCTTCTTTAGCACATGTGCCTCACAGTGCAGAGCCTCTCACTCGGAGGCGTGCCACCAGGGCTGCCGTGATTTGGCAGGAGGTGCGCGCCTACTCTCCAACTCCCCTGGGACTATCTAGTGCACGCGGGAATCCATTTTAGCCGCGTGGTGATGTGTTTCGTGGAAGTGGCAGGCGTGAGTACAAGGCTCACCCCTTACACCTTGCACAGCCTCCCACTCTCACGCATGCCACTCCGTCGCCCGTGATATCCCGGAGTTGCGCGTCTATTGCCGAGGTTCCCCTGGGTCTAGTGCACCTGGGATTTCATTTTGGAGGCGTTGTCATGCGTTTCGTGGAAGTGGCAGGCGTGAGTACAAGGCTCACCGCCTTCTTTAGCACATGTGCCTCACAGTGCAGAGCCTCTCACTCGGAGGCGTGCCAGCAGGGCTGCCGTGATTTGGCAGGCGGTGCGCGCCTACTTTCCAATTCCCCTGGGACTATCTAGTGCACGCGGGAATCCATTTTAGCCGCGTGGTGATGTGTTTCGTGGAAGTGGCAGGCGTGAGTACAAGGCTCACCCCTTCCTCTTGCACAGCCTCCCACTCTCACGCATGCCACTCCGTCGCCCGTGATATCCCGGAGTTGCGCGTCTATTGCCGAGGTTCCCCTGGGTCTAGTGCACCTGGGATTTCATTTTGGAGGCGTTGTCATGCGTTTCGTGGAAGTGGCAGGCGTGAGTACAAGGCTCACCGCCTTCTTTAGCACATGTGCCTCATAGTGCAGAGCCTCTCACTCGGAGGCGTGCCAGCAGGGCTGCCGTGATTTGGCAGGAGGTGCGCGCCTACTCTCCAACTCCCCTGGGACTATCTAGTGCACGCGGGAATCCATTTTAGCCGCGTGGTGATGTGTTTCGTGGAAGTGGCAGGCGTGAGTACAAGGCTCACCCCTTACACCTTGCACAGCCTCCCACTCTCACGCATGCCACTCCGTCGCCCGTGATATCCCGGAGTTGCGCGTCTATTGCCGAGGTTCCCCTGGGTCTAGTGCACCTGGGATTTCATTATGGAGGCGTTGTCATGCGTTTCGTGGAAGTGGCAGGCGTGAGTACAAGGCTCACCGCCTTCTTTAGCACATGTGCCTCACAGTGCAGAGCCTCTCACTCGGAGGCGTGCCAGCAGGGCTGCCGTGATTTGGCAGGCGGTGCGCGCCTACTTTCCAACTCCCCTGGGACTATCTAGTGCACGCGGGAATCCATTTTAGCCGCGTGGTGATGTGTTTCGTGGAAGTGGCAGGCGTGAGTACAAGGCTCACCCCTTCCTCTTGCACAGCCTCCCACTCTCACGCATGCCACTCCGTCGCCCGTGATATCCCGGAGTTGCGCGTCTATTGCCGAGGTTCCCCTGGGTCTAGTGCACCTGGGATTTCATTATGGAGGCGTTGTCATGCGTTTCGTGGAAGTGGCAGGCGTGAGTACAAGGCTCACCGCCTTCTTTAGCACATGTGCCTCACAGTGCAGAGCCTCTCACTCGGAGGCGTGCCAGCAGGGCTGCCGTGATTTGGCAGGAGGTGCGCGCCTACTCTCCAACTCCCCTGGGACTATCTAGTGCACGCGGGAATCCATTTTAGCCGCGTGGTGATGTGTTTCGTGGAAGTGGCAGGCGTGAGTACAAGGCTCACCCCTTACACCTTGCACAGCCTCCCACTCTCACGCATGCCACTCCGTCGCCCGTGATATCCCGGAGTTGCGCGTCTATTGCCGAGGTTCCCCTGGGTCTAGTGCACCTGGGATTTCATTTTGGAGGCGTTGTCATGCGTTTCGTGGAAGTGGCAGGCGTGAGTACAAGGCTCACCGCCTTCTTTAGCACATGTGCCTCACAGTGCAGAGCCTCTCACTCGGAGGCGTGCCAGCAGGGCTGCCGTGATTTGGCAGGCGGTGCGCGCCTACTTTCCAACTCCCCTGGGACTATCTAGTGCACGCGGGAATCCATTTTAGCCGCGTGGTGATGTGTTTCGTGGAAGTGGCAGGCGTGAGTACAAGGCTCACCCCTTACACCTTGCACAGCCTCCCACTCTCACGCATGCCACTCCGTCGCCTGTGATATCCCGGAGTTGCGCGTCTATTGCCGAGGTTCCCCTGTGTCTAGTGCACCTGGGATTTCATTATGGAGGCGTTGTCATGCGTTTCGTGGAAGTGGCAGGCGTGAGTACAAGGCTCACCGCCTTCTTTAGCACATGTGCCTCACAGTGCAGAGCCTCTCACTCGGAGGCGTGCCACCAGGGCTGCCGTGATTTGGCAGGCGGTGCGCGCCTACTCTCCAACTCCCCTGGGACTATCTAGTGCACGCGGGAATCCATTTTAGCCGCGTGGTGATGTGTTTCGTGGAAGTGGCAGGCGTGAGTACAAGGCTCACCCCTTCCTCTTGCACAGCCTCCCACTCTCACGCCTGCCACTCCGTCGCCCGTGATATCCCGGAGTTGCGCGTCTATTGCCGAGGTTCCCCTGGGTCTAGTGCACCTGGGATTTCATTATGGAGGCGTTGTCATGCGTTTCGTGGAAGTGGCAGGCGTGAGTACAAGGCTCACCGCCTTCTTTAGCACATGTGCCTCACAGTGCAGAGCCTCTCACTCGGAGGCGTGCCAGCAGGGCTGCCGTGATTTGGCAGGAGGTGCGCGCCTACTCTCCAACTCCCCTGGGACTATCTAGTGCACGCGGGAATCCATTTTAGCCGCGTGGTGATGTGTTTCGTGGAAGTGGCAGGCGTGAGTACAAGGCTCACCCCTTACACCTTGCACAGCCTCCCACTCTCACGCATGCCACTCCGTCGCCCGTGATATCCCGGAGTTGCGCGTCTATTGCCGAGGTTCCCCTGGGTCTAGTGCACCTGGGATTTCATTATGGAGGCGTTGTCATGCGTTTCGTGGAAGTGGCAGGCGTGAGTACAAGGCTCACCGCCTTCTTTAGCACATGTGCCTCACAGTGCAGAGCCTCTCACTCGGAGGCGTGCCAGCAGGGCTGCCGTGATTTGGCAGGCGGTGCGCGCCTACTTTCCAACTCCCCTGGGACTATCTAGTGCACGCGGGAATCCATTTTAGCCGCGTGGTGATGTGTTTCGTGGAAGTGGCAGGCGTGAGTACAAGGCTCACCCCTTCCTCTTGCACAGCCTCCCACTCTCACGCCTGCCACTCCGTCGCCCGTGATATCCCGGAGTTGCGCGTCTATTGCCGAGGTTCCCCTGGGTCTAGTGCACCTGGGATTTCATTTTGGAGGCGTTGTCATGCGTTTCGTGGAAGTGGCAGGCGTGAGTACAAGGCTCACCGCCTTCTTTAGCACATGTGCCTCATAGTGCAGAGCCTCTCACTCGGAGGCGTGCCAGCAGGGCTGCCGTGATTTGGCAGGAGGTGCGCGCCTACTTTCCAACTCCCCTGGGACTATCTAGTGCACGCGGGAATCCATTTTAGCCGCGTGGTGATGTGTTTCGTGGAAGTGGCAGGCGTGAGTACAAGGCTCACCCCTTACACCTTGCACAGCCTCCCACTCTCACGCATGCCACTCCGTCGCCCGTGATATCCCGGAGTTGCGCGTCTATTGCCGAGGTTCCCCTGGGTCTAGTGCACCTGGGATTTCATTATGGAGGCGTTGTCATGCGTTTCGTGGAAGTGGCAGGCGTGAGTACAAGGCTCACCGCCTTCTTTAGCACATGTGCCTCACAGTGCAGAGCCTCTCACTCGGAGGCGTGCCAGCAGGGCTGCCGTGATTTGGCAGGCGGTGCGCGCCTACTTTCCAACTCCCCTGGGACTATCTAGTGCACGCGGGAATCCATTTTAGCCGCGTGGTGATGTGTTTCGTGGAAGTGGCAGGCGTGAGTACAAGGCTCACCCCTTCCTCTTGCACAGCCTCCCACTCTCACGCATGCCACTCCGTCGCCCGTGATATCCCGGAGTTGCGCGTCTATTGCCGAGGTTCCCCTGGGTCTAGTGCACCTGGGATTTCATTATGGAGGCGTTGTCATGCGTTTCGTGGAAGTGGCAGGCGTGAGTACAAGGCTCACCGCCTTCTTTAGCACATGTGCCTCACAGTGCAGAGCCTCTCACTCGGAGGCGTGCCACCAGGGCTGCCGTGATTTGGCAGGAGGTGCGCGCCTACTCTCCAACTCCCCTGGGACTATCTAGTGCACGCGGGAATCCATTTTAGCCGCGTGGTGATGTGTTTCGTGGAAGTGGCAGGCGTGAGTACAAGGCTCACCCCTTACACCTTGCACAGCCTCCCACTCTCACGCATGCCACTCCGTCGCCCGTGATATCCCGGAGTTGCGCGTCTATTGCCGAGGTTCCCCTGGGTCTAGTGCACCTGGGATTTCATTTTGGAGGCGTTGTCATGCGTTTCGTGGAAGTGGCAGGCGTGAGTACAAGGCTCACCGCCTTCTTTAGCACATGTGCCTCACAGTGCAGAACCTCTCACTCGGAGGCGTGCCAGCAGGGCTGCCGTGATTTGGCAGGCGGTGCGCGCCTACTTTCCAACTCCCCTGGGACTATCTAGTGCACGCGGGAATCCATTTTAGCCGCGTGGTGATGTGTTTCGTGGAAGTGGCAGGCGTGAGTACAAGGCTCACCCCTTCCTCTTGCACAGCCTCCCACTCTCACGCATGCCACTCCGTCGCCCGTGATATCCCGGAGTTGCGCGTCTATTGCCGAGGTTCCCCTGGGTCTAGTGCACCTGGGATTTCATTTTGGAGGCGTTGTCATGCGTTTCGTGGAAGTGGCAGGCGTGAGTACAAGGCTCACCGCCTTCTTTAGCACATGTGCCTCATAGTGCAGAGCCTCTCACTCGGAGGCGTGCCAGCAGGGCTGCCGTGATTTGGCAGGAGGTGCGCGCCTACTCTCCAACTCCCCTGGGACTATCTAGTGCACGCGGGAATCCATTTTAGCCGCGTGGTGATGTGTTTCGTGGAAGTGGCAGGCGTGAGTACAAGGCTCACCCCTTACACCTTGCACAGCCTCCCACTCTCACGCATGCCACTCCGTCGCCCGTGATATCCCGGAGTTGCGCGTCTATTGCCGAGGTTCCCCTGGGTCTAGTGCACCTGGGATTTCATTATGGAGGCGTTGTCATGCGTTTCGTGGAAGTGGCAGGCGTGAGTACAAGGCTCACCGCCTTCTTTAGCACATGTGCCTCACAGTGCAGAGCCTCTCACTCGGAGGCGTGCCAGCAGGGCTGCCGTGATTTGGCAGGCGGTGCGCGCCTACTTTCCAACTCCCCTGGGACTATCTAGTGCACGCGGGAATCCATTTTAGCCGCGTGGTGATGTGTTTCGTGGAAGTGGCAGGCGTGAGTACAAGGCTCACCCCTTCCTCTTGCACAGCCTCCCACTCTCACGCATGCCACTCCGTCGCCCGTGATATCCCGGAGTTGCGCGTCTATTGCCGAGGTTCCCCTGGGTCTAGTGCACCTGGGATTTCATTATGGAGGCGTTGTCATGCGTTTCGTGGAAGTGGCAGGCGTGAGTACAAGGCTCACCGCCTTCTTTAGCACATGTGCCTCACAGTGCAGAGCCTCTCACTCGGAGGCGTGCCAGCAGGGCTGCCGTGATTTGGCAGGAGGTGCGCGCCTACTCTCCAACTCCCCTGGGACTATCTAGTGCACGCGGGAATCCATTTTAGCCGCGTGGTGATGTGTTTCGTGGAAGTGGCAGGCGTGAGTACAAGGCTCACCCCTTACACCTTGCACAGCCTCCCACTCTCACGCATGCCACTCCGTCGCCCGTGATATCCTGGAGTTGCGCGTCTATTGCCGAGGTTCCCCTGGGTCTAGTGCACCTGGGATTTCATTTTGGAGGCGTTGTCATGCGTTTCGTGGAAGTGGCAGGCGTGAGTACAAGGCTCACCGCCTTCTTTAGCACATGTGCCTCACAGTGCAGAGCCTCTCACTCGGAGGCGTGCCAGCAGGGCTGCCGTGATTTGGCAGGCGGTGCGCGCCTACTTTCCAACTCCCCTGGGACTATCTAGTGCACGCGGGAATCCATTTTAGCCGCGTGGTGATGTGTTTCGTGGAAGTGGCAGGCGTGAGTACAAGGCTCACCCCTTACACCTTGCACAGCCTCCCACTCTCACGCATGCCACTCCGTCGCCTGTGATATCCCGGAGTTGCGCGTCTATTGCCGAGGTTCCCCTGTGTCTAGTGCACCTGGGATTTCATTATGGAGGCGTTGTCATGCGTTTCGTGGAAGTGGCAGGCGTGAGTACAAGGCTCACCGCCTTCTTTAGCACATGTGCCTCACAGTGCAGAGCCTCTCACTCGGAGGCGTGCCACCAGGGCTGCCGTGATTTGGCAGGCGGTGCGCGCCTACTCTCCAACTCCCCTGGGACTATCTAGTGCACGCGGGAATCCATTTTAGCCGCGTGGTGATGTGTTTCGTGGAAGTGGCAGGCGTGAGTACAAGGCTCACCCCTTCCTCTTGCACAGCCTCCCACTCTCACGCCTGCCACTCCGTCGCCCGTGATATCCCGGAGTTGCGCGTCTATTGCCGAGGTTCCCCTGGGTCTAGTGCACCTGGGATTTCATTATGGAGGCGTTGTCATGCGTTTCGTGGAAGTGGCAGGCGTGAGTACAAGGCTCACCGCCTTCTTTAGCACATGTGCCTCACAGTGCAGAGCCTCTCACTCGGAGGCGTGCCAGCAGGGCTGCCGTGATTTGGCAGGAGGTGCGCGCCTACTCTCCAACTCCCCTGGGACTATCTAGTGCACGCGGGAATCCATTTTAGCCGCGTGGTGATGTGTTTCGTGGAAGTGGCAGGCGTGAGTACAAGGCTCACCCCTTACACCTTGCACAGCCTCCCACTCTCACGCATGCCACTCCGTCGCCCGTGATATCCCGGAGTTGCGCGTCTATTGCCGAGGTTCCCCTGTGTCTAGTGCACCTGGGATTTCATTATGGAGGCGTTGTCATGCGTTTCGTGGAAGTGGCAGGCGTGAGTACAAGGCTCACCGCCTTCTTTAGCACATGTGCCTCACAGTGCAGAGCCTCTCACTCGGAGGCGTGCCAGCAGGGCTGCCGTGATTTGGCAGGCGGTGCGCGCCTACTTTCCAACTCCCCTGGGACTATCTAGTGCACGCGGGAATCCATTTTAGCCGCGTGGTGATGTGTTTCGTGGAAGTGGCAGGCGTGAGTACAAGGCTCACCCCTTCCTCTTGCACAGCCTCCCACTCTCACGCCTGCCACTCCGTCGCCCGTGATATCCCGGAGTTGCGCGTCTATTGCCGAGGTTCCCCTGGGTCTAGTGCACCTGGGATTTCATTTTGGAGGCGTTGTCATGCGTTTCGTGGAAGTGGCAGGCGTGAGTACAAGGCTCACCGCCTTCTTTAGCACATGTGCCTCATAGTGCAGAGCCTCTCACTCGGAGGCGTGCCAGCAGGGCTGCCGTGATTTGGCAGGAGGTGCGCGCCTACTTTCCAACTCCCCTGGGACTATCTAGTGCACGCGGGAATCCATTTTAGCCGCGTGGTGATGTGTTTCGTGGAAGTGGCAGGCGTGAGTACAAGGCTCACCCCTTACACCTTGCACAGCCTCCCACTCTCACGCATGCCACTCCGTCGCCCGTGATATCCCGGAGTTGCGCGTCTATTGCCGAGGTTCCCCTGGGTCTAGTGCACCTGGGATTTCATTATGGAGGCGTTGTCATGCGTTTCGTGGAAGTGGCAGGCGTGAGTACAAGGCTCACCGCCTTCTTTAGCACATGTGCCTCACAGTGCAGAGCCTCTCACTCGGAGGCGTGCCAGCAGGGCTGCCGTGATTTGGCAGGCGGTGCGCGCCTACTTTCCAACTCCCCTGGGACTATCTAGTGCACGCGGGAATCCATTTTAGCCGCGTGGTGATGTGTTTCGTGGAAGTGGCAGGCGTGAGTACAAGGCTCACCCCTTCCTCTTGCACAGCCTCCCACTCTCACGCATGCCACTCCGTCGCCCGTGATATCCCGGAGTTGCGCGTCTATTGCCGAGGTTCCCCTGGGTCTAGTGCACCTGGGATTTCATTATGGAGGCGTTGTCATGCGTTTCGTGGAAGTGGCAGGCGTGAGTACAAGGCTCACCGCCTTCTTTAGCACATGTGCCTCACAGTGCAGAGCCTCTCACTCGGAGGCGTGCCACCAGGGCTGCCGTGATTTGGCAGGAGGTGCGCGCCTACTCTCCAACTCCCCTGGGACTATCTAGTGCACGCGGGAATCCATTTTAGCCGCGTGGTGATGTGTTTCGTGGAAGTGGCAGGCGTGAGTACAAGGCTCACCCCTTACACCTTGCACAGCCTCCCACTCTCACGCATGCCACTCCGTCGCCCGTGATATCCCGGAGTTGCGCGTCTATTGCCGAGGTTCCCCTGGGTCTAGTGCACCTGGGATTTCATTTTGGAGGCGTTGTCATGCGTTTCGTGGAAGTGGCAGGCGTGAGTACAAGGCTCACCGCCTTCTTTAGCACATGTGCCTCACAGTGCAGAGCCTCTCACTCGGAGGCGTGCCAGCAGGGCTGCCGTGATTTGGCAGGCGGTGCGCGCCTACTTTCCAACTCCCCTGGGACTATCTAGTGCACGCGGGAATCCATTTTAGCCGCGTGGCGATGTGTTTCGTGGAAGTGGCAGGCGTGAGTACAAGGCTCACCCCTTCCTCTTGCACAGCCTCCCACTCTCACGCATGCCACTCCGTCGCCCGTGATATCCCGGAGTTGCGCGTCTATTGCCGAGGTTCCCCTGGGTCTAGTGCACCTGGGATTTCATTTTGGAGGCGTTGTCATGCGTTTCGTGGAAGTGGCAGGCGTGAGTACAAGGCTCACCGCCTTCTTTAGCACATGTGCCTCATAGTGCAGAGCCTCTCACTCGGAGGCGTGCCAGCAGGGCTGCCGTGATTTGGCAGGAGGTGCGCGCCTACTCTCCAACTCCCCTGGGACTATCTAGTGCACGCGGGAATCCATTTTAGCCGCGTGGTGATGTGTTTCGTGGAAGTGGCAGGCGTGAGTACAAGGCTCACCCCTTACACCTTGCACAGCCTCCCACTCTCACGCATGCCACTCCGTCGCCCGTGATATCCCGGAGTTGCGCGTCTATTGCCGAGGTTCCCCTGGGTCTAGTGCACCTGGGATTTCATTATGGAGGCGTTGTCATGCGTTTCGTGGAAGTGGCAGGCGTGAGTACAAGGCTCACCGCCTTCTTTAGCACATGTGCCTCACAGTGCAGAGCCTCTCACTCGGAGGCGTGCCAGCAGGGCTGCCGTGATTTGGCAGGCGGTGCGCGCCTACTTTCCAACTCCCCTGGGACTATCTAGTGCACGCGGGAATCCATTTTAGCCGCGTGGTGATGTGTTTCGTGGAAGTGGCAGGCGTGAGTACAAGGCTCACCCCTTCCTCTTGCACAGCCTCCCACTCTCACGCATGCCACTCCGTCGCCCGTGATATCCCGGAGTTGCGCGTCTATTGCCGAGGTTCCCCTGGGTCTAGTGCACCTGGGATTTCATTATGGAGGCGTTGTCATGCGTTTCGTGGAAGTGGCAGGCGTGAGTACAAGGCTCACCGCCTTCTTTAGCACATGTGCCTCACAGTGCAGAGCCTCTCACTCGGAGGCGTGCCAGCAGGGCTGCCGTGATTTGGCAGGAGGTGCGCGCCTACTCTCCAACTCCCCTGGGACTATCTAGTGCACGCGGGAATCCATTTTAGCCGCGTGGTGATGTGTTTCGTGGAAGTGGCAGGCGTGAGTACAAGGCTCACCCCTTACACCTTGCACAGCCTCCCACTCTCACGCATGCCACTCCGTCGCCCGTGATATCCCGGAGTTGCGCGTCTATTGCCGAGGTTCCCCTGGGTCTAGTGCACCTGGGATTTCATTTTGGAGGCGTTGTCATGCGTTTCGTGGAAGTGGCAGGCGTGAGTACAAGGCTCACCGCCTTCTTTAGCACATGTGCCTCACAGTGCAGAGCCTCTCACTCGGAGGCGTGCCAGCAGGGCTGCCGTGATTTGGCAGGCGGTGCGCGCCTACTTTCCAACTCCCCTGGGACTATCTAGTGCACGCGGGAATCCATTTTAGCCGCGTGGTGATGTGTTTCGTGGAAGTGGCAGGCGTGAGTACAAGGCTCACCCCTTACACCTTGCACAGCCTCCCACTCTCACGCATGCCACTCCGTCGCCTGTGATATCCCGGAGTTGCGCGTCTATTGCCGAGGTTCCCCTGTGTCTAGTGCACCTGGGATTTCATTATGGAGGCGTTGTCATGCGTTTCGTGGAAGTGGCAGGCGTGAGTACAAGGCTCACCGCCTTCTTTAGCACATGTGCCTCACAGTGCAGAGCCTCTCACTCGGAGGCGTGCCACCAGGGCTGCCGTGATTTGGCAGGCGGTGCGCGCCTACTCTCCAACTCCCCTGGGACTATCTAGTGCACGCGGGAATCCATTTTAGCCGCGTGGTGATGTGTTTCGTGGAAGTGGCAGGCGTGAGTACAAGGCTCACCCCTTCCTCTTGCACAGCCTCCCACTCTCACGCCTGCCACTCCGTCGCCCGTGATATCCCGGAGTTGCGCGTCTATTGCCGAGGTTCCCCTGGGTCTAGTGCACCTGGGATTTCATTATGGAGGCGTTGTCATGCGTTTCGTGGAAGTGGCAGGCGTGAGTACAAGGCTCACCGCCTTCTTTAGCACATGTGCCTCACAGTGCAGAGCCTCTCACTCGGAGGCGTGCCAGCAGGGCTGCCGTGATTTGGCAGGAGGTGCGCGCCTACTCTCCAACTCCCCTGGGACTATCTAGTGCACGCGGGAATCCATTTTAGCCGCGTGGTGATGTGTTTCGTGGAAGTGGCAGGCGTGAGTACAAGGCTCACCCCTTACACCTTGCACAGCCTCCCACTCTCACGCATGCCACTCCGTCGCCCGTGATATCCCGGAGTTGCGCGTCTATTGCCGAGGTTCCCCTGGGTCTAGTGCACCTGGGATTTCATTATGGAGGCGTTGTCAAGCGTTTCGTGGAAGTGGCAGGCGTGAGTACAAGGCTCACCGCCTTCTTTAGCACATGTGCCTCACAGTGCAGAGCCTCTCACTCGGAGGCGTGCCAGCAGGGCTGCCGTGATTTGGCAGGCGGTGCGCGCCTACTTTCCAACTCCCCTGGGACTATCTAGTGCACGCGGGAATCCATTTTAGCCGCGTGGTGATGTGTTTCGTGGAAGTGGCAGGCGTGAGTACAAGGCTCACCCCTTCCTCTTGCACAGCCTCCCACTCTCACGCCTGCCACTCCGTCGCCCGTGATATCCCGGAGTTGCGCGTCTATTGCCGAGGTTCCCCTGGGTCTAGTGCACCTGGGATTTCATTTTGGAGGCGTTGTCATGCGTTTCGTGGAAGTGGCAGGCGTGAGTACAAGGCTCACCGCCTTCTTTAGCACATGTGCCTCACAGTGCAGAGCCTCTCACTCGGAGGCGTGCCAGCAGGGCTGCCGTGATTTGGCAGGCGGTGCGCGCCTACTTTCCAACTCCCCTGGGACTATCTAGTGCACGCGGGAATCCATTTTAGCCGCGTGGTGATGTGTTTCGTGGAAGTGGCAGGCGTGAGTACAAGGCTCACCCCTTCCTCTTGCACAGCCTCCCACTCTCACGCATGCCACTCCGTCGCCCGTGATATCCCGGAGTTGCGCGTCTATTGCCGAGGTTCCCCTGGGTCTAGTGCACCTGGGATTTCATTATGGAGGCGTTGTCATGCGTTTCGTGGAAGTGGCAGGCGTGAGTACAAGGCTCACCGCCTTCTTTAGCACATGTGCCTCACAGTGCAGAGCCTCTCACTCGGAGGCGTGCCAGCAGGGCTGCCGTGATTTGGCAGGAGGTGCGCGCCTACTCTCCAACTCCCCTGGGACTATCTAGTGCACGCGGGAATCCATTTTAGCCGCGTGGTGATGTGTTTCGTGGAAGTGGCAGGCGTGAGTACAAGGCTCACCCCTTACACCTTGCACAGCCTCCCACTCTCACGCATGCCACTCCGTCGCCCGTGATATCCCGGAGTTGCGCGTCTATTGCCGAGGTTCCCCTGGGTCTAGTGCACCTGGGATTTCATTTTGGAGGCGTTGTCATGCGTTTCGTGGAAGTGGCAGGCGTGAGTACAAGGCTCACCGCCTTCTTTAGCACATGTGCCTCACAGTGCAGAGCCTCTCACTCGGAGGCGTGCCAGCAGGGCTGCCGTGATTTGGCAGGCGGTGCGCGCCTACTTTCCAACTCCCCTGGGACTATCTAGTGCACGCGGGAATCCATTTTAGCCGCGTGGTGATGTGTTTCGTGGAAGTGGCAGGCGTGAGTACAAGGCTCACCCCTTACACCTTGCACAGCCTCCCACTCTCACGCATGCCACTCCGTCGCCTGTGATATCCCGGAGTTGCGCGTCTATTGCCGAGGTTCCCCTGTGTCTAGTGCACCTGGGATTTCATTATGGAGGCGTTGTCATGCGTTTCGTGGAAGTGGCAGGCGTGAGTACAAGGCTCACCGCCTTCTTTAGCACATGTGCCTCACAGTGCAGAGCCTCTCACTCGGAGGCGTGCCACCAGGGCTGCCGTGATTTGGCAGGCGGTGCGCGCCTACTCTCCAACTCCCCTGGGACTATCTAGTGCACGCGGGAATCCATTTTAGCCGCGTGGTGATGTGTTTCGTGGAAGTGGCAGGCGTGAGTACAAGGCTCACCCCTTCCTCTTGCACAGCCTCCCACTCTCACGCCTGCCACTCCGTCGCCCGTGATATCCCGGAGTTGCGCGTCTATTGCCGAGGTTCCCCTGGGTCTAGTGCACCTGGGATTTCATTATGGAGGCGTTGTCATGCGTTTCGTGGAAGTGGCAGGCGTGAGTACAAGGCTCACCGCCTTCTTTAGCACATGTGCCTCACAGTGCAGAGCCTCTCACTCGGAGGCGTGCCAGCAGGGCTGCCGTGATTTGGCAGGAGGTGCGCGCCTACTCTCCAACTCCCCTGGGACTATCTAGTGCACGCGGGAATCCATTTTAGCCGCGTGGTGATGTGTTTCGTGGAAGTGGCAGGCGTGAGTACAAGGCTCACCCCTTACACCTTGCACAGCCTCCCACTCTCACGCATGCCACTCCGTCGCCCGTGATATCCCGGAGTTGCGCGTCTATTGCCGAGGTTCCCCTGGGTCTAGTGCACCTGGGATTTCATTATGGAGGCGTTGTCATGCGTTTCGTGGAAGTGGCAGGCGTGAGTACAAGGCTCACCGCCTTCTTTAGCACATGTGCCTCACAGTGCAGAGCCTCTCACTCGGAGGCGTGCCAGCAGGGCTGCCGTGATTTGGCAGGCGGTGCGCGCCTACTTTCCAACTCCCCTGGGACTATCTAGTGCACGCGGGAATCCATTTTAGCCGCGTGGTGATGTGTTTCGTGGAAGTGGCAGGCGTGAGTACAAGGCTCACCCCTTCCTCTTGCACAGCCTCCCACTCTCACGCCTGCCACTCCGTCGCCCGTGATATCCCGGAGTTGCGCGTCTATTGCCGAGGTTCCCCTGGGTCTAGTGCACCTGGGATTTCATTTTGGAGGCGTTGTCATGCGTTTCGTGGAAGTGGCAGGCGTGAGTACAAGGCTCACCGCCTTCTTTAGCACATGTGCCTCATAGTGCAGAGCCTCTCACTCGGAGGCGTGCCAGCAGGGCTGCCGTGATTTGGCAGGAGGTGCGCGCCTACTTTCCAACTCCCCTGGGACTATCTAGTGCACGCGGGAATCCATTTTAGCCGCGTGGTGATGTGTTTCGTGGAAGTGGCAGGCGTGAGTACAAGGCTCACCCCTTACACCTTGCACAGCCTCCCACTCTCACGCATGCCACTCCGTCGCCCGTGATATCCCGGAGTTGCGCGTCTATTGCCGAGGTTCCCCTGGGTCTAGTGCACCTGGGATTTCATTATGGAGGCGTTGTCATGCGTTTCGTGGAAGTGGCAGGCGTGAGTACAAGGCTCACCGCCTTCTTTAGCACATGTGCCTCACAGTGCAGAGCCTCTCACTCGGAGGCGTGCCAGCAGGGCTGCCGTGATTTGGCAGGCGGTGCGCGCCTACTTTCCAACTCCCCTGGGACTATCTAGTGCACGCGGGAATCCATTTTAGCCGCGTGGTGATGTGTTTCGTGGAAGTGGCAGGCGTGAGTACAAGGCTCACCCCTTCCTCTTGCACAGCCTCCCACTCTCACGCATGCCACTCCGTCGCCCGTGATATCCCGGAGTTGCGCGTCTATTGCCGAGGTTCCCCTGGGTCTAGTGCACCTGGGATTTCATTATGGAGGCGTTGTCATGCGTTTCGTGGAAGTGGCAGGCGTGAGTACAAGGCTCACCGCCTTCTTTAGCACATGTGCCTCACAGTGCAGAGCCTCTCACTCGGAGGCGTGCCAGCAGGGCTGCCGTGATTTGGCAGGAGGTGCGCGCCTACTCTCCAACTCCCCTGGGACTATCTAGTGCACGCGGGAATCCATTTTAGCCGCGTGGTGATGTGTTTCGTGGAAGTGGCAGGCGTGAGTACAAGGCTCACCCCTTACACCTTGCACAGCCTCCCACTCTCACGCATGCCACTCCGTCGCCCGTGATATCCCGGAGTTGCGCGTCTATTGCCGAGGTTCCCCTGGGTCTAGTGCACCTGGGATTTCATTTTGGAGGCGTTGTCATGCGTTTCGTGGAAGTGGCAGGCGTGAGTACAAGGCTCACCGCCTTCTTTAGCACATGTGCCTCACAGTGCAGAGCCTCTCACTCGGAGGCGTGCCAGCAGGGCTGCCGTGATTTGGCAGGCGGTGCGCGCCTACTTTCCAACTCCCCTGGGACTATCTAGTGCACGCGGGAATCCATTTTAGCCGCGTGGTGATGTGTTTCGTGGAAGTGGCAGGCGTGAGTACAAGGCTCACCCCTTACACCTTGCACAGCCTCCCACTCTCACGCATGCCACTCCGTCGCCTGTGATATCCCGGAGTTGCGCGTCTATTGCCGAGGTTCCCCTGTGTCTAGTGCACCTGGGATTTCATTATGGAGGCGTTGTCATGCGTTTCGTGGAAGTGGCAGGCGTGAGTACAAGGCTCACCGCCTTCTTTAGCACATGTGCCTCACAGTGCAGAGCCTCTCACTCGGAGGCGTGCCACCAGGGCTGCCGTGATTTGGCAGGCGGTGCGCGCCTACTCTCCAACTCCCCTGGGACTATCTAGTGCACGCGGGAATCCATTTTAGCCGCGTGGTGATGTGTTTCGTGGAAGTGGCAGGCGTGAGTACAAGGCTCACCCCTTCCTCTTGCACAGCCTCCCACTCTCACGCCTGCCACTCCGTCGCCCGTGATATCCCGGAGTTGCGCGTCTATTGCCGAGGTTCCCCTGGGTCTAGTGCACCTGGGATTTCATTATGGAGGCGTTGTCATGCGTTTCGTGGAAGTGGCAGGCGTGAGTACAAGGCTCACCGCCTTCTTTAGCACATGTGCCTCACAGTGCAGAGCCTCTCACTCGGAGGCGTGCCAGCAGGGCTGCCGTGATTTGGCAGGAGGTGCGCGCCTACTCTCCAACTCCCCTGGGACTATCTAGTGCACGCGGGAATCCATTTTAGCCGCGTGGTGATGTGTTTCGTGGAAGTGGCAGGCGTGAGTACAAGGCTCACCCCTTACACCTTGCACAGCCTCCCACTCTCACGCATGCCACTCCGTCGCCCGTGATATCCCGGAGTTGCGCGTCTATTGCCGAGGTTCCCCTGGGTCTAGTGCACCTGGGATTTCATTATGGAGGCGTTGTCATGCGTTTCGTGGAAGTGGCAGGCGTGAGTACAAGGCTCACCGCCTTCTTTAGCACATGTGCCTCACAGTGCAGAGCCTCTCACTCGGAGGCGTGCCAGCAGGGCTGCCGTGATTTGGCAGGCGGTGCGCGCCTACTTTCCAACTCCCCTGGGACTATCTAGTGCACGCGGGAATCCATTTTAGCCGCGTGGTGATGTGTTTCGTGGAAGTGGCAGGCGTGAGTACAAGGCTCACCCCTTCCTCTTGCACAGCCTCCCACTCTCACGCCTGCCACTCCGTCGCCCGTGATATCCCGGAGTTGCGCGTCTATTGCCGAGGTTCCCCTGGGTCTAGTGCACCTGGGATTTCATTTTGGAGGCGTTGTCATGCGTTTCGTGGAAGTGGCAGGCGTGAGTACAAGGCTCACCGCCTTCTTTAGCACATGTGCCTCATAGTGCAGAGCCTCTCACTCGGAGGCGTGCCAGCAGGGCTGCCGTGATTTGGCAGGAGGTGCGCGCCTACTTTCCAACTCCCCTGGGACTATCTAGTGCACGCGGGAATCCATTTTAGCCGCGTGGTGATGTGTTTCGTGGAAGTGGCAGGCGTGAGTACAAGGCTCACCCCTTACACCTTGCACAGCCTCCCACTCTCACGCATGCCACTCCGTCGCCCGTGATATCCCGGAGTTGCGCGTCTATTGCCGAGGTTCCCCTGGGTCTAGTGCACCTGGGATTTCATTATGGAGGCGTTGTCATGCGTTTCGTGGAAGTGGCAGGCGTGAGTACAAGGCTCACCGCCTTCTTTAGCACATGTGCCTCACAGTGCAGAGCCTCTCACTCGGAGGCGTGCCACCAGGGCTGCCGTGATTTGGCAGGAGGTGCGCGCCTACTCTCCAACTCCCCTGGGACTATCTAGTGCACGCGGGAATCCATTTTAGCCGCGTGGTGATGTGTTTCGTGGAAGTGGCAGGCGTGAGTACAAGGCTCACCCCTTACACCTTGCACAGCCTCCCACTCTCACGCATGCCACTCCGTCGCCCGTGATATCCCGGAGTTGCGCGTCTATTGCCGAGGTTCCCCTGGGTCTAGTGCACCTGGGATTTCATTTTGGAGGCGTTGTCATGCGTTTCGTGGAAGTGGAAGGCGTGAGTACAAGGCTCACCGCCTTCTTTAGCACATGTGCCTCACAGTGCAGAGCCTCTCACTCGGAGGCGTGCCAGCAGGGCTGCCGTGATTTGGCAGGCGGTGCGCGCCTACTTTCCAACTCCCCTGGGACTATCTAGTGCACGCGGGAATCCATTTTAGCCGCGTGGTGATGTGTTTCGTGGAAGTGGCAGGCGTGAGTACAAGGCTCACCCCTTCCTCTTGCACAGCCTCCCACTCTCACGCATGCCACTCCGTCGCCCGTGATATCCCGGAGTTGCGCGTCTATTGCCGAGGTTCCCCTGGGTCTAGTGCACCTGGGATTTCATTTTGGAGGCGTTGTCATGCGTTTCGTGGAAGTGGCAGGCGTGAGTACAAGGCTCACCGCCTTCTTTAGCACATGTGCCTCATAGTGCAGAGCCTCTCACTCGGAGGCGTGCCAGCAGGGCTGCCGTGATTTGGCAGGAGGTGCGCGCCTACTCTCCAACTCCCCTGGGACTATCTAGTGCACGCGGGAATCCATTTTAGCCGCGTGGTGATGTGTTTCGTGGAAGTGGCAGGCGTGAGTACAAGGCTCACCCCTTACACCTTGCACAGCCTCCCACTCTCACGCATGCCACTCCGTCGCCCGTGATATCCCGGAGTTGCGCGTCTATTGCCGAGGTTCCCCTGGGTCTAGTGCACCTGGGATTTCATTATGGAGGCGTTGTCATGCGTTTCGTGGAAGTGGCAGGCGTGAGTACAAGGCTCACCGCCTTCTTTAGCACATGTGCCTCACAGTGCAGAGCCTCTCACTCGGAGGCGTGCCAGCAGGGCTGCCGTGATTTGGCAGGCGGTGCGCGCCTACTTTCCAACTCCCCTGGGACTATCTAGTGCACGCGGGAATCCATTTTAGCCGCGTGGTGATGTGTTTCGTGGAAGTGGCAGGCGTGAGTACAAGGCTCACCCCTTCCTCTTGCACAGCCTCCCACTCTCACGCATGCCACTCCGTCGCCCGTGATATCCCGGAGTTGCGCGTCTATTGCCGAGGTTCCCCTGGGTCTAGTGCACCTGGGATTTCATTATGGAGGCGTTGTCATGCGTTTCGTGGAAGTGGCAGGCGTGAGTACAAGGCTCACCGCCTTCTTTAGCACATGTGCCTCACAGTGCAGAGCCTCTCACTCGGAGGCGTGCCAGCAGGGCTGCCGTGATTTGGCAGGAGGTGCGCGCCTACTCTCCAACTCCCCTGGGACTATCTAGTGCACGCGGGAATCCATTTTAGCCGCGTGGTGATGTGTTTCGTGGAAGTGGCAGGCGTGAGTACAAGGCTCACCCCTTACACCTTGCACAGCCTCCCACTCTCACGCATGCCACTCCGTCGCCCGTGATATCCCGGAGTTGCGCGTCTATTGCCGAGGTTCCCCTGGGTCTAGTGCACCTGGGATTTCATTTTGGAGGCGTTGTCATGCGTTTCGTGGAAGTGGCAGGCGTGAGTACAAGGCTCACCGCCTTCTTTAGCACATGTGCCTCACAGTGCAGAGCCTCTCACTCGGAGGCGTGCCAGCAGGGCTGCCGTGATTTGGCAGGCGGTGCGCGCCTACTTTCCAACTCCCCTGGGACTATCTAGTGCACGCGGGAATCCATTTTAGCCGCGTGGTGATGTGTTTCGTGGAAGTGGCAGGCGTGAGTACAAGGCTCACCCCTTACACCTTGCACAGCCTCCCACTCTCACGCATGCCACTCCGTCGCCTGTGATATCCCGGAGTTGCGCGTCTATTGCCGAGGTTCCCCTGTGTCTAGTGCACCTGGGATTTCATTATGGAGGCGTTGTCATGCGTTTCGTGGAAGTGGCAGGCGTGAGTACAAGGCTCACCGCCTTCTTTAGCACATGTGCCTCACAGTGCAGAGCCTCTCACTCGGAGGCGTGCCACCAGGGCTGCCGTGATTTGGCAGGCGGTGCGCGCCTACTCTCCAACTCCCCTGGGACTATCTAGTGCACGCGGGAATCCATTTTAGCCGCGTGGTGATGTGTTTCGTGGAAGTGGCAGGCGTGAGTACAAGGCTCACCCCTTCCTCTTGCACAGCCTCCCACTCTCACGCCTGCCACTCCGTCGCCCGTGATATCCCGGAGTTGCGCGTCTATTGCCGAGGTTCCCCTGGGTCTAGTGCACCTGGGATTTCATTATGGAGGCGTTGTCATGCGTTTCGTGGAAGTGGCAGGCGTGAGTACAAGGCTCACCGCCTTCTTTAGCACATGTGCCTCACAGTGCAGAGCCTCTCACTCGGAGGCGTGCCAGCAGGGCTGCCGTGATTTGGCAGGAGGTGCGCGCCTACTCTCCAACTCCCCTGGGACTATCTAGTGCACGCGGGAATCCATTTTAGCCGCGTGGTGATGTGTTTCGTGGAAGTGGCAGGCGTGAGTACAAGGCTCACCCCTTACACCTTGCACAGCCTCCCACTCTCACGCATGCCACTCCGTCGCCCGTGATATCCCGGAGTTGCGCGTCTATTGCCGAGGTTCCCCTGGGTCTAGTGCACCTGGGATTTCATTATGGAGGCGTTGTCATGCGTTTCGTGGAAGTGGCAGGCGTGAGTACAAGGCTCACCGCCTTCTTTAGCACATGTGCCTCACAGTGCAGAGCCTCTCACTCGGAGGCGTGCCAGCAGGGCTGCCGTGATTTGGCAGGCGGTGCGCGCCTACTTTCCAACTCCCCTGGGACTATCTAGTGCACGCGGGAATCCATTTTAGCCGCGTGGTGATGTGTTTCGTGGAAGTGGCAGGCGTGAGTACAAGGCTCACCCCTTCCTCTTGCACAGCCTCCCACTCTCACGCCTGCCACTCCGTCGCCCGTGATATCCCGGAGTTGCGCGTCTATTGCCGAGGTTCCCCTGGGTCTAGTGCACCTGGGATTTCATTTTGGAGGCGTTGTCATGCGTTTCGTGGAAGTGGCAGGCGTGAGTACAAGGCTCACCGCCTTCTTTAGCACATGTGCCTCATAGTGCAGAGCCTCTCACTCGGAGGCGTGCCAGCAGGGCTGCCGTGATTTGGCAGGAGGTGCGCGCCTACTTTCCAACTCCCCTGGGACTATCTAGTGCACGCGGGAATCCATTTTAGCCGCGTGGTGATGTGTTTCGTGGAAGTGGCAGGCGTGAGTACAAGGCTCACCCCTTACACCTTGCACAGCCTCCCACTCTCACGCATGCCACTCCGTCGCCCGTGATATCCCGGAGTTGCGCGTCTATTGCCGAGGTTCCCCTGGGTCTAGTGCACCTGGGATTTCATTATGGAGGCGTTGTCATGCGTTTCGTGGAAGTGGCAGGCGTGAGTACAAGGCTCACCGCCTTCTTTAGCACATGTGCCTCACAGTGCAGAGCCTCTCACTCGGAGGCGTGCCAGCAGGGCTGCCGTGATTTGGCAGGCGGTGCGCGCCTACTTTCCAACTCCCCTGGGACTATCTAGTGCACGCGGGAATCCATTTTAGCCGCGTGGTGATGTGTTTCGTGGAAGTGGCAGGCGTGAGTACAAGGCTCACCCCTTCCTCTTGCACAGCCTCCCACTCTCACGCATGCCACTCCGTCGCCCGTGATATCCCGGAGTTGCGCGTCTATTGCCGAGGTTCCCCTGGGTCTAGTGCACCTGGGATTTCATTATGGAGGCGTTGTCATGCGTTTCGTGGAAGTGGCAGGCGTGAGTACAAGGCTCACCGCCTTCTTTAGCACATGTGCCTCACAGTGCAGAGCCTCTCACTCGGAGGCGTGCCACCAGGGCTGCCGTGATTTGGCAGGAGGTGCGCGCCTACTCTCCAACTCCCCTGGGACTATCTAGTGCACGCGGGAATCCATTTTAGCCGCGTGGTGATGTGTTTCGTGGAAGTGGCAGGCGTGAGTACAAGGCTCACCCCTTACACCTTGCACAGCCTCCCACTCTCACGCATGCCACTCCGTCGCCCGTGATATCCCGGAGTTGCGCGTCTATTGCCGAGGTTCCCCTGGGTCTAGTGCACCTGGGATTTCATTTTGGAGGCGTTGTCATGCGTTTCGTGGAAGTGGCAGGCGTGAGTACAAGGCTCACCGCCTTCTTTAGCACATGTGCCTCACAGTGCAGAGCCTCTCACTCGGAGGCGTGCCAGCAGGGCTGCCGTGATTTGGCAGGCGGTGCGCGCCTACTTTCCAACTCCCCTGGGACTATCTAGTGCACGCGGGAATCCATTTTAGCCGCGTGGTGATGTGTTTCGTGGAAGTGGCAGGCGTGAGTACAAGGCTCACCCCTTCCTCTTGCACAGCCTCCCACTCTCACGCATGCCACTCCGTCGCCCGTGATATCCCGGAGTTGCGCGTCTATTGCCGAGGTTCCCCTGGGTCTAGTGCACCTGGGATTTCATTTTGGAGGCGTTGTCATGCGTTTCGTGGAAGTGGCAGGCGTGAGTACAAGGCTCACCGCCTTCTTTAGCACATGTGCCTCATAGTGCAGAGCCTCTCACTCGGAGGCGTGCCAGCAGGGCTGCCGTGATTTGGCAGGAGGTGCGCGCCTACTCTCCAACTCCCCTGGGACTATCTAGTGCACGCGGGAATCCATTTTAGCCGCGTGGTGATGTGTTTCGTGGAAGTGGCAGGCGTGAGTACAAGGCTCACCCCTTACACCTTGCACAGCCTCCCACTCTCACGCATGCCACTCCGTCGCCCGTGATATCCCGGAGTTGCGCGTCTATTGCCGAGGTTCCCCTGGGTCTAGTGCACCTGGGATTTCATTATGGAGGCGTTGTCATGCGTTTCGTGGAAGTGGCAGGCGTGAGTACAAGGCTCACCGCCTTCTTTAGCACATGTGCCTCACAGTGCAGAGCCTCTCACTCGGAGGCGTGCCAGCAGGGCTGCCGTGATTTGGCAGGCGGTGCGCGCCTACTTTCCAACTCCCCTGGGACTATCTAGTGCACGCGGGAATCCATTTTAGCCGCGTGGTGATGTGTTTCGTGGAAGTGGCAGGCGTGAGTACAAGGCTCACCCCTTCCTCTTGCACAGCCTCCCACTCTCACGCATGCCACTCCGTCGCCCGTGATATCCCGGAGTTGCGCGTCTATTGCCGAGGTTCCCCTGGGTCTAGTGCACCTGGGATTTCATTATGGAGGCGTTGTCATGCGTTTCGTGGAAGTGGCAGGCGTGAGTACAAGGCTCACCGCCTTCTTTAGCACATGTGCCTCACAGTGCAGAGCCTCTCACTCGGAGGCGTGCCAGCAGGGCTGCCGTGATTTGGCAGGAGGTGCGCGCCTACTCTCCAACTCCCCTGGGACTATCTAGTGCACGCGGGAATCCATTTTAGCCGCGTGGTGATGTGTTTCGTGGAAGTGGCAGGCGTGAGTACAAGGCTCACCCCTTACACCTTGCACAGCCTCCCACTCTCACGCATGCCACTCCGTCGCCCGTGATATCCCGGAGTTGCGCGTCTATTGCCGAGGTTCCCCTGGGTCTAGTGCACCTGGGATTTCATTTTGGAGGCGTTGTCATGCGTTTCGTGGAAGTGGCAGGCGTGAGTACAAGGCTCACCGCCTTCTTTAGCACATGTGCCTCACAGTGCAGAGCCTCTCACTCGGAGGCGTGCCAGCAGGGCTGCCGTGATTTGGCAGGCGGTGCGCGCCTACTTTCCAACTCCCCTGGGACTATCTAGTGCACGCGGGAATCCATTTTAGCCGCGTGGTGATGTGTTTCGTGGAAGTGGCAGGCGTGAGTACAAGGCTCACCCCTTACACCTTGCACAGCCTCCCACTCTCACGCATGCCACTCCGTCGCCTGTGATATCCCGGAGTTGCGCGTCTATTGCCGAGGTTCCCCTGTGTCTAGTGCACCTGGGATTTCATTATGGAGGCGTTGTCATGCGTTTCGTGGAAGTGGCAGGCGTGAGTACAAGGCTCACCGCCTTCTTTAGCACATGTGCCTCACAGTGCAGAGCCTCTCACTCGGAGGCGTGCCACCAGGGCTGCCGTGATTTGGCAGGCGGTGCGCGCCTACTCTCCAACTCCCCTGGGACTATCTAGTGCACGCGGGAATCCATTTTAGCCGCGTGGTGATGTGTTTCGTGGAAGTGGCAGGCGTGAGTACAAGGCTCACCCCTTCCTCTTGCACAGCCTCCCACTCTCACGCCTGCCACTCCGTCGCCCGTGATATCCCGGAGTTGCGCGTCTATTGCCGAGGTTCCCCTGGGTCTAGTGCACCTGGGATTTCATTATGGAGGCGTTGTCATGCGTTTCGTGGAAGTGGCAGGCGTGAGTACAAGGCTCACCGCCTTCTTTAGCACATGTGCCTCACAGTGCAGAGCCTCTCACTCGGAGGCGTGCCAGCAGGGCTGCCGTGATTTGGCAGGAGGTGCGCGCCTACTCTCCAACTCCCCTGGGACTATCTAGTGCACGCGGGAATCCATTTTAGCCGCGTGGTGATGTGTTTCGTGGAAGTGGCAGGCGTGAGTACAAGGCTCACCCCTTACACCTTGCACAGCCTCCCACTCTCACGCATGCCACTCCGTCGCCCGTGATATCCCGGAGTTGCGCGTCTATTGCCGAGGTTCCCCTGGGTCTAGTGCACCTGGGATTTCATTATGGAGGCGTTGTCATGCGTTTCGTGGAAGTGGCAGGCGTGAGTACAAGGCTCACCGCCTTCTTTAGCACATGTGCCTCACAGTGCAGAGCCTCTCACTCGGAGGCGTGCCAGCAGGGCTGCCGTGATTTGGCAGGCGGTGCGCGCCTACTTTCCAACTCCCCTGGGACTATCTAGTGCACGCGGGAATCCATTTTAGCCGCGTGGTGATGTGTTTCGTGGAAGTGGCAGGCGTGAGTACAAGGCTCACCCCTTCCTCTTGCACAGCCTCCCACTCTCACGCCTGCCACTCCGTCGCCCGTGATATCCCGGAGTTGCGCGTCTATTGCCGAGGTTCCCCTGGGTCTAGTGCACCTGGGATTTCATTTTGGAGGCGTTGTCATGCGTTTCGTGGAAGTGGCAGGCGTGAGTACAAGGCTCACCGCCTTCTTTAGCACATGTGCCTCATAGTGCAGAGCCTCTCACTCGGAGGCGTGCCAGCAGGGCTGCCGTGATTTGGCAGGAGGTGCGCGCCTACTTTCCAACTCCCCTGGGACTATCTAGTGCACGCGGGAATCCATTTTAGCCGCGTGGTGATGTGTTTCGTGGAAGTGGCAGGCGTGAGTACAAGGCTCACCCCTTACACCTTGCACAGCCTCCCACTCTCACGCATGCCACTCCGTCGCCCGTGATATCCCGGAGTTGCGCGTCTATTGCCGAGGTTCCCCTGGGTCTAGTGCACCTGGGATTTCATTATGGAGGCGTTGTCATGCGTTTCGTGGAAGTGGCAGGCGTGAGTACAAGGCTCACCGCCTTCTTTAGCACATGTGCCTCACAGTGCAGAGCCTCTCACTCGGAGGCGTGCCAGCAGGGCTGCCGTGATTTGGCAGGCGGTGCGCGCCTACTTTCCAACTCCCCTGGGACTATCTAGTGCACGCGGGAATCCATTTTAGCCGCGTGGTGATGTGTTTCGTGGAAGTGGCAGGCGTGAGTACAAGGCTCACCCCTTCCTCTTGCACAGCCTCCCACTCTCACGCATGCCACTCCGTCGCCCGTGATATCCCGGAGTTGCGCGTCTATTGCCGAGGTTCCCCTGGGTCTAGTGCACCTGGGATTTCATTATGGAGGCGTTGTCATGCGTTTCGTGGAAGTGGCAGGCGTGAGTACAAGGCTCACCGCCTTCTTTAGCACATGTGCCTCACAGTGCAGAGCCTCTCACTCGGAGGCGTGCCACCAGGGCTGCCGTGATTTGGCAGGAGGTGCGCGCCTACTCTCCAACTCCCCTGGGACTATCTAGTGCACGCGGGAATCCATTTTAGCCGCGTGGTGATGTGTTTCGTGGAAGTGGCAGGCGTGAGTACAAGGCTCACCCCTTACACCTTGCACAGCCTCCCACTCTCACGCATGCCACTCCGTCGCCCGTGATATCCCGGAGTTGCGCGTCTATTGCCGAGGTTCCCCTGGGTCTAGTGCACCTGGGATTTCATTTTGGAGGCGTTGTCATGCGTTTCGTGGAAGTGGCAGGCGTGAGTACAAGGCTCACCGCCTTCTTTAGCACATGTGCCTCATAGTGCAGAGCCTCTCACTCGGAGGCGTGCCAGCAGGGCTGCCGTGATTTGGCAGGAGGTGCGCGCCTACTCTCCAACTCCCCTGGGACTATCTAGTGCACGCGGGAATCCATTTTAGCCGCGTGGTGATGTGTTTCGTGGAAGTGGCAGGCGTGAGTACAAGGCTCACCCCTTACACCTTGCACAGCCTCCCACTCTCACGCATGCCACTCCGTCGCCCGTGATATCCCGGAGTTGCGCGTCTATTGCCGAGGTTCCCCTGGGTCTAGTGCACCTGGGATTTCATTATGGAGGCGTTGTCATGCGTTTCGTGGAAGTGGCAGGCGTGAGTACAAGGCTCACCGCCTTCTTTAGCACATGTGCCTCACAGTGCAGAGCCTCTCACTCGGAGGCGTGCCAGCAGGGCTGCCGTGATTTGGCAGGCGGTGCGCGCCTACTTTCCAACTCCCCTGGGACTATCTAGTGCACGCGGGAATCCATTTTAGCCGCGTGGTGATGTGTTTCGTGGAAGTGGCAGGCGTGAGTACAAGGCTCACCCCTTCCTCTTGCACAGCCTCCCACTCTCACGCATGCCACTCCGTCGCCCGTGATATCCCGGAGTTGCGCGTCTATTGCCGAGGTTCCCCTGGGTCTAGTGCACCTGGGATTTCATTATGGAGGCGTTGTCATGCGTTTCGTGGAAGTGGCAGGCGTGAGTACAAGGCTCACCGCCTTCTTTAGCACATGTGCCTCACAGTGCAGAGCCTCTCACTCGGAGGCGTGCCAGCAGGGCTGCCGTGATTTGGCAGGAGGTGCGCGCCTACTCTCCAACTCCCCTGGGACTATCTAGTGCACGCGGGAATCCATTTTAGCCGCGTGGTGATGTGTTTCGTGGAAGTGGCAGGCGTGAGTACAAGGCTCACCCCTTACACCTTGCACAGCCTCCCACTCTCACGCATGCCACTCCGTCGCCCGTGATATCCCGGAGTTGCGCGTCTATTGCCGAGGTTCCCCTGGGTCTAGTGCACCTGGGATTTCATTTTGGAGGCGTTGTCATGCGTTTCGTGGAAGTGGCAGGCGTGAGTACAAGGCTCACCGCCTTCTTTAGCACATGTGCCTCACAGTGCAGAGCCTCTCACTCGGAGGCGTGCCAGCAGGGCTGCCGTGATTTGGCAGGCGGTGCGCGCCTACTTTCCAACTCCCCTGGGACTATCTAGTGCACGCGGGAATCCATTTTAGCCGCGTGGTGATGTGTTTCGTGGAAGTGGCAGGCGTGAGTACAAGGCTCACCCCTTACACCTTGCACAGCCTCCCACTCTCACGCATGCCACTCCGTCGCCTGTGATATCCCGGAGTTGCGCGTCTATTGCCGAGGTTCCCCTGTGTCTAGTGCACCTGGGATTTCATTATGGAGGCGTTGTCATGCGTTTCGTGGAAGTGGCAGGCGTGAGTACAAGGCTCACCGCCTTCTTTAGCACATGTGCCTCACAGTGCAGAGCCTCTCACTCGGAGGCGTGCCACCAGGGCTGCCGTGATTTGGCAGGCGGTGCGCGCCTACTCTCCAACTCCCCTGGGACTATCTAGTGCACGCGGGAATCCATTTTAGCCGCGTGGTGATGTGTTTCGTGGAAGTGGCAGGCGTGAGTACAAGGCTCACCCCTTCCTCTTGCACAGCCTCCCACTCTCACGCCTGCCACTCCGTCGCCCGTGATATCCCGGAGTTGCGCGTCTATTGCCGAGGTTCCCCTGGGTCTAGTGCACCTGGGATTTCATTATGGAGGCGTTGTCATGCGTTTCGTGGAAGTGGCAGGCGTGAGTACAAGGCTCACCGCCTTCTTTAGCACATGTGCCTCACAGTGCAGAGCCTCTCACTCGGAGGCGTGCCAGCAGGGCTGCCGTGATTTGGCAGGAGGTGCGCGCCTACTCTCCAACTCCCCTGGGACTATCTAGTGCACGCGGGAATCCATTTTAGCCGCGTGGTGATGTGTTTCGTGGAAGTGGCAGGCGTGAGTACAAGGCTCACCCCTTACACCTTGCACAGCCTCCCACTCTCACGCATGCCACTCCGTCGCCCGTGATATCCCGGAGTTGCGCGTCTATTGCCGAGGTTCCCCTGGGTCTAGTGCACCTGGGATTTCATTATGGAGGCGTTGTCATGCGTTTCGTGGAAGTGGCAGGCGTGAGTACAAGGCTCACCGCCTTCTTTAGCACATGTGCCTCACAGTGCAGAGCCTCTCACTCGGAGGCGTGCCAGCAGGGCTGCCGTGATTTGGCAGGCGGTGCGCGCCTACTTTCCAACTCCCCTGGGACTATCTAGTGCACGCGGGAATCCATTTTAGCCGCGTGGTGATGTGTTTCGTGGAAGTGGCAGGCGTGAGTACAAGGCTCACCCCTTCCTCTTGCACAGCCTCCCACTCTCACGCCTGCCACTCCGTCGCCCGTGATATCCCGGAGTTGCGCGTCTATTGCCGAGGTTCCCCTGGGTCTAGTGCACCTGGGATTTCATTTTGGAGGCGTTGTCATGCGTTTCGTGGAAGTGGCAGGCGTGAGTACAAGGCTCACCGCCTTCTTTAGCACATGTGCCTCATAGTGCAGAGCCTCTCACTCGGAGGCGTGCCAGCAGGGCTGCCGTGATTTGGCAGGAGGTGCGCGCCTACTTTCCAACTCCCCTGGGACTATCTAGTGCACGCGGGAATCCATTTTAGCCGCGTGGTGATGTGTTTCGTGCAAGTGGCAGGCGTGAGTACAAGGCTCACCCCTTACACCTTGCACAGCCTCCCACTCTCACGCATGCCACTCCGTCGCCCGTGATATCCCGGAGTTGCGCGTCTATTGCCGAGGTTCCCCTGGGTCTAGTGCACCTGGGATTTCATTATGGAGGCGTTGTCATGCGTTTCGTGGAAGTGGCAGGCGTGAGTACAAGGCTCACCGCCTTCTTTAGCACATGTGCCTCACAGTGCAGAGCCTCTCACTCGGAGGCGTGCCAGCAGGGCTGCCGTGATTTGGCAGGCGGTGCGCGCCTACTTTCCAACTCCCCTGGGACTATCTAGTGCACGCGGGAATCCATTTTAGCCGCGTGGTGATGTGTTTCGTGGAAGTGGCAGGCGTGAGTACAAGGCTCACCCCTTCCTCTTGCACAGCCTCCCACTCTCACGCATGCCACTCCGTCGCCCGTGATATCCCGGAGTTGCGCGTCTATTGCCGAGGTTCCCCTGGGTCTAGTGCACCTGGGATTTCATTATGGAGGCGTTGTCATGCGTTTCGTGGAAGTGGCAGGCGTGAGTACAAGGCTCACCGCCTTCTTTAGCACATGTGCCTCACAGTGCAGAGCCTCTCACTCGGAGGCGTGCCACCAGGGCTGCCGTGATTTGGCAGGAGGTGCGCGCCTACTCTCCAACTCCCCTGGGACTATCTAGTGCACGCGGGAATCCATTTTAGCCGCGTGGTGATGTGTTTCGTGGAAGTGGCAGGCGTGAGTACAAGGCTCACCCCTTACACCTTGCACAGCCTCCCACTCTCACGCATGCCACTCCGTCGCCCGTGATATCCCGGAGTTGCGCGTCTATTGCCGAGGTTCCCCTGGGTCTAGTGCACCTGGGATTTCATT
Source organism: Stylophora pistillata (assembly GCF_964205215.1). Lineage (NCBI taxonomy): Eukaryota > Metazoa > Cnidaria > Anthozoa > Scleractinia > Pocilloporidae > Stylophora > Stylophora pistillata. The sequence goes on along the minus strand of NC_142520.1, from coordinate 59,098,856 downwards.
TTGGAGGCGTTGTCATGCGTTTCGTGGAAGTGGCAGGCGTGAGTACAAGGCTCACCGCCTTCTTTAGCACATGTGCCTCACAGTGCAGAGCCTCTCACTCGGAGGCGTGCCAGCAGGGCTGCCGTGATTTGGCAGGCGGTGCGCGCCTACTTTCCAACTCCCCTGGGACTATCTAGTGCACGCGGGAATCCATTTTAGCCGCGTGGTGATGTGTTTCGTGGAAGTGGCAGGCGTGAGTACAAGGCTCACCCCTTCCTCTTGCACAGCCTCCCACTCTCACGCATGCCACTCCGTCGCCCGTGATATCCCGGAGTTGCGCGTCTATTGCCGAGGTTCCCCTGGGTCTAGTGCACCTGGGATTTCATTTTGGAGGCGTTGTCATGCGTTTCGTGGAAGTGGCAGGCGTGAGTACAAGGCTCACCGCCTTCTTTAGCACATGTGCCTCATAGTGCAGAGCCTCTCACTCGGAGGCGTGCCAGCAGGGCTGCCGTGATTTGGCAGGAGGTGCGCGCCTACTCTCCAACTCCCCTGGGACTATCTAGTGCACGCGGGAATCCATTTTAGCCGCGTGGTGATGTGTTTCGTGGAAGTGGCAGGCGTGAGTACAAGGCTCACCCCTTACACCTTGCACAGCCTCCCACTCTCACGCATGCCACTCCGTCGCCCGTGATATCCCGGAGTTGCGCGTCTATTGCCGAGGTTCCCCTGGGTCTAGTGCACCTGGGATTTCATTATGGAGGCGTTGTCATGCGTTTCGTGGAAGTGGCAGGCGTGAGTACAAGGCTCACCGCCTTCTTTAGCACATGTGCCTCACAGTGCAGAGCCTCTCACTCGGAGGCGTGCCAGCAGGGCTGCCGTGATTTGGCAGGCGGTGCGCGCCTACTTTCCAACTCCCCTGGGACTATCTAGTGCACGCGGGAATCCATTTTAGCCGCGTGGTGATGTGTTTCGTGGAAGTGGCAGGCGTGAGTACAAGGCTCACCCCTTCCTCTTGCACAGCCTCCCACTCTCACGCATGCCACTCCGTCGCCCGTGATATCCCGGAGTTGCGCGTCTATTGCCGAGGTTCCCCTGGGTCTAGTGCACCTGGGATTTCATTATGGAGGCGTTGTCATGCGTTTCGTGGAAGTGGCAGGCGTGAGTACAAGGCTCACCGCCTTCTTTAGCACATGTGCCTCACAGTGCAGAGCCTCTCACTCGGAGGCGTGCCAGCAGGGCTGCCGTGATTTGGCAGGAGGTGCGCGCCTACTCTCCAACTCCCCTGGGACTATCTAGTGCACGCGGGAATCCATTTTAGCCGCGTGGTGATGTGTTTCGTGGAAGTGGCAGGCGTGAGTACAAGGCTCACCCCTTACACCTTGCACAGCCTCCCACTCTCACGCATGCCACTCCGTCGCCCGTGATATCCCGGAGTTGCGCGTCTATTGCCGAGGTTCCCCTGGGTCTAGTGCACCTGGGATTTCATTTTGGAGGCGTTGTCATGCGTTTCGTGGAAGTGGCAGGCGTGAGTACAAGGCTCACCGCCTTCTTTAGCACATGTGCCTCACAGTGCAGAGCCTCTCACTCGGAGGCGTGCCAGCAGGGCTGCCGTGATTTGGCAGGCGGTGCGCGCCTACTTTCCAACTCCCCTGGGACTATCTAGTGCACGCGGGAATCCATTTTAGCCGCGTGGTGATGTGTTTCGTGGAAGTGGCAGGCGTGAGTACAAGGCTCACCCCTTACACCTTGCACAGCCTCCCACTCTCACGCATGCCACTCCGTCGCCTGTGATATCCCGGAGTTGCGCGTCTATTGCCGAGGTTCCCCTGTGTCTAGTGCACCTGGGATTTCATTATGGAGGCGTTGTCATGCGTTTCGTGGAAGTGGCAGGCGTGAGTACAAGGCTCACCGCCTTCTTTAGCACATGTGCCTCACAGTGCAGAGCCTCTCACTCGGAGGCGTGCCACCAGGGCTGCCGTGATTTGGCAGGCGGTGCGCGCCTACTCTCCAACTCCCCTGGGACTATCTAGTGCACGCGGGAATCCATTTTAGCCGCGTGGTGATGTGTTTCGTGGAAGTGGCAGGCGTGAGTACAAGGCTCACCCCTTCCTCTTGCACAGCCTCCCACTCTCACGCCTGCCACTCCGTCGCCCGTGATATCCCGGAGTTGCGCGTCTATTGCCGAGGTTCCCCTGGGTCTAGTGCACCTGGGATTTCATTATGGAGGCGTTGTCATGCGTTTCGTGGAAGTGGCAGGCGTGAGTACAAGGCTCACCGCCTTCTTTAGCACATGTGCCTCACAGTGCAGAGCCTCTCACTCGGAGGCGTGCCAGCAGGGCTGCCGTGATTTGGCAGGAGGTGCGCGCCTACTCTCCAACTCCCCTGGGACTATCTAGTGCACGCGGGAATCCATTTTAGCCGCGTGGTGATGTGTTTCGTGGAAGTGGCAGGCGTGAGTACAAGGCTCACCCCTTACACCTTGCACAGCCTCCCACTCTCACGCATGCCACTCCGTCGCCCGTGATATCCCGGAGTTGCGCGTCTATTGCCGAGGTTCCCCTGGGTCTAGTGCACCTGGGATTTCATTATGGAGGCGTTGTCATGCGTTTCGTGGAAGTGGCAGGCGTGAGTACAAGGCTCACCGCCTTCTTTAGCACATGTGCCTCACAGTGCAGAGCCTCTCACTCGGAGGCGTGCCAGCAGGGCTGCCGTGATTTGGCAGGCGGTGCGCGCCTACTTTCCAACTCCCCTGGGACTATCTAGTGCACGCGGGAATCCATTTTAGCCGCGTGGTGATGTGTTTCGTGGAAGTGGCAGGCGTGAGTACAAGGCTCACCCCTTCCTCTTGCACAGCCTCCCACTCTCACGCCTGCCACTCCGTCGCCCGTGATATCCCGGAGTTGCGCGTCTATTGCCGAGGTTCCCCTGGGTCTAGTGCACCTGGGATTTCATTTTGGAGGCGTTGTCATGCGTTTCGTGGAAGTGGCAGGCGTGAGTACAAGGCTCACCGCCTTCTTTAGCACATGTGCCTCATAGTGCAGAGCCTCTCACTCGGAGGCGTGCCAGCAGGGCTGCCGTGATTTGGCAGGAGGTGCGCGCCTACTTTCCAACTCCCCTGGGACTATCTAGTGCACGCGGGAATCCATTTTAGCCGCGTGGTGATGTGTTTCGTGGAAGTGGCAGGCGTGAGTACAAGGCTCACCCCTTACACCTTGCACAGCCTCCCACTCTCACGCATGCCACTCCGTCGCCCGTGATATCCCGGAGTTGCGCGTCTATTGCCGAGGTTCCCCTGGGTCTAGTGCACCTGGGATTTCATTATGGAGGCGTTGTCATGCGTTTCGTGGAAGTGGCAGGCGTGAGTACAAGGCTCACCGCCTTCTTTAGCACATGTGCCTCACAGTGCAGAGCCTCTCACTCGGAGGCGTGCCAGCAGGGCTGCCGTGATTTGGCAGGCGGTGCGCGCCTACTTTCCAACTCCCCTGGGACTATCTAGTGCACGCGGGAATCCATTTTAGCCGCGTGGTGATGTGTTTCGTGGAAGTGGCAGGCGTGAGTACAAGGCTCACCCCTTCCTCTTGCACAGCCTCCCACTCTCACGCATGCCACTCCGTCGCCCGTGATATCCCGGAGTTGCGCGTCTATTGCCGAGGTTCCCCTGGGTCTAGTGCACCTGGGATTTCATTATGGAGGCGTTGTCATGCGTTTCGTGGAAGTGGCAGGCGTGAGTACAAGGCTCACCGCCTTCTTTAGCACATGTGCCTCACAGTGCAGAGCCTCTCACTCGGAGGCGTGCCACCAGGGCTGCCGTGATTTGGCAGGAGGTGCGCGCCTACTCTCCAACTCCCCTGGGACTATCTAGTGCACGCGGGAATCCATTTTAGCCGCGTGGTGATGTGTTTCGTGGAAGTGGCAGGCGTGAGTACAAGGCTCACCCCTTACACCTTGCACAGCCTCCCACTCTCACGCATGCCACTCCGTCGCCCGTGATATCCCGGAGTTGCGCGTCTATTGCCGAGGTTCCCCTGGGTCTAGTGCACCTGGGATTTCATTTTGGAGGCGTTGTCATGCGTTTCGTGGAAGTGGCAGGCGTGAGTACAAGGCTCACCGCCTTCTTTAGCACATGTGCCTCACAGTGCAGAGCCTCTCACTCGGAGGCGTGCCAGCAGGGCTGCCGTGATTTGGCAGGCGGTGCGCGCCTACTTTCCAACTCCCCTGGGACTATCTAGATCACGCGGGAATCCATTTTAGCCGCGTGGTGATGTGTTTCGTGGAAGTGGCAGGCGTGAGTACAAGGCTCACCCCTTCCTCTTGCACAGCCTCCCACTCTCACGCATGCCACTCCGTCGCCCGTGATATCCCGGAGTTGCGCGTCTATTGCCGAGGTTCCCCTGGGTCTAGTGCACCTGGGATTTCATTTTGGAGGCGTTGTCATGCGTTTCGTGGAAGTGGCAGGCGTGAGTACAAGGCTCACCGCCTTCTTTAGCACATGTGCCTCATAGTGCAGAGCCTCTCACTCGGAGGCGTGCCAGCAGGGCTGCCGTGATTTGGCAGGAGGTGCGCGCCTACTCTCCAACTCCCCTGGGACTATCTAGTGCACGCGGGAATCCATTTTAGCCGCGTGGTGATGTGTTTCGTGGAAGTGGCAGGCGTGAGTACAAGGCTCACCCCTTACACCTTGCACAGCCTCCCACTCTCACGCATGCCACTCCGTCGCCCGTGATATCCCGGAGTTGCGCGTCTATTGCCGAGGTTCCCCTGGGTCTAGTGCACCTGGGATTTCATTATGGAGGCGTTGTCATGCGTTTCGTGGAAGTGGCAGGCGTGAGTACAAGGCTCACCGCCTTCTTTAGCACATGTGCCTCACAGTGCAGAACCTCTCACTCGGAGGCGTGCCAGCAGGGCTGCCGTGATTTGGCAGGCGGTGCGCGCCTACTTTCCAACTCCCCTGGGACTATCTAGTGCACGCGGGAATCCATTTTAGCCGCGTGGTGATGTGTTTCGTGGAAGTGGCAGGCGTGAGTACAAGGCTCACCCCTTCCTCTTGCACAGCCTCCCACTCTCACGCATGCCACTCCGTCGCCCGTGATATCCCGGAGTTGCGCGTCTATTGCCGAGGTTCCCCTGGGTCTAGTGCACCTGGGATTTCATTATGGAGGCGTTGTCATGCGTTTCGTGGAAGTGGCAGGCGTGAGTACAAGGCTCACCGCCTTCTTTAGCACATGTGCCTCACAGTGCAGAGCCTCTCACTCGGAGGCGTGCCACCAGGGCTGCCGTGATTTGGCAGGAGGTGCGCGCCTACTCTCCAACTCCCCTGGGACTATCTAGTGCACGCGGGAATCCATTTTAGCCGCGTGGTGATGTGTTTCGTGGAAGTGGCAGGCGTGAGTACAAGGCTCACCCCTTACACCTTGCACAGCCTCCCACTCTCACGCATGCCACTCCGTCGCCCGTGATATCCCGGAGTTGCGCGTCTATTGCCGAGGTTCCCCTGGGTCTAGTGCACCTGGGATTTCATTTTGGAGGCGTTGTCATGCGTTTCGTGGAAGTGGCAGGCGTGAGTACAAGGCTCACCGCCTTCTTTAGCACATGTGCCTCACAGTGCAGAGCCTCTCACTCGGAGGCGTGCCAGCAGGGCTGCCGTGATTTGGCAGGCGGTGCGCGCCTACTTTCCAACTCCCCTGGGACTATCTAGATCACGCGGGAATCCATTTTAGCCGCGTGGTGATGTGTTTCGTGGAAGTGGCAGGCGTGAGTACAAGGCTCACCCCTTCCTCTTGCACAGCCTCCCACTCTCACGCATGCCACTCCGTCGCCCGTGATATCCCGGAGTTGCGCGTCTATTGCCGAGGTTCCCCTGGGTCTAGTGCACCTGGGATTTCATTTTGGAGGCGTTGTCATGCGTTTCGTGGAAGTGGCAGGCGTGAGTACAAGGCTCACCGCCTTCTTTAGCACATGTGCCTCATAGTGCAGAGCCTCTCACTCGGAGGCGTGCCAGCAGGGCTGCCGTGATTTGGCAGGAGGTGCGCGCCTACTCTCCAACTCCCCTGGGACTATCTAGTGCACGCGGGAATCCATTTTAGCCGCGTGGTGATGTGTTTCGTGGAAGTGGCAGGCGTGAGTACAAGGCTCACCCCTTACACCTTGCACAGCCTCCCACTCTCACGCATGCCACTCCGTCGCCCGTGATATCCCGGAGTTGCGCGTCTATTGCCGAGGTTCCCCTGGGTCTAGTGCACCTGGGATTTCATTATGGAGGCGTTGTCATGCGTTTCGTGGAAGTGGCAGGCGTGAGTACAAGGCTCACCGCCTTCTTTAGCACATGTGCCTCACAGTGCAGAACCTCTCACTCGGAGGCGTGCCAGCAGGGCTGCCGTGATTTGGCAGGCGGTGCGCGCCTACTTTCCAACTCCCCTGGGACTATCTAGTGCACGCGGGAATCCATTTTAGCCGCGTGGTGATGTGTTTCGTGGAAGTGGCAGGCGTGAGTACAAGGCTCACCCCTTCCTCTTGCACAGCCTCCCACTCTCACGCATGCCACTCCGTCGCCCGTGATATCCCGGAGTTGCGCGTCTATTGCCGAGGTTCCCCTGGGTCTAGTGCACCTGGGATTTCATTATGGAGGCGTTGTCATGCGTTTCGTGGAAGTGGCAGGCGTGAGTACAAGGCTCACCGCCTTCTTTAGCACATGTGCCTCACAGTGCAGAGCCTCTCACTCGGAGGCGTGCCAGCAGGGCTGCCGTGATTTGGCAGGAGGTGCGCGCCTACTCTCCAACTCCCCTGGGACTATCTAGTGCACGCGGGAATCCATTTTAGCCGCGTGGTGATGTGTTTCGTGGAAGTGGCAGGCGTGAGTACAAGGCTCACCCCTTACACCTTGCACAGCCTCCCACTCTCACGCATGCCACTCCGTCGCCCGTGATATCCCGGAGTTGCGCGTCTATTGCCGAGGTTCCCCTGGGTCTAGTGCACCTGGGATTTCATTTTGGAGGCGTTGTCATGCGTTTCGTGGAAGTGGCAGGCGTGAGTACAAGGCTCACCGCCTTCTTTAGCACATGTGCCTCACAGTGCAGAGCCTCTCACTCGGAGGCGTGCCAGCAGGGCTGCCGTGATTTGGCAGGCGGTGCGCGCCTACTTTCCAACTCCCCTGGGACTATCTAGTGCACGCGGGAATCCATTTTAGCCGCGTGGTGATGTGTTTCGTGGAAGTGGCAGGCGTGAGTACAAGGCTCACCCCTTACACCTTGCACAGCCTCCCACTCTCACGCATGCCACTCCGTCGCCTGTGATATCCCGGAGTTGCGCGTCTATTGCCGAGGTTCCCCTGAGTCTAGTGCACCTGGGATTTCATTATGGAGGCGTTGTCATGCGTTTCGTGGAAGTGGCAGGCGTGAGTACAAGGCTCACCGCCTTCTTTAGCACATGTGCCTCATAGTGCAGAGCCTCTCACTCGGAGGCGTGCCACCAGGGCTGCCGTGATTTGGCAGGCGGTGCGCGCCTACTCTCCAACTCCCCTGGGACTATCTAGTGCACGCGGGAATCCCTTTTAGCCGCGTGGTGATGTGTTTCGTGGAAGTGGCAGGCGTGAGTACAAGGCTCACCCCTTCCTCTTGCACAGCCTCCCACTCTCACGCCTGCCACTCCGTCGCCCGTGATATCCCGGAGTTGCGCGTCTATTGCCGAGGTTCCCCTGGGTCTAGTGCACCTGGGATTTCATTATGGAGGCGTTGTCATGCGTTTCGTGGAAGTGGCAGGCGTGAGTACAAGGCTCACCGCCTTCTTTAGCACATGTGCCTCACAGTGCAGAGCCTCTCACTCGGAGGCGTGCCAGCAGGGCTGCCGTGATTTGGCAGGAGGTGCGCGCCTACTCTCCAACTCCCCTGGGACTATCTAGTGCACGCGGGAATCCATTTTAGCCGCGTGGTGATGTGTTTCGTGGAAGTGGCAGGCGTGAGTACAAGGCTCACCCCTTACACCTTGCACAGCCTCCCACTCTCACGCATGCCACTCCGTCGCCCGTGATATCCCGGAGTTGCGCGTCTATTGCCGAGGTTCCCCTGGGTCTAGTGCACCTGGGATTTCATTATGGAGGCGTTGTCATGCGTTTCGTGGAAGTGGCAGGCGTGAGTACAAGGCTCACCGCCTTCTTTAGCACATGTGCCTCACAGTGCAGAGCCTCTCACTCGGAGGCGTGCCAGCAGGGCTGCCGTGATTTGGCAGGCGGTGCGCGCCTACTTTCCAACTCCCCTGGGACTATCTAGTGCACGCGGGAATCCATTTTAGCCGCGTGGTGATGTGTTTCGTGGAAGTGGCAGGCGTGAGTACAAGGCTCACCCCTTCCTCTTGCACAGCCTCCCACTCTCACGCCTGCCACTCCGTCGCCCGTGATATCCCGGAGTTGCGCGTCTATTGCCGAGGTTCCCCTGGGTCTAGTGCACCTGGGATTTCATTTTGGAGGCGTTGTCATGCGTTTCGTGGAAGTGGCAGGCGTGAGTACAAGGCTCACCGCCTTCTTTAGCACATGTGCCTCATAGTGCAGAGCCTCTCACTCGGAGGCGTGCCAGCAGGGCTGCCGTGATTTGGCAGGAGGTGCGCGCCTACTTTCCAACTCCCCTGGGACTATCTAGTGCACGCGGGAATCCATTTTAGCCGCGTGGTGATGTGTTTCGTGGAAGTGGCAGGCGTGAGTACAAGGCTCACCCCTTACACCTTGCACAGCCTCCCACTCTCACGCATGCCACTCCGTCGCCCGTGATATCCCGGAGTTGCGCGTCTATTGCCGAGGTTCCCCTGGGTCTAGTGCACCTGGGATTTCATTATGGAGGCGTTGTCATGCGTTTCGTGGAAGTGGCAGGCGTGAGTACAAGGCTCACCGCCTTCTTTAGCACATGTGCCTCACAGTGCAGAGCCTCTCACTCGGAGGCGTGCCAGCAGGGCTGCCGTGATTTGGCAGGCGGTGCGCGCCTACTTTCCAACTCCCCTGGGACTATCTAGTGCACGCGGGAATCCATTTTAGCCGCGTGGTGATGTGTTTCGTGGAAGTGGCAGGCGTGAGTACAAGGCTCACCCCTTCCTCTTGCACAGCCTCCCACTCTCACGCATGCCACTCCGTCGCCCGTGATATCCCGGAGTTGCGCGTCTATTGCCGAGGTTCCCCTGGGTCTAGTGCACTTGGGATTTCATTATGGAGGCGTTGTCATGCGTTTCGTGGAAGTGGCAGGCGTGAGTACAAGGCTCACCGCCTTCTTTAGCACATGTGCCTCACAGTGCAGAGCCTCTCACTCGGAGGCGTGCCACCAGGGCTGCCGTGATTTGGCAGGAGGTGCGCGCCTACTCTCCAACTCCCCTGGGACTATCTAGTGCACGCGGGAATCCATTTTAGCCGCGTGGTGATGTGTTTCGTGGAAGTGGCAGGCGTGAGTACAAGGCTCACCCCTTACACCTTGCACAGCCTCCCACTCTCACGCATGCCACTCCGTCGCCCGTGATATCCCGGAGTTGCGCGTCTATTGCCGAGGTTCCCCTGGGTCTAGTGCACCTGGGATTTCATTTTGGAGGCGTTGTCATGCGTTTCGTGGAAGTGGCAGGCGTGAGTACAAGGCTCACCGCCTTCTTTAGCACATGTGCCTCATAGTGCAGAGCCTCTCACTCGGAGGCGTGCCAGCAGGGCTGCCGTGATTTGGCAGGAGGTGCGCGCCTACTCTCCAACTCCCCTGGGACTATCTAGTGCACGCGGGAATCCATTTTAGCCGCGTGGTGATGTGTTTCGTGGAAGTGGCAGGCGTGAGTACAAGGCTCACCCCTTACACCTTGCACAGCCTCCCACTCTCACGCATGCCACTCCGTCGCCCGTGATATCCCGGAGTTGCGCGTCTATTGCCGAGGTTCCCCTGGGTCTAGTGCACCTGGGATTTCATTATGGAGGCGTTGTCATGCGTTTCGTGGAAGTGGCAGGCGTGAGTACAAGGCTCACCGCCTTCTTTAGCACATGTGCCTCACAGTGCAGAGCCTCTCACTCGGAGGCGTGCCAGCAGGGCTGCCGTGATTTGGCAGGCGGTGCGCGCCTACTTTCCAACTCCCCTGGGACTATCTAGTGCACGCGGGAATCCATTTTAGCCGCGTGGTGATGTGTTTCGTGGAAGTGGCAGGCGTGAGTACAAGGCTCACCCCTTCCTCTTGCACAGCCTCCCACTCTCACGCATGCCACTCCGTCGCCCGTGATATCCCGGAGTTGCGCGTCTATTGCCGAGGTTCCCCTGGGTCTAGTGCACCTGGGATTTCATTATGGAGGCGTTGTCATGCGTTTCGTGGAAGTGGCAGGCGTGAGTACAAGGCTCACCGCCTTCTTTAGCACATGTGCCTCACAGTGCAGAGCCTCTCACTCGGAGGCGTGCCAGCAGGGCTGCCGTGATTTGGCAGGAGGTGCGCGCCTACTCTCCAACTCCCCTGGGACTATCTAGTGCACGCGGGAATCCATTTTAGCCGCGTGGTGATGTGTTTCGTGGAAGTGGCAGGCGTGAGTACAAGGCTCACCCCTTACACCTTGCACAGCCTCCCACTCTCACGCATGCCACTCCGTCGCCCGTGATATCCCGGAGTTGCGCGTCTATTGCCGAGGTTCCCCTGGGTCTAGTGCACCTGGGATTTCATTTTGGAGGCGTTGTCATGCGTTTCGTGGAAGTGGCAGGCGTGAGTACAAGGCTCACCGCCTTCTTTAGCACATGTGCCTCACAGTGCAGAGCCTCTCACTCGGAGGCGTGCCAGCAGGGCTGCCGTGATTTGGCAGGCGGTGCGCGCCTACTTTCCAACTCCCCTGGGACTATCTAGTGCACGCGGGAATCCATTTTAGCCGCGTGGTGATGTGTTTCGTGGAAGTGGCAGGCGTGAGTACAAGGCTCACCCCTTACACCTTGCACAGCCTCCCACTCTCACGCATGCCACTCCGTCGCCTGTGATATCCCGGAGTTGCGCGTCTATTGCCGAGGTTCCCCTGTGTCTAGTGCACCTGGGATTTCATTATGGAGGCGTTGTCATGCGTTTCGTGGAAGTGGCAGGCGTGAGTACAAGGCTCACCGCCTTCTTTAGCACATGTGCCTCACAGTGCAGAGCCTCTCACTCGGAGGCGTGCCACCAGGGCTGCCGTGATTTGGCAGGCGGTGCGCGCCTACTCTCCAACTCCCCTGGGACTATCTAGTGCACGCGGGAATCCATTTTAGCCGCGTGGTGATGTGTTTCGTGGAAGTGGCAGGCGTGAGTACAAGGCTCACCCCTTCCTCTTGCACAGCCTCCCACTCTCACGCCTGCCACTCCGTCGCCCGTGATATCCCGGAGTTGCGCGTCTATTGCCGAGGTTCCCCTGGGTCTAGTGCACCTGGGATTTCATTATGGAGGCGTTGTCATGCGTTTCGTGGAAGTGGCAGGCGTGAGTACAAGGCTCACCGCCTTCTTTAGCACATGTGCCTCACAGTGCAGAGCCTCTCACTCGGAGGCGTGCCAGCAGGGCTGCCGTGATTTGGCAGGAGGTGCGCGCCTACTCTCCAACTCCCCTGGGACTATCTAGTGCACGCGGGAATCCATTTTAGCCGCGTGGTGATGTGTTTCGTGGAAGTGGCAGGCGTGAGTACAAGGCTCACCCCTTACACCTTGCACAGCCTCCCACTCTCACGCATGCCACTCCGTCGCCCGTGATATCCCGGAGTTGCGCGTCTATTGCCGAGGTTCCCCTGGGTCTAGTGCACCTGGGATTTCATTATGGAGGCGTTGTCATGCGTTTCGTGGAAGTGGCAGGCGTGAGTACAAGGCTCACCGCCTTCTTTAGCACATGTGCCTCACAGTGCAGAGCCTCTCATTCGGAGGCGTGCCAGCAGGGCTGCCGTGATTTGGCAGGCGGTGCGCGCCTACTTTCCAACTCCCCTGGGACTATCTAGTGCACGCGGGAATCCATTTTAGCCGCGTGGTGATGTGTTTCGTGGAAGTGGCAGGCGTGAGTACAAGGCTCACCCCTTCCTCTTGCACAGCCTCCCACTCTCACGCCTGCCACTCCGTCGCCCGTGATATCCCGGAGTTGCGCGTCTATTGCCGAGGTTCCCCTGGGTCTAGTGCACCTGGGATTTCATTTTGGAGGCGTTGTCATGCGTTTCGTGGAAGTGGCAGGCGTGAGTACAAGGCTCACCGCCTTCTTTAGCACATGTGCCTCATAGTGCAGAGCCTCTCACTCGGAGGCGTGCCAGCAGGGCTGCCGTGATTTGGCAGGAGGTGCGCGCCTACTTTCCAACTCCCCTGGGACTATCTAGTGCACGCGGGAATCCATTTTAGCCGCGTGGTGATGTGTTTCGTGGAAGTGGCAGGCGTGAGTACAAGGCTCACCCCTTACACCTTGCACAGCCTCCCACTCTCACGCATGCCACTCCGTCGCCCGTGATATCCCGGAGTTGCGCGTCTATTGCCGAGGTTCCCCTGGGTCTAGTGCACCTGGGATTTCATTATGGAGGCGTTGTCATGCGTTTCGTGGAAGTGGCAGGCGTGAGTACAAGGCTCACCGCCTTCTTTAGCACATGTGCCTCACAGTGCAGAGCCTCTCACTCGGAGGCGTGCCAGCAGGGCTGCCGTGATTTGGCAGG